>NW_020950566.1:355098-542062 GCF_900497805.2 Vombatus ursinus | reverse complement strand
TGCTGCTTCAGTAATCCATAGTCACCTATGTATTATGGCTCATAGGGTGCTGTGAAATCCTTTTACTTACAAACACCTCCTTTACCACCTGTACTGTCTCTACATTTTCAATACTAAATAGACCTCTGTTCTTTGGATTTTAAAGATGCTCAGACAGGTTGCTATGAAGGCCTCTACATAGTTTCCTTTTAATGGTAAGTTAGAGTGTGGCAGCTTATATTACTGTTTAAAGGGAACAACTTGATAGGATTTGTCAACTAGATAATGTTCTTATTTGAGTTTGGAAAAATGGAAGAATAGACCCCATAATTATCTGCTCCAGCCACTGAATTATAACTAGAAATTTTTGTTCACAAGACAAATATAACAAATAGCACTTAGGGCAAGGAGTATTAAAAGCACTCTGAGTAATCTTTGAGAATGGGGACAGAGATTGGGGACTGAGAAACTATCCCACTGCAATGAGTTGGGGGATGTGGAAAGACCAACGCTCTTAGATACCAGCATGAAGCCACTGATTGAGATCCCACAAGGGAAAGGAAGGATGCTTAGTAAGGTTGTTCAGTCATTTCAGTCATGTCCAACTCTTCATGACCACATGGACTTCTGTCCAATGGGTTTTCTTGGCAAAGATACTGAGGTGATTTGCCATTTCCTTCTCCAATGGCAAACACAGATTAAATAACCTGCCCAAGGCTACATAGCTAGGAAGTTTCTGAGACTGAATTTGAACTCAGGAAGCTGACTCTAAGCCCAACACTCTATTTACTGTGCCAACTAGCTGCCTATGGCTAGTAGTGTAGGTCAGGACAAAGAAAGAACTCAGCTCATCAGTCAGCTTCCTTTTTAAAATAAATATTCTGCCTAACTAGGTTCAAAGTTATATTGGCCTATCAGAAACATCTCAGTGTGTCACCCTGGAGCAAAGACCTGGTCATTTTGCCCAAGTAACAGTTCTTTCTGGTGTCCTGCCTTCAAGCAAGTGGATAAATAAAAGGGAAAAAAACAAAACAAAATAAAGCCAAAAACATCTAGGATACATAGCTTTCTTATAATTTCTTAAAGAGACCCAGGATGGAAATGCTACAGCTTAGCAGAAAGTTCTAATGTTGGTTTCTAACTCTCATCAATAAACTACAAGCATTTACTAAGCACTGACTATGTACTGAACATTTTTCTATGCACTTTAAATACAAAGACAAAAGGAAGCAGAAACTGAAAGTCTGTAGTAAAAATACCTAAGAGCAGGAAGTAGTAGCAAACCTACCTCATGGGCATAGAACAACAAGAACTTTTGTGGCTTGATCTGTCATACTAAAGATCATAAGGCTAAAAGCAGGAACAGAAAGAGGTCAAACAGACAGCAACTATATTCTTCCTGAAGACAGAGTAGATATCCAACTGGGGAGGGGGGGTGTGGAATGCCATTTATATATAAGTCTTTTCAGATACAAAGAAAGGAATAACATTTTTCAGAAGCAACATCTTTAAATGACAGAAAGAAAATCTAATACACCTTATAACATTCAGAGGGTGTCATTGTGTTAATTTAAAAATTTCCTATTCCTAGTATAGGCTATCACAGGAACCTTGTTAACAAAAATAGCAGTGGGGAAGGTATATTCAGAACACCTTAAATTATTCACATTCAAACAAATGATACTCAGAAGAAAGAAAACTCATCTCCAAATTGTGCAACAAATAGCAGGAGTACAAAGTCAAGATTTTACCTGCCAAGGAGCAGTTTCTTATCCTTAGAGAGAAGACATTCCATTCTGTCATCTTTTATTTTGTCTATATATATCTTTTATTCATAGATACAGAGTTTGGCAGACAGTTTGATAGGTTTCATGAAGGGAATAGCTTGGGTTCCAATTCTACCTCTGATACCTACAAGCTCTGTGACACTGGCCAAGTCACTTAATCACTATGTATCTCAAGCAAAACCTGGAAACTTATTCTTCTTCATTTGTTTGTTTGTTCATTTGTTTGTTTTTGTAGGACTCATCATTTTATAATTTTCAGTATGGAAAGCACTGCCATCAAATTGAGGGAAATACCTTAGACAACTTTAACTATGAAGAGATGTATTTTCAATCTAAACAAGGCATAAAATAAGTGACAAAAATAAATCATTTCAGTTACACAACATTAGAATGCTTTTGCATAAACAAAATCAATGTGGGTCAAATAATAAGAAAAACAGTTAATTGAGAAATTTTTTTGAAATAAAAATCTCTCATAAAGTCCTAGTATTCAAGATATATATGGAACTAATATAATCTTATAGGAACAAGAACCATTCCTTAATAGATAAGTGGTCAAAGTAAATTTGTGGGTTTTTTCCTGCATTGAAATTTTGATGACACAATATTGAGTCATGTAACTGTAATATCATATTGTAAACAAGTCATTACATGCGCATATTCCTGCCAATGCATGCTGGACTTCCTGACAATGTACTACACGCTGGCCTGCCAAGACTTGCTTATTAAGACTTGTCAGGCAGACTTGACCATTGAGCAATTATAACTTGTGTTTTGTGTGTTTATTTGAAAAATAATGTAATCATTACAACTTTAACTCTGTTACACAACAGATGAAACATGTATGAATAGTTTTTCAAAATTTTCTTATCTTCTATTCTTTCCTTATGCTTCCACTGCCCCTTTATTTGTATTCAATGTTCCCAATTATACCCAATGGAAGCTACTATTGCCCCCCTGGTTGTTCCAGCACCCCCCCACAGGGGGCAGTATTGCCCACTTTGGGAACCTATGGTTGAGAGAATGTATAGTGAAGCACGCCTCCTGAGTATCCTCAAAAGATAGTGGTCTATATGTATAAAATGAGGCATACATTTTCAGTGTGAACCCTGAATTCCAAGAACCCCACAAACCCCAATTTGAAACACAGTCTGCTCTCAGAAAAAGACAAACAAAATTGGGGTGCAAGTGTCCATGGTTTAATTTCTCTAGGTGGCCTGACATGCATTGCATAGGAGTTCAGTCCAAAACTGTCTCAGTTTGGGATTTTGGGGTACAGCATTATATGCCCTTCGAAGAATAGTTGTTCCCATGGGGATGCCAATGAAGGGTGATTGGTCAACATACTAGGAGGTGGGTGAGTCTCCACCCAAACCTGAGCAGGATAAAATCAATTCAGTCCTAGGTTGGAGTTTGATCAAGATAAAAAGATTCAACTCAATCTCATTATTAGAGATGGCTTTCTGAAGAACTTTGGTCAGAAGGCTGTCAGGGGGTGGAACTCTGGGTCTACAGGACACAGATTACCAAGAGAAATCATTTTTAACATCAGACATGGGCAATGTGTTGATTTGTTTTCCTTGACTGCACTTACTTGTTGCAAAACAAGGCTCTCAAGGAGTGGAGGAGGATAGGTCATTTAGAAGTGCCAGTGATGGTAAAAAAAAAAAATAAGAAGAACATCAATAAAACTTTCTAAAATTGCTTTTAAAGAAGCTTCTTTCATTGATTTAACTTACCTAGAATTTATAGACAGAGAGAGAGAGAGAGAGAGAGAGAGGAGTTGTCTGGGACATTGACAAGTCAAAAAAAACTTGCTCATACTCACTTAGCTAGTATGGCTCTGAAGTTAGTCTTGAAATCAGGTCTTTCTAACTAAAATCAGTGCTCTATCTACTACAATATTCTGATTCTCAAGAATTAGCTTCTGTCTTAGATGAGTTACAATCTGCCTTGGTGAAGGGAATTTTCACACAGACAGTTTTTTACACTCATAAGACCAGAGATATATCAATCTTCCAAGTAGATTTCCTCCCAGCAGCAGTTCCCCAGCCCACAGTTCACACACATTTTGGGCCCCAGATAGCTCTAAGTGGCATAGTTTAACCATCTGTCCCATTACATCATTCTCTCTTTGGACCCAATTTCCTCCAATGTCTTTCCTATTCTTCCTCCACTTCTCCTACTCTGCTTCTGTAGGTAATTGGGAGGTTGGGGGTTGTTGGCCATTCCATGGAAGTTCATGCTGGACTCTCCAAAAACTGGTTCCCTCCTCTCCTAGCATGACCACACACAATCAAGGCAGAACCAAAAAAAGAAAAAAACCCTAATTTTACCTTGGTTATCAGAATTCCTACTTTAAGTTTTGACTAGAACTTCACTAAATCACTATTAACACTAGAGTACAAAACAGTACGAAGTAGGCCAACCCAATATTCTCATTGAAATAACAAAAAGAGTCCTCTCCTGTCTAAGTTGTTGCTTATCACAGAACCCAAGGACAACATCGTAATTCTAGCAAACCTATAGTTGTACTCAGGAGGCAAGAATCTTATGATATATTTCTAGCATTCAAAAAATGAAATTCAAGGGAAAAAATGAAAAATTAGACTTTTCATGAAGTATGTTTGTTGTAACCTCTTACAGATGGGTACACAGGCATATATTGACTCTTCAATTCTAATAAAGTGAACAATTCAGTCACAATGCTTAAAACGCAGGCCATTCAAAGGCATCAAAAGAATACATCTTTCAAGCACTGACTGACTCCAAGGACTGGGATAAATCCTTTAACTCAAATAATGATCTCATCTAGTGCATAACCTACATTTGTAGTGATTTGCTTAAAACCTCCAACCATGACAGGAATGTCATAGCCAGTAATGTGTGCAAATCTTTGAGATCCTTGGGCCACGTTGTGCATCTTTCCTCGGGCATTTCCATAATTTTCCATAATTTTAGGGGGATAAAATCAGGGTCACATCTGCCCCTTTGTTTCTTCAGGTGATCACATCCTTTAAAAGTGAGTAATATTTGAATTAACCAGAATGTAGAGGCAAACTTGGATAAACTTGAAATTCATTGATCCTCAGTCATTTCAAAGCAGTATCTTCAAACTTCATTTAAATTATTCATTGTTCACTCTAAAGGAACCATTCATTTACAGGTCACAATGGCTATCATTTATAAATTTTCTGTGTACTAGAATCTTTAAGGTTTGGGGGAAGGAGAAGCAGATTCATTTTGTTAATCAAAACAATTTAATTAAATTTTCTTTTCATTGCATTTGACCTATAAAGTAATTCAAAGAATTATAGTATAATCTCTTTAGTTAATGCTACAAGATGTTTATGTACCCAAGTGACATAGAGTTATACCTTCGATTTAGAGATCATCTAGTCCAGGTATTTTTGTGTCATGGACCACTTTGGCAAACTGGGAAAGCCTATGGACCCAATTTTAGAATGTTTTTAAATGCATAAAATAAAGTATTTTTATTATAAAGGAAGTCAATTATATTGAAATATAGTAATCAATTAAAAAAAAAAAAAACAAGTTCATAGACTCCTTGAAACCTATCCAGGAACCCCAGGTTAAGAATTTTTAATATCATCCAAGCCCTTTGCATTAAAGCTAAGGAAAATAAGGCCCAGAAGGATTAGGTGAGTTGAGAGGCAATGTATTGCAGTGAATAGAATTCTGGACTTGGATTAAGGAAGATGTGAATTCAAATCTCACTTAACAACACTTACTAGTTTAATGACCACGACAAATACATAGCCCCTTTGCTCTAGTTTCCTTTTTTGTAAAATATACACAATAATAATTGTGGCACCTACCTCATTGGGTTGTTGTGAGAATCAGCTGAGATAATTTATGTAAAGCCCTTTGAAAACTTTAGAGTGCTATGAAATGTCAGCTACTGTCACTCAAGTAGAATAATCTTTTATACTATTAGAATTGACTTTTTTTTCTAAAGAAATATTAATTTATATGCCCTATTACATTTAGGATAACAGATTCTATTGCTATCTTCCAAGGGAAAATGAATTGAGGTAACATGTCAAGTGCAGATACTGTCCTGTGAACAGCTAGACAATTGCTTGAGGTATTCTTTCCACATAAAGCAGAAATGGTTTTAGACACCTCAGTACATGAGTCACTGCAATTGTCTGTGCCTGTGGATTCATCTGTTATTTTTACAATGGTATGCGTTCTGAAGCCATTAATTCCTCAGGAAAGAAGAGAGTCACAGGGTTGCATTGCTAACCAAACCACCTGCACTTTCTGGAAATATAGTCTGAGCTGTTTCATTCTCTTTTTTTTGATACACACAACAAAATGATGAAGTCTCATCAATACTAATCATTAGGCCAGTTGCATGGGGTGCACTGACTCACTTCCAATTATTCCAGTGGCTGTTTCCATCTCCTGGGCAATAGTATCTGATGGGATGGCTGAATGTAGCCCACATACTCAGATTAGCTGGCAAACTTGATACATTTCAAAAAGTCTCTCATTTCTCGGATCCCAAGCACTGCGAGTTAGGGCATGTAAATTGCTCTACCTTAATACACCAATAGCAGGAGTCTGTAGGTTGTTACATTTCAGAAGATGGTGGAATGGAGTTGAGACTTAGTTCCATCATCTAGTCATCAGGCCTATACAAATGAGGGTCTACAAATTCCTTCCTCAATTCAGAACAAGTAACAATGGAGGAACCATAAGGTCCCTCTATAATATCCCATTGTGACTCCCAAAAGAGCATGTAGACTATAAAAATTAGGGAAAACCTAGATTCAAACCTTGTCGCTACCACTTAATTGGTTATGTGACCCTGGTCAGTTAACTTTGTTGAGCCTTAGTTTCCTCATATGTAAAATGAATAGGTAGAAGTAGATGGTATCTTCCAGTTCTTAATCTGAGTCTATGAACTCTTAAGAAATACCTAGGAACCTGACAATTATAATGCAGAATCCTAAAAGTCTACTGTAGGAAGGATGAATATTTTCCTTTGATTTTAGAGGCACTCTTAAGGACTCAAGTAAATGAATTGTATGATAATCTCATAGCTAATTCCAATATAAAATCAGAAGGGTCTCAGAAACAGTTTGAGAAAAAAAAAAGAGGTGGGAAAATATCTCAATCTTAAACAGTATCAGAAAACATTTATTTAGCCCCTGCAGCACCAGCACTAGGTGGCTAGGTGACTCAGTAGCTAGAGCACTGGGCTTGGAGTCAGGAATACTCATCTTCCTGAGTCCAAACTGGCCCAGACACTTAGTAGCTGTGGGACCTTGGGTAAGTCACTTAACCCTATTGGCCTCAATTCCTCATCTATTGAATGAGCTAGAGAAGGAAATGGCAAACCACTCCAGTATCTTTGCCAAGGAAAACCTCAAAATGTGGTCTAAAAGAGTAATACATGACTGAAACAACTCAACAACAAAAATCAGTGCCAGCACCACAGAGGATACTAAAGAAAAATAATTCAATTCAATAAACATATAAGTCCCTCCTGTGTTCAAAGCATTAGCTAGACACTGAAGATACAAAAGAAAAAATAGGCCAGGTCCTCAGGGAGTTTATGTTCTGCTGAAGCTACCATAAATACACAGATAAGTAAATTCACTGTATTTAATAGCACTACAATGTAATATGGGGAAAGACATCATCCTTGAATTTAAGCGGTGTGTGTGTGTGTGTGTGTGTGTGTGTGTGTGTATTCAAGGATTGGGCAGAGTTAAGTGACTTACCCAACGTCACATAGCTAGTAAGTGTCTGAGGTCAGATTTGAATTCAGGAAAATGAGTCTTCCTAACTAACTCCAGGTCTGGAATTCTATCCACTGTGCCACCTAACTGCCAATCCTTAAATAGACACACATCCCTTGAATCTATCCATACATCCTTTAAATACACAACAATATCCTTTGAATGAACTGAATAACAACAAATATTCAAGGATTAAGCCATGTAACATAAAGGAGAGGTTTTCTAAAACACACAATGGCTAAGATCACATGTGATAAAACCAAGAAGTTACATGCATCAGGAAATGGTTTGTGGGAATTTCACCAACAGGAAAACTATAGTGAAATGGGTGATATGTTAAAACATAAGGTGACAACCCTGTAAGATGTTAAGGAAAGTGAGACACTCAAGAAAATACGTAATTTTAAGGGCAATATACAAAAAGGAAATGGGAAAGAATGAAAAAATAGGAGAAAAAGAAAAAGAAAAAGAAGGAAAAATTTAAATTTGTATTTACAAAAGAAAAATATTCAAAGTCCATGTTGTTTGTGAGGACCTTTGGAAATTTTGTAAACTATAACTGTTTTATTTGAATGTAACTTTTTCAATAATACCTATGGATTCTTCACCTGGAAGATAATGGAATAAAGAATAGAGACAAATACATACATCTGGATAGATTAAATATCCAAAAGTTTATCCAACAAACATTATATATGCATACATATATATGCACACACATAAATATATGGTACCTAGAATTATGACAGATTGGTACTGAGAGAGATAGAAAATTCGTCAAGACCAGAGCATAACATTTACAATATATGTAACTCTTAATAAGTCTCTAGCCAATGTTTCCATACATGTACCATGGTGTAAAAGCAAGAGCAATGAACAGAAATTCAGGAGAACTTGATTTTCTTGTATATGTATATATGTATGTATGCATGCATGTATATATCTATATATGTAGTACCAGTATACTATATGTATGCACACACATATAATTAAGTACAAAATGCAGGCACAATAGGTGTGGGGCATAGAGCATGAGCAAAAACAGAATCATAGAATGTTAGAGTTGAAAGGGACCTTTAAATTGATCTAGTCCAACATTACCATTTTACAAGTGAAACAATAAAGCCTAATAAAATAAGGAGGTAGAAAGGAAAGGAACTCAGTTCAAAATTCAGTTTCTGCAGCAGAATAACTCTGGAAGTTCACTACTGACCTAGGAAGCATGCCAAGAGCTTGCCAAGCTACTGGGTAGAGAACTAGCCTTGAAGTCTGTTAAGATCAAATGTCACCTCTTAAACGTGCTAGGGGCATGACCCTGGGAAAGTTCCTTAATCTCTCAGTGTCGCAGGTAAAGTCTCTGAGACTGTAAGTTGTAGTGAAGGTGCTTGCTGCATTGGTAGAAAGAGTTTATTAGCAGCTCCATGAAATCACAGATCCAACCTCACCCCACCTCCCAAAAAAGGGAATGTGACACATCAACAACCTTTTATTGAAATGGACTTCCAATCTAGTTTATCCTATTTCTTAACTTTACCTGCAAGTAGCAAGTACATAAAATCTCCTTCTGAATCCATTCTAATCAACTCAACCACTTCCAGTATCTCTTCTATCCCACTGGTCTATTTTGCTGTCCATACTACTGTGTTCCTTGAAACTTTGGCTCTATTATCAACAAAATCTCCTTATGTCCTTAACCTTTTCAAGCAACATACCATCCATATTCTCATGTTAGCCAAAATCTAGTACTCCACTGAGGACCCCACATTCTATGCAAACCTCTCCCTTGGAGGTCATTCCTTTTTTCACTCCCTCTGACTCACAGGACAAAGAGAAGGAATAGGAATACATATTGCTTCACATTAATGATTTTGGATCCTTACTCTATGATTATTACTCAATTAGTTTTCATCTTTGGAAGACCATGAAATCCACCTATACTATTCTCACCTCATCTCTGTCTCTGTAATTGATCAATGTCTGGTTCCTGTTTTCATTTTTTTTCCACTTAATTTAGTGAAGCTGGCTCATAGACTTCCTCTCCCCAAACTCTAGCTCTTGCCATTATCCTAGAAGATATTAAAGCCACTTTTAATGACTTCATATCACTTACTGAGTGTAATTCCAACTTCTTTGCTTAGTATTCAAGGTCCTACATGATCTGGTACCATACTACCTTTGTAGTTTTATCTAAAATTATTCCCCTCTGTATATTACATCCAAAGTGGTCTACTCTATGTTCCCTCAACCTGTCAAGGAAACTCATATCCTTATATGTTTGATTAAATTGTTCTGTATGCCTGGAATGTCTTGTCACTCCTCTCCACCTGTTGGATCTCTATACATTTTTTTTTTAGGTTCAATTCATGGATTTCCTCCATGAAAACTTCCTTGATCCCACAGGTCATTAATGACCTTAAACCTCACATAGCTCTCCTTGCTTTACCCCCTCTAATGCACTTATCATGTACTCTTATTTAATATAGTTGTTTATCTCTATCTACATCTTACCTGTCTACTGAATCACAAATTTCATAAGGGCAAAAACTTTTTTTCATCCCTTCCAGTGTCTAGTAAAGTTTTCTATATATAGTAGATATTTAATAAAGTTTGCTAAATGAATGAAATATTTGTTTGTCAGTATTTTAAGGACAACTAGCAGACCAGTCAGGACAGAGTATGGAATTCATATCTTGGAAAAATACATAATAAATTAGATTGGGTTTAGTAAATTAAATTGAGCTCAATTTATGGAGAAACTTTAAATGCCAGGCTCTGGAGTACAATGTTTATCCACCTTGCTGAAGGCAAGGGGCTAGATAAAATGATTTCTCAAAGCCCCCTCTAACTCTAATATCTTGTGAATATATCATGGGTATTTCATCTTTGACAGGTAATGACTGAAAAATCCTCCCTAACCCAGACAAAGATGAGGATCTTTTACCTCCATTGAATACAGATCTAGAACATTTCTTATTTTCTTTGTATATATGTGATTTGTCATTTCATGGTTCTCTGAAAATGAAAATTAATTATAAATCTTCCCAATAAGGGTTCAAAATTCTCATAAATGAATAAATAGATGGGTTGATAAAGGAATGAATGAGTAGATACATAAATACATACATAAATAAACAATACTTCTTAATCAACAAATATTTCTGGAAAACATGCCTCTCCCTATTGATTCTATGAATTAAAGTTAACTCAATTCTACAAGAGCTTTATTACTCTTCAAACAGTGAGATCCTTTAATTGTACAGCCTTCCAGGCACTCCACTAGGCCTGACTTCCTGGTACATGAAGTGTTGATCAATGCTTTCTTTTTTATTCCATCTGAAGCACCTTGCCACCTAGCATTAGCTAGGCTATTCTTCAACTAAATAGTATATATTCACTCCAACTTATAATGTGGAGTTTCAGAGTATCCAAATAATTGAAATCAGATGGTTTTTGTGCTCACAAAATGTAGGAAACTCTGAAGTAAATTGGATTACAAACCACTAAAAGTGCCAGAAGCTATCAGATCTGAAAGCAATATTCTTGTAAGAACTTGACATATATAACTCACTGCCATGGATCATGCTATTTAATGAATCTCCACTAGTATTCTGATTCCACCGAGAACAGAATTCTATCCTGATATCAGAAAGTGTCCCTAATCAAAAGTTAAGAAAATAGCTTAAATAGTTTATCTTTTTTGCCTCTTACTCAGATACCTAATTTCAGAGAAGTATTTGGTGATAGTCATCTAAAATGAGGTACAAATTGAAAGGATTCTTAAACTGACTCTCTTTTTGGACTGAAAATTTGAGCAAACTAATACCAAATTAAATGGAAAGAGGTAGAGGAGGCAGATGATGGCTCTAGTTTTAATTAAATCTGTCTACTAAATAGGACTCAGTGGAAGTCTTACACATTGATTTTTTTAATTAATCTATGACATTTAAACCTAGTTTTTCTTCCTGCATTTATAAAGCTCATAGAAATGGTTGCCACTGATGTCAATATCAACTGACGTCATTACTATAACCTGTACAGGTGCAATTTTAGTGCTGTGAGCTGTATTTTCAATGACAAAAATTGCTATGCACTCCTACTTTGATTTACTCTAGGCCTGGGACTTTTGCCAAGTTGCAAGGCTGAAAGATTCACAACCAACAGACTCATGGCAGAAGTAGTCAACAGTTAAAATTGTAAATCAGCTCCTATAACCATGATTAGTTAAAAAGGATGACTTTTATTTGACATATTATTGCCATTTTATTTCCAGTTCTTTAATTGCCTACTTAAAAATGTACTTTCTTGTTATAGCTGTGGCCACATGGCCATCATACAGATCTGGAATCAAAACACTGGAGTCAAATACCTCATATTTTATGGTTATGTCAGGAATGAACCAGGAATAATTATAAATCAAAAGAGAATAAGAAGAAATGTTAATACAATGAAAATCAATCAGAAAATGCTGATCAGGAAACCTAACCACACCACAGAACTCTCCTTCCCCATAACCTCTCTTACTGAAGTCCTAATGTTCCCAAATGACTTGCTTAAAGAAGAGTACCTCTATTAATGACATTTCTTGAGGTCTTTTTTTTTTTGTTTGTTTGTTTTTTTGTTTTGTTTTTTCTTACGGTTAGGCAATGGGGTTAAGTGACTTGCCCAGGGTCACACAGGTAGTAAGTGTTATGTGTCTGAGGCTGGATTTGAACTCAGGTCCTCCTGAATCCAGGGCCAGTGCTCTATCCACTGTGCCACCTAGCTGCCCCTCTTGAGGTCTTACAAGTATTTATTAAGTACCTATTATATTACAGGTAGTGAGCTAAAGATACAAAAAAACAAAAACAAAACAGCCTCTGCCCTCAAGGAATTTACATTCTAATGAGGGAGACAACACACACGCTAGATAGATAGATAGATAGATAGATAGATAGATAGATAGATAGATAGTCTATACACACATCTATATGTGCCTTCTTCACCACCCTAAGGTTACCTGGTATCAGATAGAGGGAGATGGAGATGAAAATGAAGATGAAGCTGGAGATGGATTGCTAGATAGATAGATGTGTGAATACACACCTAGATAATTTCCTTTTTCAGTCTCATCTCTTGGCTCTGCTCATTCTGAACATCTTTCTCTCATAGGCATAGTTAATAATGCTTACCTTCCCCACTGCTATGATCTTCACCTTCATTGGTATGCCAAATTCATGGCTAGAAGCCCTTCTCCCAGGAGATGACTTTACCAAAGGCAAAGCAATGAGTTCATGGACAGTGTTAATCCACTGCTTTTACTTGTTGAGGAAACATTGTTTGGGAAAGAGCTCTGGCTTTGGATCTAGAGGTACTAGGTTTGAATCCCACTTCAAATGCTTACTACTTGGGTGGCCTTAGTAACAAATTTAACCTCACTGGACCTCAGTTTCCCCATATGGAAAACTGAGGTGGGAGAAGTTTCAACCAAATTGACTCTCTGGTCCAGCCCTAAATCTATGTTACTATATGACCACTTGGCATGTGATTTCTTCCTATGCTGGGTCCCATCACTTTATTATAAACCAAAAAATGAATTGCAAGGCAAACTTCCAAAAATATTTTTACATATATGGGACCAATTTCCATAATAGATACAAATGTTTTTCCTTGAGCTGTTTCTGGAGGGAGGTAGGGGTAGCTTTTTGTTAGTTATTCTCTGCCAATACTATAACATTAGTAATTCATTGCTGGAGAGAAAGCTGGGGGATTTCAACTGCACTCCCATATGTCATAATATTCAATTTAAAAAAAAAAAACAACACTGCAACAGTTTCAAGCCTAGTAAAAACCAAAGAAAAGTCATTAGGAATTCTGTAAACTTGACAAGACTATTTCCAATATCTTTCTGTTCCCTTTATTGTAGTGAAACAGAAATTTGTCTTTATTAATGTGTGGTCATTTATCACTAGTAGTAATTACTTTTTTTAATTAATGATTTCCAAGTTAATTACACATTACAGGATAAAGAACAGACCCATGTCACTGTGGCTGACAGACCATGATGCCAATCCTCTTTTTGTTATGGAATAAGTCACGTATTCTATACTATAAAGACTCCATGAACATGAATGAGGTCAAGGAGTGTAGAGAGTGAATGATTAAAGAAACCCAATTCAATGAACAGGAAGTTTACTTTGACCATTTCACATCATCAATCCCTTTCCACTTTCTACATTGAAAAATCACCAGCCACAGACTAAATAATGAATTTGAGAATTATGCGTCCTGAGGTGCAATCCAGCATACTTCTCTATTTCTAGCAAAACCATTAGTAATGATAATAATAATAACAATAGCTAGCATTTATATAGCATTTTAAGGTTTGCAAAATACTTTACAGTAGTATCTCATTTGATCCTCATAACAATTCTGTGAGGTAAGTGTCATTATCATCCCCATTTTACAGATAAGGAAAATGGGGCAGAAAGAGGGTAAGTGACGTGGTTAGGGTCACAAAGCTAGTGAGTATTGTGGGAAAATATTGTATTATATTTTTCAGAATACCTTATTAATTATTAATAATGTTCGAACTTAGTTTTATGTGACTAGAAATTGTCTAACCCAAAAGCTTACCCTAAAGATTAGGCTGACTACAGATGATCTTAGGCTACAAGAAATGGTTAAATCTCATCCCATGCATGTTTTGGATCTATTCAGGTCCTGTTTTGGGGTTACATTCAAATCTTATATTTTGAGTTCCCTAAATTAGATTGAATATTTATACTTATCTACTGATATGCATTTCAAACTACCTTCCCCAGAAATCACCTATTGTCTATATGTATCTATGTGTGGCCAACCAGGCAAATGGCCTTATGTCCTTGTCTGACCTCTATAAAATGTAAACCTCACAGTATTCTGGAGGGAGTCACACCTTTTTCCGGCTCTTTCCTTTGCCAAATGACCTAATAAAACTCTTTTTTTAAACTAGATCTGATTTGGGGGTTTGTCCTTGACTAACACTATCTGAGGCTGGATTTGAATTCAAGTCTACCTGACTCTAGGTCCAGTGCTCAATCCACTGCACCATCTAGTTGCTTGCATTATTAAAATAATTCCAGTCAGAACAATCTCTCTGGTTTTTAAACCTTTCCAAAGAAGGAAGTTCTAAAGTTCCTGTGACAGCCCTCATTATCTGGAAATCAATTCATCTAATCCATATTTCTAATGTCTTCCCATCTCTCACACTGCACCTGAAGCAGACTTTTTGTTCTATTCCCTATACAAATAAAGAACAAAGTGGTCATCATGATAGGCCTTTCATATATTTTGAAACTCAGTATTTTCTTTATAGGCTAAATGATCTCAGTTCTTTCATCCTAAATTTAAATTTCTAGTAAATTGAATGGAAATCAAATTAGTTTAATTCTATTTTGGGGATAGGGACTGAACTAGTGATTTCACTGCTTTGGGGCTCTCTTAGATGAAGATACTCTCTACCATTGCAAGTCAGCACCTTCTCTGCAATGTCTATTCTTAGTAGGAGTGGGGAACCTGTGGTCTTGAGGCCACATGTGGCCCTTTAGGTCCTCAAGTTCAGCCCTTTCACTGAATCCAAACTTCACAGATCTCCCTGGCTCTGTGGCCAACTCTCTGTCTACTATATCACAGCTGCCTCTGCTTAATTAAATTTAATAAGTATTTACTGAGTGGCTACCATACACCTAGCATACAGCATGAAGCCTGCCCTCAAAGAGTTTAGAGGTGTGTCTTGTTTTCTTTTGGGGTTGGGAGGCAGGAAGGACATAAGGCTTACCTGCATGAAGCACTTTGAGCACTTTGAAAGGAAAGTACTGATTGATATCAGCCAGGATGGGTTCATAAGGAACAAGTCATGTCAGACAAATTTAATTTCATTATGTTTCACAGCTCCTAGCCTGGAAGATCAGGGAATGATGTGGACATAGTTTTATTTTTTGTGTATTTCAGCAAGATATTTGTCAAAGATGCCTTTATTGTTCTTATGGAGAAGATGGAGTGATGTAAGCAATTTTGGTGGACTTGGAACTGGTTAAATAAATAGAATCAAAGGATAGTGATTTATAAATCTATGTGAACCTATAGGAAAGTTTTAATTGAAGTGTCCTTGGCTCTGTTATAATCAATATTTTTGTTTGTTTGTTCATTTTACAAGACATTTTATTAATGTCTTGGATGAATGTGTAGATGGCATGTTTCTCATGAATCTAGCCTTCAGCTAGAGCACCCAGTGATTCTATGACACTCTCTTCCAGCAGGATCCTCTTTCTTCTTCTAAGTTTCTGCACAGGAAGCATGCACTGTACAAATGTTTAGATGCCAAGCCCCAGAATGCTGTTTGTAAGCTGGATTTGGTCCCAATCAATTTAAAACCCCAGAGGTATTTAATGGCTTTTGATATATCAGGGTCATCTCTGATATTCACTCTCTTTGACATAACCAAAATATGAGTAATCATTCTCATTCAGGCCACTGAAACCTTGTCTGTCACTTGGGAATCTACTGTCTGGGACAGCAAAACTATTATCTTCGATCTTCGCTATTACTATGGGGTCAAGTAAAGTAAACAAGCATTAATTATTCCTCTACTATGTGCCAGGCAGGAAAGGACTGGACCTACAAAGAAAAGCAAAAGCCAAATAAATAAATAAAAAATTCTGCCCATTCTCCAGTCTAATGGGGGAGATAACATGCAAATAATTATGTACAAACAAGGTAGATAAATAGATCTTGTTTATACATAGTTGTGTGTGTATATATATATACATGTACACAAATATGTAACATACATACATACATATGTGTGTGTATATATATATATATACATATATGTCAAATTGGAAATCATTTCAGGGGAAGGGCACTAAGATGAAGGAAAATTGGGAAAGGCTTCTTGCAAAAAGTAGGACTTTAGCTGATGGAAGCCAGAGAAGCCAAAAGACAGAGATGAGGAGGGAGACAGTTCCAGGCATATGGCACAGCCAGTGAAAATGCATTGAATCAGGCAACAGAGTATCTTATGGAAGGAACAGCAAGGGGATAAGTAGTAAGAATCGAAGAAACAGTGGTAGGATTGGAGTCAATATTCATCAGATCTGAGGGAAGCCTCCATCTTCATTTCCTGGCACCAGTCCAGTGGACTTCAGTTCACAAAAAAATTAATGACAGCTTCTCATTTTTAGTGTCCCTAACATAACTTTCTACAATTGTAGGAAAATACCACCTATCTTTTGTGGCAGCACTCTTCTGAGACTATTCCAAATAGCCATCCTCAATCCTTGGCTCTGAATTTCTTTGTCTTCGAAGGAGTCAGTTAGTCCACAAGCATTTATTAAGCACTTACTGTGTGCCAGGAACTGTGCTAAACATTTGCAATCCAAAGAAGAGCAAAATCACTATCACTGCCCTCATGGAGCTCAGAGTGATTCTGTACACTGGACTGATTTTTAGTAGGTTTGGTCTGAGATTCTTACTGGCATCATATGGGACCACTTCTGAGTCCTTCAGCATCATCTCTGCCTCCGTGATTGACTGTACCAAATCTGAGTAACCCTGGGGTGGGGAGGAAAAGAAAAAAGGGGTGGGGTAGGATAATGATGTTGTTCACACAGCATTAAGTATAGCTCTAGTCTTTTGTCTGTACCATTTCCTAAACATTTGGGAAAGTCTAACCTATTTCATATAGTCAGTACTTCTTGCCCTTTCAATTACTGCTATCTGAAGAAAGTTCTCTAACTGAAGCACACAGCTGGAGGCTTTTTCTGCCTCCAGTAGGGAGGTAGTTAAGGATTTCACATAGGACTCCTTTGTACTAGGTGCCAACAAATTTACTTGAGTGCTATGACCTCTGGGTGCTTCATCTTCAGAGTGCATATGAGGTCAAAGGCAATACCCTGAAGGCTCTTTAGTAATCACCTAATTTTTTTTTGTGTTTTCCAGTATTGGTCCCTTGCTACGTCTCCATCACTTTTACAGCATGTCCCAGTCAGGATTCAAAGGGCTCCTCTCCAAGTAGGTGAGCATGGCCCCACCCTCAGAAAATGCCTATAATTGCTCATAGTGAGTCTCCCTGATTGTGCTGGTTGACTTACAGCCTGTCCCATAGGTATAACTTCTGACACTTTTGATAGTATGTCACTGACTGACAAGGAGCATGCCCCTCTCCCTAGCAGTTCTTATACATTGTCCACAGTTCATCTTATTCTCTCCACGAGGAATTTTAACTCACTCAGAAACCCCTAATTAGAAGTGTAGGGTTTAGTAACTGATTTTCAAGTATTTCCATTTACAAGTAACTCCCCAGGTATCTGGGAAGCCCTACCCCCTCAGTTTCAGGAAAATCACAAGATGCAGCCACTGTATCATCTTCCTTCCTTTATGCCTTCTCCAATATCTTACACCCTCAGCAAAAAGTTGAGCATTATGTAGAGATCTTGAAGTAGTACAATCATCACAGCCCATAGGCATCTCCCAAACCAGCAGTCCTTGATTTTTATTCTCATCATGGAGCACCAGTTATCCAATAAGAGTGCATCCATGACAGTCCACTTAAACCCCAAAGCACAATTGCACAATGATTTCCAGGCTCAAGACTACTTGTATTGCTTTCAGAGTCTAAATGGAATGCTGTTAGTACTGGAAGCCTAGATTCCTCAAATCAAAACGGTAGCATACCCCTCCCCGCAAACTTTGATAGAGACTAGACTCAGAAAGCATCAAAGATTTCCTGCAGAGATAGCCCAGGAAACTTTGACTCTAAAACATCAGTATATCCAATTCATGAGTACATGCATTTTGTTCCTTAAACAAGCCGACTCATATCTCAGATGAGTTCCCTCCAACCCTGGCCATTTGTGGGTTCAAAGTATGGGGAATTCTTAGAGATATATCATCTATTTGACTTGCTCTTAGTTCTACTTATTTAGAAAACTGGGAACTCCTGAGCTTCACGGATCTAGATGTTGAATAGTTCCCTTGACTTTAACTCAGGCAAGGAAGAGCACTGAAAGATATTTACATGCAACAAAATTGAATAGTAAAGCAATAGACCAAAGTTTCAGCAACATTCCCAAATGAGAACAATTTCGTCCCCCTTCGACCACAGAGTAGTTTAGGAATTGAGTTCCTCTAAAAATTCCCAGCTGTGATTGGGAAGGCATGAGCAAAGTCTGAGAAGCCTGAACATAACCCTTCAATGAAATCCTGGGAGGGAAGGCCTTAGTAAAGAGCTAAGTCTATGCCTAGCTAAACAACTTTTTCCCCTATTATAAGACCTGGATGCCCAGTTTCTTGGTAACTGACATTTCTGTCCAGCTCCTGGCTTGTCTTGTCTCAAGTACCAATGCTTGCCTGAAATCGGTAACTATCCACCTATTGCCCTAACCATCTCTCTCCTTTATGTGATCACAAACTCAGAAGAGATTTTAGTTCTTCCTTCTCCCAGAAGTCTCTCACCTTTTTCTAAGCAACCTTCTATCTAGGTGTATAAACTTCCTATGCAATAAAGCCCTGGTTCTTTGAGAGTAGGAATTATTTCTCTCTTTATATTTGTATCCTCAGTGCTTAGAACAGTACCTGTCACATAGTGGATTCATATCAAATGCATGTTGATTGATTAATTGTTCTCCAATAAGTACTTGTGAAAGACACTCAGGCATCATGGTAAGTGTAATTCTTTCCCAATCATATAAGTCTATTATTTAAAAAAAATGAAATAAAGACTGAGTAGAAGACCTCCAGAATGTTAAACAAATCCTCTATGGAAGATGTATGGGAGAACTTGATAAAAAATCATAAAAGATGAGAAATCATAAGTGGGTTTTGATCTTTACCAAATAAGAGAATATTTACATGAAGACCACAGATTCTTTAAGGTGTTGAAGTAGGAAAAGGAATCCCAGAATCATATTATTTAGATATGGACAGCATCTTGGAGATAATCCACTCCAACTCTCAACTTTTACTAAGGCCCAAAGAGGTTAAGTGACTTGTCCAAGGTCACAAGGTAACAAATGGCAAGAGCATAATAAGTATAACATTTTGTGCTGAGATTCAAAATATCACTTATCTAAGTACAAGGTGGGGATGATGCAGTTTGGGGTGCTGAGAACCTCAAAATGCAAGGGTACAGGAAGTATGCCTTGAAAGAATTTGACCACTCAAGCCTTCTTTCAGTAAGAGTAGTGAGGTTTTGTTATAACTCCAGTTAGGTGGGCAAGATTCCTGGTAAATCTGCTGTATTGTGACGCCAGTAGGATCATGAGATTCTTAGGGAATCTGTGCAATTTAATGGGGGTAGATTGGTATATTTTTACAGAAAAAGACTATAAGAAGATTTGCATGGGATTAAAAAGTGGTAAATTGCCTGGGGTGGGACAGATGCAGACAATGAAAGGATTTAAATGGTCAGAGAACTGTAGTGAAAGGGCAATTAAAAGGATTATTGAGTGTGTAGGTAGACTGGGATGGACCAGAAGCCTCAGGCAAATACTAGGGACCTGGTTCAGGGGTTGGGTTGTGGGAAAGTTCAGGATCCAGGTCCCATTGCCCCATCATTGAAACATGATTCAATAACAGATTATGTAAAAATGATCTGAGGGTTTTAAAGGACTACAAGCTAAGTATGAGTCAACAGTAGAAAGGATGCCTTGAGCAGCACTAACAGAAGTATTCAGAATGAGGTATACATGACTGTATTCTTCCCCCATATCTGGAATATTGTGCTAAATTCTGCATTTTACTTTTTATAAAAGACATGGACTAGCTAGAACTCTTCAAGAGAAAGAAAGCCAGGAAAATGAGAGGACTCAACAATATGCCATATGATCATTATTTGAAGGAATTGAACGCAATGTGGAGATAAGCTAGGGTGAGGGCTGGGAGCATGATAGCCGTCTTCAAGTATCTAAAAGGTTGTCATGTGAAAGGGACTAAACTTGTTTCTTTTTCCTTGGCTCCAGAAAGCAGAAGTTGGAGAAGTTGTTGAGAGAAACATTTCAATTTGATTTAAGAAGAAACTTAGAAAACAATGAAATCTATCTAAAAGTATAATGGACTACCTTGACAGATAATGAGTCTTTCATCATTGAAAGTCTTCAAGTAAAGGATAATAAGGGTGGCAGCTAGGTGGTGCTGTGGATAGAGCTCCAGCCTTGGAGTCAGGAGGACCTGAGTTCAAATCTGACGTCAGACACATGACACTTACTAGCTGTGTGACCCTGGGCAAGTCACTTAACCCCGACTGCCTAAGCAAAAAAAAAAAAAGTATATATAATGCACCCCTATCCCCACCATCACTACTACCCTCACCCTGAGGCAATTTCTGTTCAACCTTTGGATTCCATGATTATAGGAATTAGAAAGTAATAATGTCTCTAAGTTTTCATGACACTGCTCTTCTCTTGGTTCTTCTGTGTCTGACTATTCCTTATCAGTCTCCTTGGCCAGATTTTCATCCAGGTCATAACCTCTAACCATGGACAAACCCTAAGGCTCTGTCCTGGACCCTTTCTCTCCTCTTTCTATACTTTTTCCCTTTATCTCATCAGCCCTGATAGATTTAATTGCAATCTCTATGCAGATGATTGTCAGATCTACACATCTAGCCCTAATTTCTCTCTGAAGCTTGAGTCATCAACTTTTTTTTATATTTCAAATTTAATGTCCTGTAAATATCTCAACTTCAAGATGTCCAGAACAAAATTCGTTGTTTTCCCCAAAGTGCCCCCCTCTTGTCAATTTCCCTTTTACCATTGAGGGTACTACCAAACTCTTAGTCACCCAAGTTCACAAGCTAGGTGTCCTCAACTTCACTCTCTATAACCCCGCATATCCAATACATTGTCAAATTTTATTGTTTCTACCTTCACAATAACTCTTATATACATCCCTTTGTTTCCATTCCCATAGCTGCCACTCTGGTGCATGCCCTTATCATCTTATGTCTGGATGACTGAAATAATGTTCTGGTTGGGTTCTCTTTCTTGTCTCTCTCCACTCTGATCCATCTTCAAATTGGCAACCAAAAGGATTTTCCTAAAGCACAGGTCCAACTATGTCACTTCCCCATCACCTCAATAAACATCAGTGGCTCTCTATTACCTTCAGGATTAAATATAAAAATCTCATTTTGGCTTTGAAAGCCCTTTTTAACCTGGCCTCTTTCTAATCACTCCAATCTTCTTCCACTTCACTCCCTTCCACACATGCTATGATCTAGCTATACGGGCCTCTTTACTGCTCCTTTCATAGGACAGTCTACCTTCAGATTTCATGCCATTTCTTTGGCCACCTTCATGGCTATAATATTCTCTTTCCTTACATCCACATCCACTTCCACCTCCTGGCTTCCCTGAATTTCTTCAAGATTCAGCCCAAAGTACCTCCTATAGAAGGTGTTTCCCAGTCCTCTACCCCAAACTGCTAATACCTTTCCACTCTTAATACCTGTATATATCTTGTATGCATATAGTTATTGGAAACTTTGAGGTCAAAATAAATGTTGTGGTTGTGGGGCATAAGATATCATAAAAATAGGTACCTACTATGTGCCAGGTATTATACTAGATACTAGGAATATTAATACAAAAAATATCAATCCCTTCTTACAAAGAATTTACAGTCTAACAAACAGTAGGAACCAATATTAAGAAAGACATACAGAGAATGAAGACTGAGGTTTTTAGATAACAAACCTTACTTTAGATAACAAACAATTTACTCTATGAGAGTTTGGGGGACCCTGAAGTAAATATATACTAAGAAATTTAGCAGATTTCCTGACATTTCTGCCAATTTTTTATTTTGTTTTGTTTTTAAAAGGCTTCTTTTTCTTCCTTTTTTGTAACAATAGTTCCATGATAAAACAATGTTTCTTCAGTAATATGAAACAGTCTGGGACAATCCACTACTGTCAAATATTTTGTTTTATATTTTACATTGCTCTCTATCTCCATTCTCATTATCTTGAACTATTAAGAAAAGACCCACAACTGTTACTGAATCCTTTTCAAGCAAAAAAGTTGCAATTGCTATCCTATCCTAACAGAGTCATCAAAAATCATTTCCTGTTCTGATTTGCATGAGGAATGTGCTAAATGACTCCAGCAGACTCATTACTGAAACTCTCCAAGTAAACGTCGCTTCAGATTTCTATGAGATTTCACTTTCTACATACATATTAAAGGATTAGGCTTATATGGTCTTAATCTTAACTAACAATAAAATATAGGCGAGAGAGAGGTTAATTTAACAGGGTGCCTTCACTTAAGAAATCATACCCTTTAGATCCTGAATTTTCAACCAGTAATTTCATTATTATCTACATATGCATTATAAATACCATATCCAGAGCCCTCCTGCTTTTGTTTCCAATTTTTTTTCTCTTAAGTGCAGGTTGTTTTTTTTTCTTCTCCCCCCTATCCATGTGAATAGCCCTTTCTCTATGAATTCCATTGAACAGAAACTATCATCACAGTAGCAGGGTACAGCTCAGCTCTGCATAACAATGTAAGTAACAATTATATGCTGGGAAGAAATGAAAAATGTAAAGTGGGAATCATAAAATTCTTGATGGTGTTTTTCTGTATGGAAATTGTGTGATTTTTTTTAAAAGAGGGAAAACTGCATGTTAACAGAATTCATGGTTTCAGTAGAGAGAAAAGATCACAGATTCTGTTTCTCTGATTCATTTAAAATGTATAAGCTATTTACTTCTCTAGATTACCAATTCAGTATTGACAAGGGAATACATCAAATTCCCCTGGTGTTTTAAACTTCTGAAAACTGCTGCACAGCTCTATGTAAATTCTGGTTCCTACATTCCTGCCATCTTATTTGTCACATTACATTAACAGAAAAGGACTGCTAAGCTCTGAAGAAAGGGACCTGAACCTCTCTTTTATCCTACTGTCTATAGTCCCTAAGATTAATTCTTGTTATTAGCCTGATGTTCACTTTAGTCTGAAGACAGCTGTTTCCCATTTTCCTCCCACAGAGAAGCTGCTGGGAACTGCCCACCCAGGTCCCACAGAGCAAGTTTCATCTTTCTTGCCAACAAGGCTAGAATGGGAGACTTGATACCCAGAACATCCTCTGAAATAGTGGGCTCTAATAAACACATTCTCCCACTTTAGTTTTTGTCATTTGACTCTATTGCCCACACACCTTCTTCTATTTTCTATAGTTTTTTTCTATTTCACTTTTACTACTGTAATTTTATTATATTGCCCATGTCTTCTCATAAAGCATTATTGCTAAGGGAGCTGTAACTAGAATTTTAACTGAGAAAAAATAAATAAAAAGAGTTGTGTTGGAGTAGGAATAGGATGTTAAGCATGGCAGCCATGTTAGTGGAAATGGTTTGGGAATATAGTCTGATGGTGGGATATTGACAGTTTAAAGGGCAGCCTGACCACAAGTAGAGTTGAATGGGAAGAGAAGGAAACTTGCTCCCCGTGGAAGATGAAGGAACAAAGCAGACTGAGATATGACAAGGCAAAGAGAGCCTGTGGGTGGCTTCTTGGGACTCAGGTGAAAAAGCAAGAATGGGGAATTGCCAGCGGAGGACCAAAAGGGCACAGGAAAGCCATGACCTGGGTCATGATGGGAAATAGACATTCTCCCACCAGAAAGTATTATCCACTCAGATGTCAGTGCCTCAAGTTTTTCCACATTAGTTATAGCTCCAATTACTATTTAGTCTTAGCAAGACACTGGGTTATATATTTTATGAAAAAAAATTAATAGCTTCTCCTTTATTTGATTTCTATATAGTTTTGATCTGGTAGATTTACACAGGAACCTCTGTTAACCAGTGTAAAACCAGTAGCCTCTGTCTTTCATATAAAATAGAACCTTGATCATCCCCAAAATGTGAGGAGATTATCCTTGGCTCCTGTCCAGGACTACCTCTCAGTATGAGTTAGAGTTTCACAGAATAGAGTTTTCATAGAAAATAGAGTCTAAGAAGAATTAAAAGAGACCTTAGCAAACATCTAGTCCATCCACAAATGCAGTAACAGAATACTCTCTACAACATAAAAGTTGAAGCAGCCCTGACTCAAATATTTCTAGTGATGGCTAATTCACTACCTCACAAGGCAGCAGCTCATTTTATTTTTTGGTAACTTAGAAGGGTCTTTGTATCGAACCAAAATCAGACTTCCTTTACATTCTACCTCCTCTGTACACCCAATCCTACTTCTGTTCTCTGGAGTAACATATAATATTTATTCCTTCTTCTACATGACAACCCTCAAAAGTATTTAAAGACAACTATTTATCTGGCTTTATTCTTCATTTATTCAGGATAAACATTTCTAGTACCCTTTCAGTTTCTCTCATGTAAATATTCTACTTCCTTTTCACATAAATTGCTATTAAATTATCTCACTTATCCAGTTGGCTTGTGTAGTTGACTCATTAGATATAAGTGCAAAACCTTCCATTTATCTCTATTAGATTTAATTTTATTAGTTCAGGTTCATTGTTCCAGAATTGTCAAGATCTTTTTGAACCCTGAATCTGCCTTTTGTCCCCTTTTGGAAATTGAAACATCATTTGCTTATCTCCAGGCATCTGAAACTCTTCTGTAGTCTATGATTCCTCAAATGTTGCCAACTGCAGTTTCTCAATCATACATGCAAGTTCTTTCAAGTTTGGTAAAAAGAAATTTATCTCAGTTTAAAGATTAAAACTCTTTCAAAGAAGCTAGTTGCTCTCTCACTTTCTCCTTATCTTTCTTGGCTTTCAGTTCTCTTAATGATGTTTTTTCTATATTTTGCAGTTTGAAGACTTTTCTTCTTGATTAAGAAAATGGAAGAAAAATAAAAGTGATTATGTCTTATCTGTATCATTGATTGACATTCTACCATCTGCCCCAAGCAGAATATAATATATTTTCCTTTTTATTCTTGTTCTGAAAATATCTTTATAAATAAAGCCATTTGTAGTATATTCATTTTTTGTTTGCTCATCAGTACATCTTTTTGTGCTTACAATTCTCTGAGTTTTTTTCATCAGTTACTTTTGCAGTCTATATATTCTAAAGGTGCTATAATATAAAACAGTGATGCACAATTACTCATTAAAAAAAGTTGAGATTTCAAAGTTTTAAGAAAAAGTTCAATCATTCACTTGTAGATCTGATTTTCTAGGGTTAATCTTCTCTGTCCTACGTACTAGTCATCAAGATAAAGGGCTCATTACAAAGGTCTATCAATTTTTTCAAGTCTTTCCTCTAAAGTCAAGAGTGTGATACAATGGAACAAAATGCCTGTCCTAGTTCCAGTTTAACTTTGAAGGAAGAGAAGGTGGAGAGGGATAAGGAATTAAGTTCTTTCAAGTATTCCAAGGATTTAAAAATGACTTGATCATAACATGCTGAGGAGGCAACAAAGCATAGTGACTAGAGTGTTGGACTTGGAATCAGGAAACTATGGAAATTGAATCTTGCCTCTGACATTTACTAGTTGAGTAAGTAGAACAAATTACTTAAACTCTCTGTGCCTTGGTTTCCATAACCATAAAATGAAGTTAATACCTATACCACACAGGAGAGTAGTGAGGGTCACATGAGATAATTGCACTCATGCTTTGCTAACTGTAAAGCACTATGTAAATAATAATAATAAATAGCTACCACTTATATATTGGTTTAAGGTTGGTAAGGAACTTTACAAATATTATTTCTTTTGATCATCATAATAATAATATTTAGATAGTGCTTACTGTGTGTCAAGCACTATACTAAGTACTCACAATTATTATCTCATTTGATCCTCACAACAATCCTATGAGATAAGTGCTATAATTATCCCTATTTTACAGATGAGGAAACTGAGGCAGAAAGTAAGTAACTTGCCCAGGAATACAGATAGTGAGTGAGGCCAAATTTGAAATCAGGCCTTTCAAACTCCAGGGTGAGTGCTCTATTCATTATACCACCTAGTAGCAGGTTTCAATCTTACACATTTATTCTTTCCCAGCTCTTGCAAGTTATACTGGAGTCTTCCACCAAATTAATTTTTTTTAATTTTTATTATTAATTTTTATTTATGTATGACTTAGGTTCACTTTTGAAAGCAATAAATAGAATATGAAAGCAGTAACTAGAATATCAACAAAAACCATCTACTCTATACTCTCTACTACAATAGCATGTGAATAACTTCCAAGTCACTAAAATTTAAGTTATTTTTAATTCAACAAATACATATTAAATGTGTGCTATAAAATTATATATAGAGGCAGCTCTGTGGCATAGTGGAAAGAATTCTGGGCCTGGAATCAAGAAGACCTGAATTCAAACCTGGCTTCAGACACTTACTATATATGTGGCCCTGGGCAAGTCACTAAACCTCTTCTAAACCCCTCTATCATTGGGAATGATAATGGCATAAGGTTGTTGTGAGGATCAAATGAGATAGTATTTATAAAGCACTTAGTACAGTGCCTAAAACATATGAGATCAGCAATTCAGGAATCACCTTTCAGGTAATACTTCGCTGTAAGAAATTCCCAAAATATGCTTGCAAAAAGAAGATATATTTTAATAAAAACAGATCCCCAGGAGCATCTTGAAGTATTTAAAAAAAAAATACAAAGACTATGAATGCATGCCTTTAAAAAAAAAACCTTACTTGTGAAGTTTTATTTTCAGAAAAAAAACTGAGTTTATGCACAGTACCATATGCTTAATAAATTCTTGTTTCCTTCCTTCCTATGTGTCAGGTTCCATGACAGATACTAAGGTTAAAACAACAGAAGAGAAAACTCTAAAGGAACTTACTTCAACTGGAGGATATAACATATATTTATAAATAAGTAAATACAAATACATGCAAATAAAATAAATACAAAGTAATTTCCAGGAGGAACTAGTAAGTAGGAGGAAGAAAGGTCTCATAAGAAGGGGCACTTGTGTTTAATCTTAAAGGGAATTAGAGGTTCCAGAAGATCAAGGTAAGGCAAGAGTGGATTGCAGGTATGGGAGTAGCCTCTGCAAAGGCACAGAAGCATGAAATTCCAAGTTGTATACCAGAAAGAAGTGTAGCTTGATTCAAATGTAGTGCACTTGAGGAGGAATATTGATCAGCCTAGAAAGATAGTCTGGAGCCAGATTGTGAAAGACTTCAAATATCCGACAGTAGAGTTTGTATTTTATCCCATAAAGAATAGTAAGTTACAGAAGCTTCTTAGGCAGGACAATGATACATTCAGACTCATTCTTTAGTGATATCAATTTGGCAGCTAGGCAATGATGGATAGAAGAGGGAAGAGGCTAGGTACAGGGGTATAGGAAGAAGAGTTAGAAGACTATTACAGTCATCAAGGAATGAGGTAAACTAAGGTGGTATCTTTGTGAGTCAAGAAATGAAAATGGAAACAAGAGATGTTGTACAGCTAAAAATTGACAAGAATTGGCAACTGAATGGATATTGGGCAACAGGGTGGGGAGAGGGAAGAATAAAGGATAATTCCCAGCTCTGAGTGACAGAAAGAATAGTGATTCCCCCAAAAGAAATAGAGGAGTTGGGTAGAGGGATGGGTTTTTTGCGGGGAGCAATTTTAATGATTTCTTTTTTGGACACATTAAGCTTGTGATAACTATTGCACATCCAAATGGATGCATAAAACAAGCAGTTGGAGATAGGACACTAGAGCTCAGGAGGTAGAAATAGCTAGATATGTGTATTTGGGAATTATCTGTATAATTTAACCCATGGATGCTATAAGATGGGAAAGGGAAAGGGAAAGAGAGAAAGAGAGAGACAGACACAGAGAGACAAGGACACAGAAAGGGAGGATCTAATAGAGATCCCTAGAGTACAGGCATGATTGGTGATATACCTAGGTCAAAGGAGTCAAAACAAAACTGTCACTGAAACACATGGAGTAGAAAGTATCCTTGTCTTCAACACACCCTGTATATAATTTAACTGTAATTGTTTTCATTCTACACGCCAGAAAATAGAAGATCAAAAAGGTTGTGACTTATCCACATTCACATGGGTAGTAAGTGGTAGTTCAGACCTGAAATCAGATTTTGTAACTTTAATGTGTGTACTTTACAAGTGATAAAGTGCTAGATTAAGTGTTATTAAAACTTGAAAGGACCCCATCTAGGGGATCTATCTAGGCTATAATTATCTAGGCTATAAGCACTCCCCCAAAAAATTGATTGATGAGGAACCTGAAAGACAATGAAAGTGAAATGACTTTCCCAAGGTCACACAAAGATTTTGTGGGTAGATGCAGGTCTAAAAGGCACCACTGCCTCACAGTACATTTCTCTTGCACTGCAATGATTCATCAGTGCAGGGGGCACAGGGGAGACTCAGAATAAAACAAATGTTTAAACCCTTAGCCTATCAGCAGTAAAAAATACTTTATTCTCCCATATGAAAGTCAGAATGTAGTTTTAATTGAGTTCTCCTGAAGCTCAAGTCCTTCTCAAGAGACTCAATTTTCATGCAAACACAACTAGGGCTGCTATCTCTTAAAATAATGTGTGAATGAATAGGTGGGTTTTGCAAAACATATTTATTGACCATCTGCAATGCATCACATTGAGTAAAGTTTAAGGTTTGCAAAGCACTTTCCAGCATGTCATGGGATATAGGGTAGTCTGCCAATCTAACAAAGTTATCACATTAGGTAGAAGCCCCCATGGCTCCAGTTACAAAACTAGTAAAAATTCTGTTTCTGCCTGAAGATAGGATATTACTTTTGCTGTTGTGTGGTTCATTAAAATATTTTGTGTGAGTGTATCTTGTCTCCCCAACTAGATTACAATTTCTTTAAAGAGAGGGTCTGTGACTGTATTACCCAAAAGTACTTTAGTTGCACTGAGATGGTCAATAAATATTTGCTGCAAAATTCACCCATCCATTCATTTGTTTGGAGGAAAAAGCAGCTTTTGTTATGTTTGTATAAAAGTGAAATCTCTTGAACAAGAGGAAAGACTAGCCCTGGAACCCACTTTTGCTGTACATATAGAGATCCATATTAAAATTGTTTTTTTTTGTTTTTGGTTTTTGGTTTTGTTTGTCCTTTGACAGACATTTCACACGGAGGGCTAACTTTTGCAGCGTAAAGCTTTTAAATTTTCTTCATCCCCACCTTTATATTTAAACCTGAATCAGTCAATAACTTTTTTCTTAGCCAACAATGAGAGATTTGGTATGGGGAGAAGGGCTTAATCTGTTTGCCAGAGATGCCATAATACTGGGCATCATGTCAATACAAACCTTTTATCTCCTAGAAATTGAATTTCTTTCATTTCTTCAATACATTCTGTCTCATGTTCCCAATTAAGCAATCAATTTTAAAAATTGGTAGCTATCTTTTTAAAAATTTAATTGTATTTTTCAATTATCTTGATCACTCTTTTTTTATTTAAAAACATTTTTGCATAAAATTTTGACTTCCAAATTCTATCACTTCCTCTCTCCCTGAGATGGTAGGCAATCAGATATGGGTTATACATGTGCAATTATATAAAATATCTCCTTATTAGTCATTTTGTACAAAAAGGTTCAAATAAAAAAAATGAAAGAAAGAAAGTGAAAAATAGCTTGTGTCACTCTGTATTCAATCAATATCAATTCTTTCCTTGGAGGCAAATAGTATGCTTCATCATTAGTCCTTTGGGATTGTCTTGAATCATTGTATTGTTGAGAGTAGCTAAATCACTCACAATTCTTCATTCAACATTGCTGTTACTGTGTATAATGTTCCCCTCATTCTGTTTACTTCACTATGCATCAGTTCATGTAAGTCTGTCCAGGTTTTTCTGAAATCATCCTGTTTGTCATTTCTTACAGTACAATAATATTCCATTACAATCACATGGCACAGCTTATTTAGCCATTCCCCAATTGATGGGTATCCTTTTGATTTTCAATTCTTAGCCACCACAAAAAGAACTATAAATAGTTTTGTACAAATAGGTCCTTTTCCTTTTTTTTGGATGTCTTTGGGATATAGACCTGGCATTGGTATTGCTGGATCAAAGGGTATGCACAGTTTTATAGCCCTTTGGGTATAGTTCCAAGTTGCTCTCCAGAATGGTTGGATCAATTCACAATTCCACCACCACTTTTCCCACATCCCCTCCAACATCCAACATTTTCCTTTTTTTGTCATATTAGCCACTCTGATAGGTGTGAGGTGGTATCTCAGACTTGTTTTAATTCACTTTTCTCTGATTAATAGTGATTTAAAACATTTTATATGACCATAGATGGCTTTGATTTCTCTGTTTGAAAACTGCCTGTTCATATCCTTTGACCATTTATTAACTGGGGAATGACTTACATTTTTATAAATTTGACTCAGTACACTATATATTTGAGAAATGAGGCCCTTATCAGACATATTTGTTGCAAAAAAATTTTTTCCCCGTTTTCTCCTTTCCTTATAATTTTGGTTGCATTGGTTTTGGTTATGCAAAACCTTTTAAATTTTATTTAATCAAAATTGTTAAATTTATATTTTGTAATGCTCTTTATATCTTCTTTGGTTCTAAACCTTTCTCTTTCCATAAATCTGACAGATAAACTATTCCATGCCCTCTTAATTTGCTTATGATATCACCCTTTATGTCTATATCATGTACCCATTTTGACCTTTGGTATATGGTGTGAGATGTTGGTCTACACCTAGTTACTGCCATGCTGTTTTCCAGTTTTCCCAGCAGTTTTTGTCAGAGAATGAGTTTTTGTTCCAAAAGCTTGGATCTTTGGGTTTATCATATACTAGATTACTATGGTCATTTACTATAATGTAATTTTTATCTAATCTATTCCATTGATCCATCACTCTATTTCTTAGCCAGTACCAGATTGTTTTGATAATCACTGCTTTATAATACAATTTGAGATCTGGGATGGCTAGATCATCTTCTTTTGCATTTTTTATTGATTCCCTTAATATCCTTGAGCTTTTGTTCTTCCATATAAATTGTGTTATTACTTTTATCTTGCTCTATAACATATTTTTGATAGTTTGATTAGTATGACAATGAATAAATAAATTAATTTAGATAGAATGGTCATTTTTATATTAGTTTGGCCTACCCATGAGCAACTGATATTTTTCCAATTATTTAGATCTATCTTTATTTGTGTGAAAAATGTTTTGTGATTGTGTTCATATAGTTTCTGGGTTTGTTTTGGAAGTTACACTCCTAAATATTTTATAATGTCTACAGTAACTTTAAATGAAATTTCTCTTTCTATTTCTGGCTGTTGGTCTTTGTTAGTAATATATAGAAATGCCAGTGATTTATGTGGGTTTATTTTGTACCCTGCAACTTTGCTGAAGTTGTTTTTTATTTCAAGTAGTTTGTTACTTGATTCTCTAGGATTCTCTAAGTATATTATCATATCATTTACAAAGAGTTGGCAACTATCTTAAGAAGATGTTTAAAAGATTAGAAGGGATGGGAGCATGAGAGAAAAATTGAGATATCATTAGGAATTTTTGGCATTTTTCATGCCAAAATATAGGTTTGGGGAAAAGAGATAGCAATTACACAGAAAATGGGCTGGAGTCTCTGAAAGTTTTCCTGCAGAGGCTGACTGACCACTTGTAAGGATATTGTAGAAGGTATTTTGGATTGGACTTTTGGTTTCACTGACATAGAGAACTCTGCATATAGGCCCAACTTATAATCTTAGAAAGTTACTTGGGTCCCAGTGTAAAGGAACACCCTTGTACTATGGCAAGCTGAAACTGATGGATCATTTAACCATAGGAGTTGTTAGCTGCAATAGAGCTAAGGCCATTTGGATATCCATACTAAGTTCAACACTAATATAGTGAGTCCCCAGGAATGGAGGGCCACCAGGCTGCAGATAGAAGAGCAAATTAGCCTAGTTCAGAAAACAAATGGTTGAAGGCTTCCATACTGATGAATATTGGTATCAGATTGGTGTCAGACCTACGTGTGTGAGTGGTGGGCACTACACTTCCAGTTTGGGAGAAATGAGAGAGAGAGAGAGAGAGAGAGAGAGAGAGAGAGAGAGAGAAAAGAAGAAGAATGAGGAGGAGGAAGGGCAGGAGAGGTACTCTCTTGGAGTGAGAAACATCAGAATTCAAATCTGGTCTCAGACATTTATTATCTGTGTGACCCTGGACAAGTCACTTAATCTCTGTCTGTCCCTACCTTCTTCAACTTTAAAATGGGGATAATAATATCACCTCCCTCCTAGGGTTGTGGTGAGGATCAAATGAGATAATATTTGTAGAGTACTTAGCACAGTACCTGGAACACTTAATGAATGTTCCCTTCCTTCCTTCTTTCCTTGAGGTTGCTAAGGCTTTGGTGCAGTCCCTGGTTAAAACACCTAACTTATTTTGACTGTAAACATTGACAAATCATACAAGCTGGAAAGGGTTGACTATGAGCTAGATGGTGGACTGCATAGTTGTAGTGTGAGGATCAATCAGCCTAGCTAAGTCTAAGGGATTATTTTGATTGCAATCAATCAATCCAAAAAAAAAAGCATTTTTAAGCACCTGGGAATACAAAGGCCAAAATGATACATTCCTTGCTCCAAAGAATTCATTAGAGGAGGGGAGTATATAAACAAATATATAGAGGAGATATGCAAAATATATACATGCATAAATAAGCAAGTATAATATAAATACCAGGTAAACTTGTGAGGGGAAGGCATTGGCAGCTAAAGGATCAGGAAAGATGATACAGAAGGGCTCACTTGAGCAGTCTTTTTAAAGAAGCCAGGGATGCTAAGAGGCAGCAGAGAGGCACTAGTGTAGTCCAGGTACAGGGGACAGCTAATGCCACTCAGTTTTTTTCCATATAGAGACAGATTTAGATTTGGAAGGAACTCTCTAATCCAACCTCCTTGTTTTACAAATGAGGAAACTGAGGGTCAGAAAGATTCAGTGAACTGCATAATTTCACACAAATAATAAATAACAGAGCCCAATTTAAAAGCCGGGTGCTATGACTCCAAATCCCAACATTCTTGCTACTACACAATGCTAGGAAAAGGCCATGACACTTAAACATGTTGCTTTGGAAACCAGTGTGGTCACTGAAAAATTATAACATTTTTAACTTATCTATGTTATGTGTTTTTTGGTTTTTTATTTCTTGAATGCTATAAAGACAGATATAACCAAAATATCTGACATTTCCATGGTACTATAAAACTTGCAAAAGACTTTGCCTACATAATTTCATTAGCATCTGAGGACAAATCAATGGAATAGATACTGTACTACTAGTAATATTAGCCCAATTTTACAACTAAAGCCCAAAGATGCTAAGCCCATAACTCCCCACCTCAAACACATAAAAAATGTGTTAGAGGAAAGATTTGAACCTCCTACATCTTCCTAACTCTAGGACCAGCATATTCTTTACTATACCACATTATGTCTCAGTTTCTGGGTCTTCTTACACGGTGAAAGATGGTTTCATAAGTGCCTTGCTCAGAATTCAATCACTCCCTCAAGAAATTTCCAGGATGAAGGTTTTTTTTTTCCCTCTTTGGTAATTAAATCACTTTAATTTTTACAACCTCCTGGGTAGTAGGCATTACAACATTAAATAACACCAAAAGTGGTATTTTAACTCCACGGGCTTGATTTGGTACCTGACCATAAAAGTCACAGGATGTCTATCAGCAAAAGGCGGCTGTGGGAAACAATGGCTGAGTGTCGGTGACACAGAAAAACTGTCTAATTAGTTGACATTTTTCAAAGAATAATTGCCTGTCAGCCAGTTAAGCCTCCTTTCTGCAAACTCATTTCCCAAGGCTGTGATTTAAATTACAGGTATATTCACAGAGCTCCTTGATCACATATATCTTAAATAAAAGCAATTGTGCATCTGGTATTTTTAGAGAAAAAAAATATGCTTTCCCACTATTTTATGTTCTGAATAGAAACTTAAGAGAAAATACATTCTCAAGAGTTTGGGGTCACCAGTGGTAGTATACTGTTCAAGGTATGTATAATTTTTCACTCCAAACAAGGACACTGACTTCTTTTATACCATATGGCAAATAGACATTTTCAATTGCCCCAAACACTGCAGTTTAGTTGTGGGTACCCCCCTCCAGATGACAGTGAGGTCATACATGAATAGAACACAGGGAGGTTGAGGAGTGAGGCATTGAATATTAATGCTGTCACCCAAAGTAAGGATGAAAGCTATTTTTAGATTTCCCTTTTCAATTGTACTTAGAACAATAATTTATTCATTATCAGCATCTGTGGAGATGTCTGCTCAGTAAAAACTTATTCAGCTCAAATCGTTGCACAGGTAAGTGTACCTTTAGAAAATATAACACATATTTCAATAAATATTAGTATCTTTAGCAAAACTCAGAGGAGATATTTTCTAATACCTCATTATGTCTCATGCCTACTGATTCTAATGGTAATTAGGTACCAGGGAAGAAACAGATCTGAAGCTGGGATAAACAACTAAATTAGAGATGCCATTTACCCATTATGTTCTGTCTCTATTAGTCCCTTGGAAAATAAACCTAAAATGATACAGCCAGAATAGTGGAGGAATGTTATACCAAACTCTGCTTTCATCAATGCATTCACCTTGTTGGTATGAGATAAATTTGCCTCATTCAGATGCTCCTGATCCACAATTTTGATTATTATATTTGTACTAAGTCAACAGCAACCCCAAAATACTTTAAAACTTTAGGTTGTCCCCACTCAATAATGGGATTTTTCTATTTAGGTATGATATTTTTTTCTAACTCTGCATAGCAACTGAATTATTGTAAAAAGAAATGGCTCCTCATAACCATTCCATAGTCATAGTAAGTTGACAAGGCACTGTCATCTTCCCTTAGTGATGTACCCTGATGGTAGAGACAGAAGGAGCCCCAAGGCCATACTCTCAGACAAAAACCTAGAAGCATAATTTGGGAGCCAATTCTCACCAGAGGACACTGTCTTTCACAATCTGACATGCTCAGACCAGTCACCAAGTCACTTAGATAAACATAGATACCCAATACATAGATACACATAGATTAGCAGGGTCCATCCTCGTGGCTGCCAGTAGCTCTCCCAAGAATACAAGGATATGACCATGAAATACCTCTGCTATCTCAGGGAATGAAACTCTGTCCTAGAGAGAGACCCACAGGTTCATACAGTAAAGAAAGTAATCTCAGATACAATAAAGGACACAGGGACACAGATCTTAGGGTAATTACAGAATTACAGGCACATATACGGAATATATACAGAATATACAGGTAATTACAGTAATTACAGAAAACTCAGTTGTAAAGCCCAGAAAATTTATGCCCAGATAAATTGATTATTTGGGTCAGCATCCTCTCAAAATCCAAGCTCATGACCCCAAACTGATTTTTATTTCCCAGACCAACAAAAAGACCTATATTTAAACTAAAAGACATTTAACTAAAAAGTGTGTTAAGCTAAATTATGTGAAAGATTCCTGCCATATACCTAAGAGCATACTTTCCTATAAGCTACATACCAGAAGCATTTGTGGCCAAGGAACTTACTTAGGAAGCACATATGTTGCAAGTGATCAAGGCAACATTTATAGGAGAGAGCCCGTGTACAGGCAAAATACATGGCTAGCAGGTATCTATAACCAGTGTTATTCTCACTCTTGGGCCAGCATCCTAATGCCTCTGTATATTCAGTACTATTGATTGCTTTTTTGAAGAACTACTGATATCTACTGACTGATATCATCTTCTTATCAAGCTAATAAAGCTGTGGGTTACAAGTTGGTGGTGTTCACTGTTAAACTATTCTCTCCATCGCTGTCACCTGCTAATCCTCCAGTTGGTTGTCTTATGCTGATTTTTTTTTTTTAAACTTGGCTGCTCTCTGCAGATCCTCCCTTGATCTTGCCTGCCATCTGCTGGGTCTCTACCAAATGGCAACTATTATGTGGCCTGCTCTATTGAGAGAAGGGTTTCAAAGAATTAGATTAACATTAGATTGTAAACTCTTTGAAGGCAGGAATTTTCTTTTGCCTCTTTTTATATTCCCTGGCACAATGCCTGGCACATAGTAGGCATTTAATAAATGTTGATTGATTAGAATTAGACCACAGCCTTAGGGACAATTTTAGCTTATGTGATTCAAGCCAAGCCAAGCCAAGTCAACCAAGAACATGCTTAAGCATTAAATCTGTCTTCTAACTTCCTGTGCTTCTACCATAACTGTTACTTCCTCAACCCTGCCTTCTCTATTAGTTAGGTTATTGAGGTGAAATAATCCCTTTCAACTCCACTCAAACCTTCCTCAGTTCTTGTGAATCACCAGCAGAACTTCCTTAGCAAGACTGAAAAGGGATGGATTTTGGCGACTTTTGTCCTATTCACTTCTATCTCTACCTCCCTGGCAATTGTAAAATAGTTTATAAACTGCCTCCAGGATGAGTTTTTGAGCCTTAAGGTTTCTCTTGTTGAGCTGCCTTCGTTTTAATCTGTGTGTGACTTAAGCCAGTGGAATACTTGCACAATTGAAGCCACTGGGTTAGGAGGGCATAGCAATTCAATAGTTATCTGCATTTTAATTTCTCCCTCTTTAAAATGAGGTGGTTCACCCACATGTACAAAAAATATTTATAGCAGCTCATTCCGTGGTCGCAAAGAATTGGAAATTGAGGTGGGATGTACATCAATTGGGGAATAGCTGAACAAGTTGTGGTATATGAATGTAATGGAATACTAGTCTACTGTAAGAAATGATGAGCAAGCAGACTTCAGAAAAACTTGGCAAGACTTGTATGGACTGATGCTGAGTGAAGTGAGCAGAACCAGGAGAACATTGTACACAGTAACAGCCATGTTGTGCAATGACTAATTTTGATAGACTTAGCTTTTCTCAGCAATGCAAGGATCTAAGACATCTCCAAAAGTCTCATGATGGAAAATGCTATCCACATCCAGAGAAAGAACTATGGAGTTTGAATGTAGATCGAAGCATACTATTTGCTCTTTTTTTCTTCTGTTTTGTTTTGTTTTGTTTCTTCTTTCTTGTGGTTCCTCCTATTGGTTCTAATTCTTCTTTATACCGTGACTAATTTGAAAATATGTTTATTAGGAATGTATATGTAGAGCCTATATCAGATTGCATGCCATCTTGGGGAGGATGGAGGAGAAAATTTAAAACTCTAAAGCTTATGGAAGTGAATGTTGAAAACTAAAAATGAATTAATAATAATAATAAATACTTCTGTGAAAAAAAATAAAATAAAATGAGGTGTTCTGATTAGATCAGTAGTTCTTAACCTTTTTATATATGGGATTCCCTTAGCAGGCCAGTGAATTCTATGCTCCCCTTCTCAGAATAATTTGTAAATGCATAAAATAAATGAGATTACAAAGAAAAACAATTATATTGAAGTACATTTTTTTAAATAGCTCACATACTCCAGGTTAAGAATCCCTAGATTAAAGAGTCTTCAACATAATTTATACCTCTTAATACCATAAGCTTCCTGAATTGTTTATGAATATTTTTGACTTGATGTCATGGAATTTAGAGTTGGAAGAAACCTTAATTATCATGTAGTTCAACTCACTGATTTTGTGGATGAGAAAACTCTGTACAGGAGGTAAAATAATTTGTTCAAAGTAAGATAATTAACAAGTAGCAGATCAAAGATTTGAATCCAAGTCCTCTTGCTCAAAATCCAGAGTTCAATCCACTATATTATGTTGTTCAGTTTTACTTGGATATCAGGCTAAAGACTGTTGTAAGTCTTCATTCCCTTTTTAATGTGAAGGAAAGATGACATTGAAATCCTGATGTGCTGAAGTTTAATGCCAAATTACTGACTTTTGTAACATTGAGATTGCTGTATAAAAGGTTGCATGAAATCTAGAGGAATGGTACATTTGATTTAAGTTTTAAAAAAAATTAGTATTCTATAAGGCATAATCAAAGTAATTAGCTGAAAATTATAGAGTTTTCTATTGATTTCCATGTGTAAGCAATTGAAAAAAAGCATTAGCAATGGCTTATGTGTTTCAAGCACATTTAAATTCATTGGGAAACATGCTATCTTATAATTTATATTCAATGACAGCTTCTCTAACACTAGATTATTTGTGATTTTGATAGACTAGAGTGAAGGAATTGAAAACAAGGTGACTATCACATTACAAGTTCTGCAATTTAGGAAAATGTAAATGCAGAGATAAAGGGTACTTCTATCATTTACTGATAAAATTTAAATAAATTAGCATCTCACTATAACTTATATGATTATACAGATTAGCAAGTTTTAGTGAGATGAAGAAGAGAAAATATATAATGGTAATTGTTGTAAAAAAAAAAGAGACATCCAATATTCATGTAAAAAGATGATTATACTGACTCAGTTGTCCATACTATCACAGATTTAACCCTGGAAGGGACCTTAGAGGCTATCTAGTATAGCTTCCTCATTTTACAGATGAGGAACTAAAGAATGGAGGTTAAATTACTTGTTCAAGGTTGAACAGCTAGACATTTACGGGTGAACTAATTCCCTTTCGGTGTCATGTTCATTGCCCCCACAAGAACTCTTAGTTATGGCTTTTTTTAGAAGCCCCAAATTTAGAGATTACATTAAAATCTTCCAAACAATAATCCAACTAATAGTCAAAGTCAATTAAGAAATAAAACTATCTTCTCTCAGAACATGTGATGATTTCTTACCTAAAAATAAACTACATTATATTGAAATTGTTCATCAAAGCATTCCCTGAACAGAAATGTAGGAAGAGAGGATACAAGAGGATTTCATGAAAAGAGTATTGGGCTAGGGTTTAGAAAATTTGACTATCCAACAAATTAACTATGACCTTAGGAATAATCTTGGGAAAACTGTAGAATTACAGACAGAATTTGAGAAATCAGAAGGGATCTTGGGGCATCTAGTTCAACCCATAGCCAAAGGTATCCCCATTTTAATATATCTGACATCTGCTTGAAGACCTCAGGAGAGGGATCCCACCACTTCCTGAAGCAATCCATTCCAGGAAGTTTTTCCTGACATCAAGTGAAAAATTGCCACCTTAGAAATACCAAGACTAATCCCTCCTCCATATTAGTTATTCAGTCATTTTTCCAACTCTTCATGAACCCATTTGGGGTTTTCTTGGCAAAAACACTGGAGTCATTTGCTATTTCCTTCTCCAGCTCATTTTACAGATAAGGAAACTGAGGCAAATAGGATTTAAGTAACTTTCCCAGGGTAGTACAGCCATCCAATGCTTGAAAAAAACTCCTATGTACTCCTTGAGCCTTTTCTTCTCCAGGATAAACATCCCCAATTCCTTCAACTAATCCTCATATAACATTTTAATCTTTAGTTAAAGCTTTAGTTTCTATATCTATAAAATGAGACCATTTGCCTGGAGAAGGTGGAAGGTTTGAGAAACACATCTCTATTACATTAGAGAAGATGTAGTATTTAATGAACAGGATGGAATAAACAACCTAATAACAAAACTAGGGGGAATATATATTCAAGAATTGTAAGGGAATTGAATCCCACATTATAAGATTGGTGAGAATAATGTGACAAAGAAGAGAAAAAGAAGACACTCATGAATTGTGAATTTAGACCCAATTTGAAAGAAGGTACCCATGTTCTAAAGAAAAATAGGGCACTTTTACAGATACTAGCAGATTTGAGGAAACCTATTACATTATTGGTTCTTAAAGGAAGAGTTGATAATAATTCCCTGCTAATGAGTCAGAAAGAAAAAGATAAGGGAGGTGTGCTGTCTTCACCGAGGTTGTATCTGGAATGTAATAGAGAGTTCACCAAGACTTATCATACACACTGATCTCTAGAAACACTAGTAGTGCTTTAAGAAGAAACTTGCAGTTTCTTACAAAGTTCGTACAGAAAGCTCTTATGTTTAAAGTTCTGAAGAGCTTCTTATGAAGTTCTTACAAAGAACTCCATATACATGCCTTCATTTGATTCTCACAACCATTTGAGATAGTTGTTAACATTATCCCTCTTTTACAGATAAGAAATTGATTTCAGAGGGGTTAACAATTTGAAGTGACTTGCCCAGAGACATACAGGTGTTAAGTATCAGATAGGATTAGACTTCAGGTCTTCCTGATGAAAAGTCCAGAATTCTATCCACTCCTCATTCAGATAAGAATAAATGCTACCAGTAGTAGAAACTGCAATGTATCTTTCATAATTTGAGGCCATGTGTGAGAAACTGAATGATTTGAGGATAGATAGAGCATTTTCATCTTACTATGAAAGGTTGTGACTTTGAAAGAGAAAAGAAGATACAGATGGCTATATTGATAGGATGAAAGAATAGAATTTGGCTTTCTGGATCACAGATTATGACACTAGAGTGATAGACTCCTAGCATGGAATGGAGTATATATTAAGAATTCTGGGAAAAACATGTTTGACAAGATATTCACTGACCTAAATCAAGAAGGCTTTAAACTGAAATTTCAGAGGGACAGAGAAAAATGGCCATATAAACTATAAAATCAGATTCAATGGAGAATAGCAGAAATAACATAGGAAGAATAATAATTGTGTAGAAGAAGTAATTCTCAGGAGATAGAAAAACATGGAAGAGTGTTGAAAATACTACTTATATCTTCAGTTGTCTTTATCACATTGGGTGATAGATTATAGTGTGATTGAAAGGTTTACTCAAGTAATTAAATACAATTACTAATACCGGGTAAATGAAATAAATGGGGGAAATTATTAAAAACTTACAATGTGGCAAACACTATGCCAAGTCTTAGGGATACAAATACAAAAGCAAATAGTTTCTGCCTTCAAGGAAGTTACATTCTAATAAAGAGAGATTCTGTGTATGTGTGTGTGTGTGTGTGTGTGTGTGTGTGTGTGCGTGTGTGTGTGTGTGTGTAAATAGGAGGGCAGCCAAAAAGGGATACTTTCATTTGGAAGGTGAAGAGATGATGAGTGGAATTATAGAGGAGTAGATTGGTATACCCTTTCTAGTAGAATGGTACTATTGATTTGATTATGGTTTCAGTATTGGAAAATTGTGATAAATAAATGAATGAATGAGTACAAAAGCATTTATTAAGCTATCAATTATGTCAAGCATTGTTCTAAATACTGGGGATACTAATAGATAAAACTAGATGGTTCCTAGTCTTACAGAGCTCACATTCTATTTCGGAAAGCAACGCATAAAGGGAAGTTCTGCTGCAGGGCAGATAGAAAAGCCCAGAATTTCAAAGTGTGATATGACTGGGAAGACAGCATTACCCAAAGGTTCTTAGGTTATATCCATTGGTCATATGACAGTGTTGAGGGTCTTCAGGGCATAAAGGCATAGGAGATGGTTAGGCAGACAGGTCAAGAAAAAAAAGATTGAGAAAAGGCCATTAGATTTTTTAATGAAGAGATAACTTTGGAGAGCACAGTTTCAGTTGAATGAAGATGCCAGAAGCCAGATTGTAGATGGCTTTCTCAAGTTTAGCTGGAAAAGGAAGGAGAAAAACAGGATAACTCTAGGAAATAACCAGTTCAGTTGTTTTATTTTGTTTTGTTTTGTTTTTTTTAAAGGATAGACATCCTTATTGACATTGAAGAAGTCTGCAGATAGGGGGAGATTGAAGATAATGGAGAAAGAAAAGAAAAAATGAGGCTGGGGTGAAGTGGGGTTGGGATAACACATGATAGCTACCTTCAAAATTTTAAAGGATTGTTACTGAAGAAGGATTAAACTTGCTCTCCATTGAGGTAGAACCACAAAAGTTATAAGAAAGAAAGTTTGGGCTCCATCCTCAGGAAGAAATTTTTATCTAGCAAAGATCCAAGATACAATGAGCCTCCTAGTAAAGCAATGCCTCCTTGCTAAGGGCATTGTGTGTGAAAAGGCAGGATGACTACCTCTCAGGTATATTATATGGGAGATTACTCCAATAGATGGGAAGTTTATCTTAAAGTATTCTGAGGTCCTTTCCAATTCTTAAGAACCTGTGAGCCCATGATTCTATGGGTAAGTTGATTTCTAAAGCACTTTTTATCTTGAAAATGCCATAATTCTCGGAAGTCTTGAAAGCCATGACAGCTCTATTAGTTTAATATGTCTATGTCATGATTTCCCTGAGAAAATATTCATTGCAAGTGAGGGATAGCTAAAAAAGAAAGTCACACATGAACATGCTTTAACTGAGAAACCAATTGAGAAAGGCCTAAAATGATGCTAAAGAGAGCTAAAAGTAGTATCAAAACTTTGTTTCCACTATAAAATAATATCCTGTCAAAAGGTGCCTCATCCTTGTTAATACATTGTGATTCATATGAGTACAAATCATCTGTCTTTGCAAACTGTATATCATGATTATGCATTGAGCTCAGTCTGGCAGCCATTCTGCATATATGACTTGTATTGATTTCATTGAAGCTCTTCATAGTAATTTGTCATTGTAACTTGATTTCCATACAGTTGAACTGAAAGTGAGGCATATTTGAGGAATAGGGTAATAAGAAATCATTATTTTCATTTCTTGGGTTTTGAATAGAACATTTTAAGGCATCATTCATGGTTATTTCAAATGATTTTTTTTTCATTTTCTTTCAAGCCCCTTTTATAATAATGGTGATATGACTTGTTAGATATTAAAAAAAAAGAAATCTTTTAAGTGTAAGCATAAGAATGATTATTTTAATAAAAAAGTTTAACATGAAATATATTGAGAGATGAGCTGGTAAATGCTCAGATTAAAGGATTCCTTTGTATTTTTAAAGTGTGTTCCAATGCCTACTTGTGGTATGTCATTTTAATGTTCTGTTTCAAAATTATGCTAGGTGGAGAGGTAAAGCATGAAGTTGACAATACCTGCCTCTATTCATGTCTAATAGGCTATCGATCATTGTATAAGGTTGTACTAGATGGCTTCTAAGTGCCCTTTTACTCTATGATCCCATGATCCCAGGATAAACATGAATGAGTACACCAGGACAAACACAAAATACTTCATATGTCAAAGATCTATAAGATAGTCAGTGTGGATGCTCCTTCTACTGATGCATATAACACTCTACAATCTAGCAGAAGGTCTTAAAAGTTACTATGCCTGAAACTATTACCATTTGGCAGCCACTGTGGTGATGAGCCTCTCTCATTTTACTTAGGCTGGTCCTTGGACAGCTGACTTGTACAGTTCACCACAGGCTTCATACTTGAGGCCTTGTGAGCTATGTGTATGTGGTGTGCATGTGTCTGTATGTGTGTTTTACAGGTGGGGATATTAACCTGTGAGTTCACTTTAATGTACATAATTTGTTCATGCACATACATATACATATGTACATGTGTGTGTATTGCTATCTATATGATATGTTAGATAGAGCCAGCTTGGCATAGTGACTAGAGAACCAGTCTCAAAACCAGAAAGACCAGCTTTCAAGTTTCACCTCTGATATATACCGACTGGCAAGTCACTTAACCTCTTGGTGATTTGGGCAAATCTCTCAAACAATAAATTACAGAGAAGGTGCCAATCTGTCTTGGTTCTTTACCTGGAAGTTCCCTATACAAAAGAAATCACAAGCCTAGTTCCTATTCCCCATCCCTGTATATGGTTGGCTATATATGCTTATAGGCACATGTTTGTTTATAAATACATATATGTGTATGTGTGTGTGTATAATTTCCATTGATATGTGCATCTACCCACGGAAACACATATAATTATATATGCATTACTGCATATTAGGCATAATACAACCTTTTGCACAAATACTTGTCCTCTTCCAGCCAACTTGTTACTGTTTGGAAACACTTAAAATATTTGTTTCTATCAACAATAAACAAAAACCACAATATAATAAATTACTGTATATTATGGCAATAGGTTTTTATTTTAATGACACTTAAATATAAGATAATAAATTTGCTGTCTCTTCAACTTCCTTGAAATGGTATTCTAACTATAATACTAGGCCTAAGGTTTTCTTAAAAATCATGAAAGAATTTTTAATTATATAAGTGATTTTAGTTGGATAGCTTATGGAGAAAGTGAACTCCAAAGGCCTGCATTAAATACTGAGTTAGAGGGAAGATTGTCATTTATTGAACTAACACTTCATTTTAGGCAACCCCTGGGGTTCTACAGACATCTTTCAACCTCTCAAATAGCAAAGTATCTTTATTTATACTAACAGCATCACAGAACCAAATATCAGTGGTTACAAGGAATCAACACAGCAGTATATAAACAACCATCCAATTTTCATTAAGATAATTTAGCCAGTAAATATCTTCATATATACATAATATAATACAGTAAAATAATAACAGAAAAATGAATTTCCAAGTATTTGATATAACAAACTGAATTCTTTTCTGGGTACAGTAGCCAAAACCAATAAAGATACCAACTAAGGAAACCTACTGAAGGTTTAAAATACAGATATTCCCAAAATGGTGGAGGAGGTTTGAGCTCATGGGCACTTTCTCAATATCCTCTCATTAAATTATGCTGTTTGGTCTTTGTTGACACAGTTACAACTGGTCTAGTTACAACCAGCATCCATTTTAACCTCTGTGCTTTTGATAATATTTTGTCTCCTATTTTAAGGATAAATCATGTCCTAAAATTAATTGCAAAAGAAAATATATAATTAATGCAAGTGTATTTACCCTACTAATAAAAATTATACTTCTGTTATGTGCATAGACAGCTTACTGATAATTCCAACATACAGAAAAATAATCGAATAGTCTTGGCATGCAATGAACTGCAAGCAAAATTGTCAATGAATATAGTACCCTGTCACATATTGCTTGGGCATCTTGGGCTTAGAGATTTGCCATCTAGTCTACAAACAAAAGCATCATAGTGCCATCTCCTGGAAAGTGTAATAATTCTGAAGCAGAGGTATAAATCTCAAGTGAGTCCTTGATTTAATAAATGAATAATATTTTATCCATTTAGATGAGGAAATTGAATTTTAAAAAGCTCTATCACTATCAAAAATGACTAGTTTTAAAACATTCTTCCAAAGTACAGTTTGGAAATATCTTTTTAGAGAAAAAAAAATCAGTCCACTCTTTTCTTATGTTTGCATACTTTACCTAACTTGATATATCAATTCTTAAGAATCACGCTTTAAAGAATATGATGATGGTATTTAGAAGAAGTTATCCTTAAGAATTTAAACAGTAAAGTCCCCTCCAGACTTACCATAATATATCTCTTCTACGGTATCACTTGTTACAGAAGACAGTACTGATCTTGAGTTTTCTGTTTGATCCTTTTCCTTGTCTTCACCCCTCTCTCAAATCATAGTTAATCTATTTTCTCAAAAGTTACTCAGTGAAAAATAAATTGCATAACGTTCTTAAGAAATTCATTTTATTATCAAATTAGTTAAGATATTTATATTATTTTATTATTTGTTTTCATTATATTATATAATTTTAAGAGTTAGGAGGGAGGGACAACGTAATTGTTAGCCAAGAAGCAGCCAGCACCATAGACGGCAATTATAACAGAATAGAGAGTGCCTCGCTAATTCAGTACAGAGGTGGCAGTGAGTAAAGTTTCCTGAAGCCTCAGATATCATTGTGCCATAGTTAAATGAGTTTACAGTGGCAATATCATGGAGATATTAAATAGACCAGAGATAACACTAGCCTGAACTATTTATTATTATTATTATTATTATTATTATCAAGGTTACATCACCATTATTATTCATTTCAATATTATTATTATTATCAACATTATATCATTCTTCTCATCTTTTTTAATGGATTTCCGATAGAAACAACTCAAGGATAAGTTATAGTCAGAAGACTTTTGCACACATGAATAAAATAGTTGCTTTCTGTACATGCAAATGTATGTATGTAAATACATGCTCTGCAGACTCACTAAAAGCATATTTGGAATAACTGTTAGCAGACAGGACAAAGGGGATGATGTTTACTTCATTCTATTCCCACATGATTTTGCTTCCATTTCCTAGGTATCTTTATTAAAGTTTCCCATTTCATGAAGTTTGGAGATTATAAATATTCAATATGACAATATCTATTATAAGTGTTGTTCTTAAATTTTTATATATAAATGTTATTTCTGGGAAGTAGTGGCCAATAGTTCTGTCTGTATGACAATAAAGATAGTAACTATTAACTTACAGTGATCTGCTTTATTAAAAGAGACTCAGGAAAGCCTGCAAAACATAAGAAAGGAACCATTGCATTATCTGAGTTTCCTGATGAGAAACTTCCCTGCCAAGGGACTGTCTTTGGGTCTTTTCCTCAGTATATTAACCAAAAGGGAAGAAACCTAGAGAGAGGAGGAAGAGTGTGTGTATGTCAGGCATGTAGCATCTTGTAGTAGTTCTTGCTAAATCCCAAGGGGTGAGGGGTCAATGTTTTTGTAAAGTCTGATTCTGTGAGATGGCCTTTCAGAGGCAGCTCCAGCTATATTTCTGATATGATAGTTCTGCAGTTTTGCTTCCATTATCCTTGGGTTGTTTGACAGCCCAAATGTAACGCTTGGCATATACGCCAACTCCCCACCTCATCCAAAATTCACTACTACAGCATTCCCTAGCATATGATTGTACACTCCCTATTTGGTGTGGGGTAGGGAGAAGACTCTGCTTGATATGAAATCAAACGCCCCCAAAATAGGTCTACAAATGATTTAATAGTAGATTCTCTAGTAACTGGGCATTTATGAAAGGCAACAAAATAATAAATTAGATACTAATTTGTAGCATTTGCCAATTTCCAAGGTACAACTGATCATACACAATTTTTAAGAATTGGCTTTTGTTGGAGCTGACTCTAGAACACACACTACCACCACCGCCCCCTGCCCCAGCAAAAATGGACGGAGGCAAGTAATGGTATAGAGTGAAGAGAAAAGGGTACCCTGACAACTTAAGCTATCTCTGGGTAAAATCATCCCCTTTTGCCCCACATGGAGCTGGGATGAGAAGGTCAGAATGAAAGTACCCCAAACACCCCCACTCAATCCCAAAAAATGATTGACTCTACTCAGAGTCAGCAAAAGAGGTGCTACTGTAACTTGAGCAGTACCCAAAAGTTGCTCTGCCCTCCTCAGGAACCCCCAGAGAAAAAGCAGATAGGATCCCCTCAGATTATCCCCAAAGTTACAGATATCATTTTTTCCAAAGAGGATGAACCCCCCCTCTAGGCTACAACATTAAAAGCTAATTACTTTCCTGACCTGCACAATGTTGAGACCCCTGAGAGTATGTTTTTACTCATGTAAACAGCTCTCACTACTTTCTCCTTTGCCAATATCCACCAAACCCCTCAGAAAGAGAAGAGTAAAGGAGCTTCTAAGGGAAGAGATTAGGACACTCTTCCTGCCTTTCTCACAGAGAACCCCTGAAGGGAGCAGTCAAAAAGGGGAATAATTTCAGGGAAATAATTCTAAATCTGTATTTAAAGTTAGGCGAATTTTTTCTCTTTATGAAACAAACTGTTAACTGTACTATTACCTCAATTTGAAATCATTGCACAGTCTTAACTATGAAATATTCCTTGTTCAAGATTCCTACAAATTGTGCTAGATGTCCATGAACTCTGTCAGCATGGACATTCCTCTCTATGAAAAAAAATGTTTTGATTTAGATTAATTATAAATTAATATAAATTATTTCTATCAGGCTTCTACCCAAAACACAGACTGAAAAGCTTTTAAAAAAATTCAGGCTACTTAGATGTCTGATAAAATATGGCATGGTATAGTACAGCATAGCATGGTGTAATATGATAGTCTGTTGTGCTCTGCCCACCTCCCAGGACTTTAGTGACCTACCTTACACTCCCCTGATTCCAACTTTCTTCTGGATTTCTGCTACCAGATTCCCTTAATGTTCTAACTACCTGCCCATATCTCCTTTTACTTACTATGATGGAACTTTCCTTCATTATCTGCATAGCTCTGGTTGATCAATCTCTATTTTCCAGCACCCAACCATCTCCACTTTGGCTCATTCTTCCACCCACTGAACTACAAAATCAAATCTTACAGACCACCTATTTACTTCAAATGTGCTACCCCCAACTGTTTTCTCAGTTAAAAAGCTGTTTGCTGAATAACAAATTAGAGTCTTACTAATGTTTAGCATAACAAACAATCCAAATATATGAGTATTAGTAAATGAGTTTACAGCCAACATTAACGATACTATTAAAAAAACATTTATATAGTGTCTCAAGTTTTATAAAACACAGTATTAGTATGCACATGAGAATTAGTTCTATAAAGACTAGCCCTGGAGACTCCAATGTGACCAGGTGATTAATGCTTAAATATTTCAAGTAATTTTAAATTGGTAAGAAACATTGCATTACACACACACAATTTTTAATAGAAATTCAATTTGAGTTCTTCAACTACTTTTCACTTGATGTAGAACATTTGATGTTGGGTCTACAGATATAAACATCATTCAATATATCAACAAAATTCCTTGGTAAGTGGCCATGAGGGTGCAAAGTAGAAAATTCATTTTTCCTGGTGAAAATAAATAACATTTAATTTTTAAAATTACATCAGTTTATATTTTTATGCTATGTTGGTGGATCTGATGGATAAGCAACACCACTACATGTGTAAACTCAACCAAAGTTTTCATTGAGAGAAATCAGTTAAAAATTCTATCCCTGGAAAATTGGCACATAGCTAATTTTCTAAAGTCTATGATGGATATATAATCAAAAGTGGTGCCCCCAACTGTTGTGAGTTGTTATTGGTATTCTTATATTAAAAGTACTTTCATCAATCTGTGAAGGTCAGGGTTACATTCTGATCTGCAAGAGGCAGGGGAAAAAAGGAGCTAAGAAGTGTCCACCCAGAAAGAGCAGTGGATGTGACTGCATGAATGTAAAACATCTTTGAAAAAGTCAGTGTGCTAATTAAAAGTGCTCTTGGGCATGAATAAGCTAGATATCTCAGCAATATTTATAGATACGATCTTTGCATTGGACAAGCCAAATGATATATCCAATACACTAGCAACTTTTCTTTCATCATTAGACATGATGAATAGTATTTTTCCACCCACTTTTTAAAATGTATTCATCATGTTCAACAGAAAGAATCCTTACAATTCAACAAAAAAGATTTCCCTAATAACATATAACAGATTGATTCCTTAAGAGTAGACACCCAACTATAGAGCCTCAAGGTGACTCAGATCACAAAATGACAAAATTTTAGAACTAGGAGGGACCTTAGTGACTATCTAGTCCATCTAATACTAAAAAGGAACCACTACTATTACATACCTGAAAAAGTGGTCCTCCAACCTCTGATCAAAAACCTCCACTGAGGGTGAAGAAGTCACCTACCAAAGGAGCTCATTCTACTTTTGGAAAGTGCTAATTGATTGTGTGTGTGTGTGTGTGTGTGTGTGTGTGTGTGTGTGTGTGTGTGTATGTGTGTGTGTGATATCAAGTCAAAACTTCCCTCTTTGCAACTTCTGCCCATTTTCCTGGTTCTAGTTTCTGGGTCCAAACAGAATAGTTATAATGCCTCTTCCACATGATGCCCTTTCACATATAAGGGAGCCAGTACCCTTGAAGGATACTTCCAAGAGACAGTTGAGAAAGTAGTGCAGAGTATTCCAAGCATTGAGGAGAGCCAGCATAAAGGCATAAATGTGGAAGATGGAATATCCTGAATGAGGAACAGCAAGTAGACCAGTGTGGCTGAACAATAGAGTATGCGAAAGGGAATAAAATATAAAGAGACTAGAGGGTTGGAGGAAGGAAGAGATTGTAAAGAACATTAATTGCCTTTACATTAACATAAACAGAGACATTTCTATTTGAGCCTAGATGTAATAGGGAACCATGGAGTTTACCGAGTAGTTGGTGGTGAAATTCTGAGCTTCAGAAAAGACAGTTGTATGAAGGATGAATTGGAATGGAGAGAATCATGTGGCAGGGAGACCCTCTAAGAGGCTGTTGCAATAGTCCAAATGAGAGGTGATGAGGGTATGAATTAGGGCGGTAACTATGAGTGATGAAAAGGGGGTATATGTGAGAGATATTATGTTGATAGAAATTATTAGATTTGGCAATTGATTGGATATGTAGGGTGAAATTTAAGAGTTAAGAATGACTCCTAAGTTAAGAATATGGGAGACTGAAGGATGGTGGTACCCTCAACAGTAATAGGGAAGTTTGGGAGAGAGAGGCATTTTAAGTTCTGTTTTTGACATAATGAATTTCAGATGCCTATTACATATCCAATTTCATCTATACAATAGCATTTGGTGATACAGAACAGGAAGTCAGGTGATATCTGGGCATAGAAATATATGAGTCATTTGTATAGAGATAACTGAACCCATGAGGGTCCAGGATAAAGCCCACAGCACATGGGTGTAACATGGGATCATCAAGGTTACTGAGGAGTGGCCAGACAGCTAGAAAAGCCAAGAGAAAGCAGTGTTAAAACAAACAAAAAATAGAGAGGAATAAGTAATTTGTAAAATTGTTAAACAGCAGGTCAAGCACAGATTCCAGGGGTAATCTACACACTGCCAAGCTAACATTGAGCCATGAATAATTATACTTTGAGTCTGATTATTCAATCAGATTCATTCAAATATTTTATCAGCCTACATCCGTCGATGTTTTCCCACAAGAATAGAATGAGATATAGTATTATGGCATGGCAGTAATGTCAATACCTTTAAAAAATTATAGTCTTGATGAGCCACTATAAAGAATTCCACTATTTCAAAAAATTCTTTCATTTTCTTATCTAAAGACAAAAGCTAAAAGATATATGCCTGGTACTTAACAAGAAACATTTCCAATCCCTCTTTATGTGGAATGATTCCATTTCAGTTGCCACAAAATACACTTGGCAACAATAGGTGAAATCTTAATAGACTGAGGGAGTGTAATATCCACTCCCTTCACCTCCACTCTGGCATCAGCACAGCTTATGCTCTAATTGACCAGTTTCTTTTATGTTGGCTACTGGCTCTTAATATTAGTATTCTTTCCAGAAGCTTTCTAAAAATTTTCTTGGAGCAGAGACAAGACAGTAGAATCAGAGGTTAAAATTTTGTCACATCTTCCCCAAAACCCCTTTCACAATGAAATAGAAAGCATGCCTAACTGAATTCTGAGCAGGAAAGCCAAGGAAAAGTCATAGTGAGCCATGTTTTTTAAGTACAGGGCAACTTAGGAAGAGAGAGACAGAAAGCCTGTATGTGCAGGGGCAGGGGCTGGTCAAGAGCACTAAACTATGACAGCAGAACTAGGTTTTCATAGAGGTAGGAGCAGGGAGCAGTCCAGTGCCCAGAGATGGTAAGGAGGCTGAGCACTTGAGTAGAAAGAGAAGAAGCCTTCACTGGTATTGGGAAAAGGAACAGATGCCATTTTGCAGCTCTGTTCTCTATTACCTGATTTATATTCACAGTTGCAGGGCAGAAAGGAACAATTATGGTCATAAGATAGCAAAGACTGTACCTGTTTTAGTTAAAAAAAAAAAAAGATGGGGGAGGGCAGTAAAAAGACCTCTTTGTGGATCATACTACATTGGAAGAACCAAAAATATACAGGCTCTCAGACAGAGCTATTAAAGTAGCAATAGTGCATAAAAGACAGAAGCTCAAGCCAGTCATCTACCCCAGAGATGAACAAAATCCAATTTTAACATAAAATCAAAAGTCAGAAAATAGTTTGGGTAAATGAGCAAGCAACAAAAAATAACCTGACCATAAAAAGATACTGTGGTGACAGGGAAGCTCAGGACACAAACTCTAAAGAAGACAATAACTCAAAAACAACTATGAGCAAAGCTTCAAAGAAAAAAAATATGAAGATTGGATACAGGTCCAAAACTAATTTCTAGAACAGCTTTAAAAAAGATTAGAATAGAAAAAATAATTTTTAAAAATCAAATAAGAGTGGTAGAAAGAAAATTGGGAAAAAGAAATGAGAGCTATGAAAGAAAAATATGAAAAGAGAATTTACAAATTAGTAAAAAGAGGAACAAAAATATTTTAAAAAATTTAAAAATCAGAAATGGCCAAATGGTAAATGAGATACAAAACCTAACTGAAGAAAATAACTTCTTAAATATTAGAACTGCTCAAGTAGAAGGTAATGATTACAAGAGACAACACCAAAACAAAATCAAAACACTAAAAAAAAGTATAATATCATAAAAACAAATGATCTGAAAAATAGATTAAGGGTAGATAATGTAAAAGTATTGGTGGTTTTGAAAACTGTAGCGATATTTCAAGAAAAACTGCCCAAATATCTTAAAACCAGAAAGCAAATTAAAAATTGAATGAATCTGTTGGTCACATCCTGAAATAAAACTCCAAAACAAAAATTCCCCAAAATATTGTAGTCAAAATCCAGAGTTCCTGGGTCATGGAGGAAATACTGCAAGCAGCCAGAAAGAAATAATCAAATACTATGGAGCCATGATCAGGATCACACCAGTTTTAGCAGCTATCACCATAAAGAAGTAGAGGGCTTTGAATATGATATTCCAGAAGACAAAAGAGCTAGAATTGCAACCAAAAGTAACCTATCCAGAGAAAAACTGAGTATAATCTTACACAGAAAAAAATGGATATTTAATGAAATAGAGGACTTCTAGGCATTCCTTATGTGTTTTCTTTTTTTCTTTTTCTTTTTTTATTAATTTATTTATTTTTAGTTTTCACATTCACTTCCATAAGCTTTTGAGTTTTAAATTTTCTCCCCTTCCCTCCCTGCCTCCCTCCCCAAGACAGTGTGCAATCTGATTTAGGCTCTACATATACATTCTTATTAAACATATTTTCACATTAGTCATGCTGTAAAGAAGAATTAGAACCAACAGCAGGAACCACAAAAAAGAAGAAACAAAACAAAACAAGAAAAAAAGAGCAAATAGTATGCCTCAATATGCATTCAGATTCCATAGTTCTTTCTCTGGATGTGGATAGCATTTTCCATCATGAGTCTTTTGGAGATGTCTTAGATCATTGCATTACTGAGAAGAGCTAAGTCAATCAAAGTTAGTCATCGCACAAGATGACTGTTACTGTGTACAATGTTATCCTGGTTCTGCTCACTTTACTTAGCATCAGCCCATACAAGTCTTTTGAAGTTTTTTTGAAGTCTGCCTGTTCATTATTTTTTTTTTTGCTCAGGTAATTGAGGTTAAGTGACTTGCCCAGAATCACACAGCTAGTAAGTGTCAAGTGTCTGAGGTCAGATTTGAACTCAGGTCCTCCTGACTCCAAGGCCAGAGCTCTATCCACTGTGCCACCTAACTGCCCCCTGCTCATCATTTCTTATAGCACAATAGATTAAATTACACAATAGATTACAATAGCACATACATTACATGCTTTTCCCTAGCATTTTCTTGTTCAGCCATTCTTCAATTTCCAACTCTTTGCACCACAGAAAGAGCTACTATAAATATTTTTGTACATGTGGGTGCTTTCCCCATTTTTATTATCTTTTTGGGATACAGCCTTAGAAGTGGTATTGCTGAGTATGCACATTTTTATAGCCCTTTGTGTATAGTTCCAAATTGCTCTCCAAAATGATTGGATCAGTTCACAACTCCATTAACAATACATTAGTGTTCCAATTTTCCCACTTTCCCAACATTTATCATTTCCTGTTTTGTCATGTCAGCCAATCTGATAGGTGTGATGTAGTACCTCAGAGTCATTTTGATTTGCATTTCTCTAATCAATAGTGATTTAGAGCATTTTTCATATGACTATAGATAGCTTTAATTTCTTCCTCTGAAAACTGCCTGTTCATATCCTTTGACCATTTATCAATTAGGGAATGACTTGTATTCTTATAAAGTTCACTTAGTTTTCTATATGTTTTAGAAATGAGGCCTTTATCAGAGACAGTAGTTGCAAAAATTGTTTCCCAGTTACCTGCTTCCCTCCTAATCTTGGTTGCTTTGGCTTTGTTTGTGCAAAAACTTCTCAACTTAAGGTAATCAAAATTATCCATTTTGCATTTCATAATGTTCTCTATCTGTTGTTGAGTCATAAATTGTTCCTTTCTCCATAGATCTGAAAGGCAAAGTATTCCTTGCTCTTCCAATTTGCTCATAGTATCAGTCTTTATATTTAAATTACGTAACTATTTTGACTTCATTTTGGTATATGGTATATTTTCCAGTTTTCCCAGCAATTTCTGTCAAGTAGTGAGTTATTATCCCAGAAGCTGGAGTCTTTGGGTTTATCAAACATTAGATTACTATATTCATTGACTACTGTGTGTTGTGTGCCTAACCTAATCCACTGATCCACCATTCTATTTCTTAACTAGTACCAAGTGGTTTTGATGATTGCTGCTTTATAATATGATATGAGATCTGGTATGGTTAGGCCACCTTCCCTAGCATTTCTTTTCATTTTAAATCGTGGACCTTTTGCTCTTCTAGACTATAAAACTTTGCATACCTTTTGATCCAGCAACACCATGTCTAGGTTTGTATCCCAAAAAAGATCAAAAACAGGGTGGGGGGAAAGGCCTATACATACAAAAAAAATTATAGCAGCTCTTTTTATAGTGTCAAAAAGCTATGCATTGAGGGGGCCAGGAGCCAAGATGACAGAGTAAAAGCAGTGACTTGTTTGAGCTCTCTTCCAAAACCCTCCAAATACCTTTAAAATGACTCTGAACAAATTCTAGAGCAACAGGACCCACCAAAAGACAGAGTGAAACAAATTTCCAGCCAAAGACAACCTAGATGGTTGATGGGAAAGGGTCACACAGGTCACATAGTCTGTTGCACTGGGCTATGAGAGGAGTGCATTTGAGCATGAGCTGTGCAGGCAAAAACAGGGCCCCAATGAACCCAGAATAGGCCTCAGGGGACTGAATAACAGGTAGCTGTGGCAGTCTCCACGTATCTCAACCAACAAACACCAAAGACAACTTAGAAAGTCAGTGGAAAAGGTCTGTTTGACCTGGGTGAGAAAGGAACGGGGTCTAGCCCTGGCCCTAGCACAGCCCTAGGGTGGTGGCCATGGTGGCAGCAGATGGTTCCAGAGCTCTCAGCCCACAGGTGATGGGGAGATCGAACAGCAATGAGAGGAGGATTGCAAGGATCTTTTTGCTCGCACTGAGGAAGGATTTTCTTGCTTTGCGCATTCTTGGAGCTGGGTCATGGCCTTGGCTGGCAGTCCTGGGGGAGAAGTAGTACTGGTGTGGCAAAGCTTGTGGTGGTGGAAGGGGAATCCTCCTTACAGTTTCAAGGCAGAAAAGAGTGCTTGTGGTCATTCATCAACCAGAGTACAAGTCAGGAAAGGAGTAAACACCTTTCCTTTGATCATATCACCTTGGAAGAACTGAAAATTTACAGGTCCCTCAAATTCAGGTATCTTTGAAAACAGCTGCACAAAGCCCCTGAAGGTTGGGACACTACACCCTCCATACTGGAAGCAGTGCCCAACCTTAACAAAGAGTTAAAAAATCAAGCAATTGGCTGGGACCATGAGCAAACAATGTGGGGGAAAACTCAGTCTATAGAATCTTACTTTGGTGACAAAGATTAAAACATACAACCAGAAGAAGATGACAAAGTGAAAACTCCTATATTCAAAGCCTCCAAGAAAAATATGAATTGGTCTCAGGCCATGGAAGAGCTCAAAAAAGATTTTGAAAAGCAAATAAGAGAAGTAGAGGAAAATTTGGGAAGAGAAATGAGAGTAATGCAAGAAAATCATGAAAAATGAGTCAACAGCTTGCTAAAGGAGGTCTAAAAAATACTGAAGAAAATAATACCTTAAAAATGGACTAACCCAAATGGCAAAGGAGGTCCAAAAAGCCAATGAGGAGAAGAATGACTTCAAAAGCAGAATTGGTCAAATGGATAAGGAGGTCCAAAATCTCACTGAAGAAAATAATTCCTTTAAAATTAGAATGGAGCAAATGGAAGCTAATGACTCTATGAGAAATCAAGAAATTATAAAACAAAACCAAAAGAATGAAAACATAGAAGAGAATGTGAAATATCTAATTGGAAAAACAACTGACCAGGAAAATAGATCTAGGAGAGATAATTTGAAAATTATTGGACTACCTGAAAACCATGATCAAAAAAAGAACCTAGACATCATCTTTCAAGAAATTATCAAGGAAAACTGCCCTGATATTCTAGAACCAGAAGGTAATATAGAAATTGAAAGAATCCACCAATCACCTCCTGAAAAAAGATCCCCAAAGGAAAACTCCCAGGAATATTATAGCCAAATTCCTGAGTTCCCAGGTCAAGGAAAAAAAAATATTGCAAGCAGCTAGAAAGAAACAATTCAAGTATTGTGGAAACACAATCAGGATAACACAAGATTTAGCAGCTTCTTCATTAAGGGACCAGAGGGCTTGGAATATGATATTGTGGATGGCAAAGAAGATAGAATTACAGCCAAGAATGACCTACTCAGCAAAACTGAGTATAATCCTTCAGGGCAAAAATTGGACATAGGAAAATAGGAAAATACGATGGAGGAAATAGAGAACTTCTAGCATTCTTGATGAAAAGATCAAAGCAAAGAATGGAATAAATGGGGTGGGGCAGGATAGGATGGAGGAAAATAGTCTTTCATAACATGACTATTATGGAAGTGTTTTGCATGATTACACATGTATAACCTATATTGAATTGCTTGCCTTCTCAATGAGGGTGGGTGGGGAGGAAGGAAGGGAGATAATTTGGAATTCAAAGTTTTAAAAATGAATGTTAAAAATGTTTTTACATGCAACTGGAAAATAAGATATACAGGCAATGAGGTACAGAAATCTATTCTGTCCTATAGGAAAATAGAAGGGGAAGAGGATAAGGGGGGGGAGTGATAGAAGTGAGGGCAGATTGGGAGAAGGAGTATTCAGAATGCACACTCTCTTGGTGTGGAGGAGGGGAGAGATGGGTAGAAAAATTGAACTCAAAATTTTGTGGAAGCGAATGTTGAAAACTAAAAATAAACTAATTTTAAAAGGAATTAGACATTGAAAAGATGCTCATCAATAGGGGAATGGCTGAATAAATTGTGGTATATGATTATGCTATATATGCTATATTATTGTGCTATAAGAAATTATGAGAAGGATGCTTTCATATAAACCTAGGAAAACTTACGTGAAGTGATGCAAAGTGTGGTGACAGAACCAGAAGATTGTACACAGTAACAGCAATATTGTATATCAACTGTGAATAGCAGCTGTTCTGAGCAATACAATGATCTAAGACAATTCTGAACAATTTATGATGAAAAATGCTATCCACTTCCAGAGAAAAGAACTGATGAAGTCTGAATGCAGATGAAGCATACTATTTTTTTTACTCTACTTTTCTTTTTGGTCTGTGGTTTTGGTTTTGGTTTTGTGGCAGGATTAATATAGAAATAAGTTTTGCATGACCTCACATATATAATCTATGTCAAATTGCTTGCCTTCTCAAAGAGGGGAGGAGAGTGGAGGAGAGAGAATTTGGAACTCAATTTTTTTTAAAAAAATATTTTAAAAACTTTTCATGTAATTGAGAAAAAGAAAAGAAAAAGAAAATTACTGTCACTGATTGAATGTTTTGTTCTAAAGATCTTGTTCACTTATTCTCCAAGTAAAATGTTTTATTTACATATATGCCTCTGGTGCAAGTATGAAGCAATATTGTGAATGCATAGAACAAAAATGACTTTCTTTTATTAAATAAAAGAATGGAACTCCTGAGACAAATATGACCACAACAATAAAAATGGCTCAGCCAAAAATGTGTGGTCTTGTACTGTAGGCTTCTTTTTTTTTTTTAATAGTGTAGCTATTCTTATAACTAAACCTTGCATTTGTGATAGTATCTCAAATCTCCAGTGGCTAAAAAACTACTGAATTTTCATGTTCTGCCGGAAGAATCTTCTAGGCTTAGCCACTATGTTCAGTGTTCAGTCAAGATTGCTTCAAGATTTAGGGGATCAGCCTGGAATTTAGAAATACCCTCAAGAAGCATTTCTTTACTAAGTGTTGCCCCCTCTCCCACAATAGTGCTCATTAAAAAGCTGTAGGCAATTGAGTAGTTTGGGCTGGGCAATGGAGATTGCATAGAAAACATAGAAAAAAAACAGGTGACCAGTGATTGGAGAATGGGTGAACACACTGTGGTATAATAAAGTAAATGGGATAACATTTCACTATAAGAAACAATAAGTAGGAAGAGTCAATGAAACATGCAAAGACTATTAGGAAAGAATATTAAAGTAAGATGGTTCAATAAACACTGAATTCAAATTTCATCTCTTCTATTTACACCTGTGTGATCATGGGAGTACCACTTAACCTCATTGGAACTCAGTTTCCTCATCTGTAAAATGAAGAAATTAGAGAGATGACCTCTGAAATGCCTGCTCATTCTAAATCTATTACTCTATAATCCTATGAGAAGTAAACAGGTTAAGGAAAATAATATAATAATAGCATTGATATAATTTAACAGTTTGCAATGCACATTACATAGGTCATGTCATTTGATCTTCAAAACTACCCCATGAGGTATGTGTTATTATTATCCTCATTTACTGATAAGTAAACTGAAGCTGAGAGATTCCAAGTGACTTGCTTAGAGCCATACTGTATCTGAGGTAAGATTCAAACTCAGGACTTCCTGATTTCAAGTCTAGCACTCTATCTACTATACCATGCTACCTGTCATATCAGTGTTTGTCAGATGGAGAAGAAACATTTACGTCACAACTACTATATGGCAGGAGCTGTGATAAGTACCTTTTACAAATATTATCTCATGTGATCATCACAGCAACCCTGGAAGTTTATTATTATTTACCATTTTACAGTTGAGGAAACTGAGGCAGGCAGAGGTTAAGTGACTTGCCCAGGGTCACACAGCTAGTAAGTATCTGAGGCCAGTTTTGAAGTCAGGTTTCCCTGACACCAGGCCCAGCATTTTATTCACTGTGTCACCCAGCTGCCTGTACACATACATAATAACTACAATAATCCAAATGATAAATGCACTAAAAAGTTAGTGCCAATGTGATGAATTGTTATAAATAATCTCAGTCATAAAGAATGCTTAACAAACATAGCTCCCTTCTCTCAGTAGAGAGGTAGGGAACTCTATGTCATCAGCTACAGTAGCTAGGTCAGTTGGCTTTGTTTCAAAGTGTTGTTGTTGCTGCTGTTACAAAGAAGGAGTCATTGGGAGGAGGGAAAGGAATTAAGAAGAAAGGACCATGGTACAAATATAAAAAGCAACAATATTTTTTTACAAGACCGCCTAAGATGATTTTACTACTTCCTGCAAGAGAGCAGAGGCATTATCTACTTGAAATTATAGGCATGCAAAAGAAACCCCTGTTAGCTTCCTATTCTCCTGATATCAGCCCTCTCTTGCGTATGTGGAGCTGGATGAGTGGCTCAGAACACATCTCAAGCTAATTTAGATGTCCATATATCTAAACCAACTCTTCTCCTAATCAACTGAATATATAAGGATTCATTAGATTTCCACTTGTTAGAAGCTTAGGTTCTTTCTTGCCACAGAAAGATAGAGGACGGGCTGCTGGCCATATTCCCTCAAATGTTTTTTTTAAACAGCAGGCACAATCAGCTTGAGATGGGGGAATAACTGAATATTTTGTGATATGTCGGAGAAGGAAATGGCAAACAACTTCATTGTCTTTGCTAAGAAAACCCAAATGGGGTCAAGAAGAGTCCTATACAACTGAAATGATTGAACAGCAGCATACTTATGGTATGTGCGTGCAGTGGGGTACTATGATACCACAAGCAATGAAGAATAAGAGCAATTCAGAGAAATCTGGAAAGATTTTTATGAATTGATACAAAAGGAAATAAGCTTATTGGAACAATAGATGTATAATGAGGGGAAGGGACAAATTCTTCAATAGACTGCCTGCAGGCCATGCATTTGAAGCTTGATAAGCCAGCTCCCTAGAATGCATAATGGAGGGAGCATGTCTCTAATTCTGAGCATGTGCAGTTAGGCTGTAATTGTTTCCCCTTCATTTACTACATAGTGGTCAAAAAAACCTTTTTATTGATCCCAGAGCTAGAATTAAGTATGCATACAAAAGACTTGAGCATTTGAAAGCTCTTTATTTTTCCTAGTGGCTTCAAAGTCTGAGTGGAAGAAGAAATTAAGAAGCTTTTAGGTGGGGAAAGAGTGGCCTGCTGTTGAACTAGTTATATACTCTTTCACGTAGCCACCATGTAACCATGAATGTATGGTATTGTCTCTGTTGCATATATTCTTTCCGATCCTAGGTGAATGAGCATCAGAAATAGAACAGACACGGTTATGATCTCGTGAGTTTGGAAAGTAGACATTTAGCAGCTGGAGTTGATAGCCAAGTCGTCTCAGGGAAATAGCAGCCAAATCTGATGAAGACCCAGCCCTGAAGAGTGATCCAGCCCAGCTGTGATGTGACCAAACCAAGACATCACGGCAAAGAAGGGAGTCATCTGTTGATTGTTTGGTGATAGGAGGTGGGGTGGGGTGGGAGTGGGAGAAGGGGATGTTTGGTAGTTATTACTTTAAGCCTCTGCTCGCTTTCCCAAAGTTTCAAGGTAGTAGAAGAAAGTGCTTCTGGTTTCTGAGGTTTTTGTACTTCATTTTTGGCTATATCTTCTCATGAAATGTTCCTTTGCAAAAGCTAATTGATGTTAACTAATTGATAATGGGGAGACATTAATTGATCAATTGAGGATAATCCACTGGATGGGGGCTTATGAATATTAATACTAGAAAAAAACATCCCACAACCCCTGAAGATTATTCCTAGAGCCCTAAAAAGAGAAGTAGTAGCCATCCTCTCGGTCCTCTGTCTGTTGGACCAATTTTGAGTTAGGAGAGTGAGCCCAGGTGTGCTTATATGTAATGAGTAGAGTAATGTAAATAAAAATTACAGTAAGATACAGTTGATCTCAATTAGAAGGCATAGATATTAGGCCACTGGGCTTGGGGACAGGAAGACCTGAATTCAAATCCTACCTCAAACCCTTACTGTGTAAAGGGAAAATCACTTAACCTTTCTTAGCCTCTATTTCTTCATCTGTAAAATGGAAACAATAATAGCATCTACCTCACAGGGTTGTTGTGAAAATCAAATTAAATACCATGTAAAATGCTTCATAAAGCCTGAGAATTATATAAATTTTAGCTATTACCTCAGATTAAGTGCAATGGCAACCTTTACCTGGAAATGCCAAATTAGGAAATACACTTCTCTCCTCTTAAGAGGGAAGTAAGGGACTATAAGTAGAGTTGTTGTATTCATTGTTAGATGTGGTTTTCTTGTTTGTCAGTTTTGCTTCAATTTTCATTATTGTAGTCGATACAAGAGAGGGTCCAGTATGCGTGTATGTATGGGGAATATCAAGAAATGACTTGCGCAATAAATAAAAAGAACTAATAAAACTTTTTTTAATTGTACTTTTACAACCACAGTGCAGGATTTACCTTGATGCCCACCGTGCCTCTCAACTTTGATCCAGAGACTTGCTTTGGCCTGTGATTTTGTACATTTGTTGTTTGCCTTGTGTTGATCTCCCATGAAGTCAGATTTTTACAGGACCCGAGATTGTGATTTACCTTTAGCCCTTTTACTACTACTGCTTCCAATTATTGCCCAGCATAATTCTCCACCATCTTTTGTGAATCAACTCTGACATAAATTAGGCAGGGCTAGGCTCTGCTGTGGGCCCCACTGGCCAGGTTGTTGTGACACATAGCTCCAACCCAAATGGATGATATAAAGCACTCTGTCCCCCTTCTTAACTTCAAGTTAAAATGCAACAAATACCTAGAAGAATAAGGTGAGGGTGAGAGAATAAAGCATTGGATTCCCTAGCTGCTACCCAGGCTTCCCACCTTGCATATGGACCACCATACTGTTTCTACAAAGTGCTATGTAGTACTGAGGAAAGAGAGGGGACAAGTGTATATATAGTGCCTATTCTTCGCCAGCCACTATGCTAAGCACTTTACAAATTTTACCTCATTTGACCCTCACAACAACCCTGGGAGATAGGTACTATTATTATTCCTATTTTACTGTCAGGTAAACTGAGGTATACAGAAGTGACTTGCCCATGGTCAAACAGCTAGAAAGTGTCTGATGCTGGATTTGAATTCAAGTTCAGTGCTCCATCCACTGTCCCAACTAGCTGCCTCTCTGGGGACAAACAGTGGGGCAAGAAGATGTTATTTATGTTTTCACATGTAATGGAGATTTGCTATAGATGAAATTAATTGGATCAAAGAAAAATATATTCTCGACAACTCAGTTCCCTAAATGAACTCTTTTGGTGCAAAGTCTACATACTCGAACTCACCATTATGAGATAGCATCAGTAGCAAATATTAATTTCACTTTGCATTAAGACATTTACAAAAAAATCTTCTTTAAAAGGAAAATCCTTAGTGGGATACTTGAAGCCTGTTGTGGATTATAACATTTTAGAATTTAGAGGTAGCAGGAAATTGAAAGATCATCTAGTTTAAGAGTTCTTAATCTTTTCTGTTTCAAGTATTCCTTTGTCAATCTGGTGAAACTTATGGAGTCCTCAGAATTTTTTTTTAATTTATAATTGAAGGAAATGCTGAAGTTCAGTTAGAGGTTAGTGAGAAATAAAAGTGTATTTTTCCCCTCCAAGTCTGTGGATCCCTTAAAATCTTTCACAGACCACTTGCAGATCTATGGGCACAAAATTAAGAATCATTTCTTTAGAAAGGTCTAATCTTTAGAAGGTCTAATCTCCAAACACTTGACCTTTGGGTTCCTTACCAGCAACCCCCAGGCTAATGCTTCTTGAGAAATCTCACTTCCCTAGCCAGAAGGCTAGATTCTTAGATGATAGTTCATAGGTCACAGTCTCACCTCTGACATATACTTCCTATGTGACTCTGGCAAATCATTTAACCTTTTAGTGCCCCTATGCTCTATAAGTGTAGAGGAAGTCCCTCACCAGTAGCTTCCAACAATGATGAAATCACAGGTTGAGTCAAAACAACAATAAATACACACATACACACACACACACACTCCTAAAACAGTGTTAACTCTTGACAGCATCTGAAACTCCTTATCCATCACTCTGTCAAATGTTAACTCACCATTTCCTGTAATCCATTTTATGTTACATGTGAAGGTTTCACTGCCAAAACTGGCAGATTCTATTAGGACCTTTGGAAACCCTACAAAACGTAGTTGAATATTAAATTTTCCTCTCTTCTGGAAAGAAAACTTCAGGAGAATATATAAGGAAACAAATAAGTTTTTAAGTATTTCAAATTCCTTGAAAACAGGGATGGTTTCATTCCTTGTGTTTGTATCCCTAGCACCTAGCATACTTCCTTGTACACAGTAGGCAATAAATAAATATTAGTTGATTATTTACTTATTTCCATTCACAAATTATGCTCTTTCAGAATTAGTAAATCACTCACACTATGGTATAAATGACTAGTGGTAATTACATTATTTTTAGGGACATTTGCATTTTTTCAAAAGAGAGTTGAGCTTTAAACCAAGAAATGCCTCTGTGGAATTTGTAGCATCAGGAGATTCTTGTTAGAGGGACTTGTTAGGCAATGGAAGCTTTCAGAGTACTTCCGAAATCGCATTATGGTTGTATTTCCCTATTTTGCCTCCTAATGTGACTTCTTATTCATGAGGTGGCAATATTGCTTCACGTGAGTGTTACATATAATTTGTATTTTTTATAAACTTGGAAATTTGCCAATAAAACTGTTTCAGACATGAATTAATTTCACTTGCAAAAATATTCAATACTATATGTTAAAACTATACTTAATACTTTCTTTTACATTTTTCATTTTGTGTATATGTTTAATTTTTGCTTTTTAATATTGATATAAGTGAATTTCTCCTTAAGGCCAGATGATTATTAAATTTGCTGTCAGACTCTACTTAGGAGAAGTCAAGATAGCATCTGTCTCAGCTATTGTGTGTTTGATGACATCCAATCAAGATCATCTAACTTTTCTTTTAATTTGCTATAATACTGTAAAAAACTACCCACCTTAGATTTAATTGGGAAGAGAAAAAGGTTATTTGGTATTTTCTTAGGGTTGACAGTAGGCTTTGTATCAAAACTAGAACTTTTGCTCTGACAAATTACAGATTTCCTTCTCTGGCTCTGGGATGCCATGCAGAGAATTTTAGCCTGAAGGATGAACTCTGACACTAATGGAAGGGAGCTCTATTTATAACTCTCCATGGTAGTAGAGACTCTGCCTAGGATGTTCAACCTGCTATAATCTCACCTTTCTTGAAACTCTACTTCTAAGAGAATTTCACAGTCCATACTCTCCAAGAAACTGAGTATACTATGATTGAGTATCAATTTCACCAGGACTCTTGTTACCATCCTCAAAGATTCTAGCTTCCTCCTCAAAAATTCCAAGTATTAATCTCTATGTTTGTTTGTTTGTCATTTTTTATACTAGACACTAGGCTTTTCTGAACCTGAGCCAACACAATTCTTGATGAGAATTTTTGATGAGTGCACTCAAAGAGGGTTATCTCTCAATGATTCTCTGGTTATTAACATTAAGTGAGGCATAAAAAAGGAAATACATACTCAGTCAAAGGGTTAATCACTGACATAGATTCTACTCTGTACCATGTTCAAATGGAAGAGTAATTGCCTGCAAATGAAGAAGTCCTCTAAATGCTTCTATTTGTGGATGGCATTGTGTCATCTACACCAAGCCTTGGGACACTACAGAATCAGCCTGAAAAAGATACAGGAAAAAAATAAATGAAAAATACTTGTTTAGACTAACATGGAGCTGAATGGGAAGTCCATTCATTTAGTTGATCATTATATCTGATATTAGTATATCTATCCATCCTATACCTGAATTAAACTCTGCAAATGGACAATGAACTCACTCACAATGGAATAGGAGGAAAAGAAAGGGCTAGGCTGCATTTGAGAGATTGTGAAGCATTTTCACCAGTCTCAAACTGCTCCCTGATTGAGAGCCCAATTGTTTTAATGTCAATATTCTCCATGTAGTAATATATGATTGCAAATCATGAAACACTGCAACCTCTGAAGATTCAAAATTATGGGTGACCCAAAGTGTAGGTGATATAATGAGTCTGCAGCACATTACCAATATAATGCAAGTGATATAAATGTCATCATCACCCAGAAAAATATGATCAGAAAAAAGAGATGGGTCAGTCAGGTAGCAATAGCAAGAGATAACAGATAGACAGTTCCAGTAGCATAGTAGTACCAGAGAATGTTAAAAAGATACAGAAGAAGGCCCTCAGCATTTGAGGCAAATTATTACTGGGCAGTCATGGAAAAGTAAGAGAAGGTATGGATAGGTTATACTCTGCTCCTCTGAAGCTGATACCATAGATCCACTGAGGTAATGAAGACTATGCAATTTTCCAAACTGTTTTTATCTGGAGCTAGATAGGATGAATAAATGATGATCAAAACATTCTAAACAGTCAATTTCTGGGTTGCTTAATAGAAAGATAACTAAGTCTCCCTATCTTTAATTCTACCTTTAGCATTTATTTAAACTGAAGGAATTCAAAATAGAAATGTGATATGTAGGCTCTAAGAGAGGTATAATTTCTCCCTTCCAATCAGATTTCTTGAAGACATAGGACATAGAAACTTGGTAAAAAGAAGGGAGAAAGGTCAATATAAAACTTTTAAATCCACCCTCCCAGTATGAGTTTATTAAAACTTTTTATGGGAGTAAGTTTTCAGTGGGGATGGAGAGAGAAGAACAGAACTTGAGCTCACTAAGTACCTGAAGAGCAAGAGAAATAAATGGACACAAAAGGATAAGAGAATAACAAAATCAAGCCACCTACTTTATATTTTTTTCTAGACCCAGCTATGTGTATATACCCAATGTATATAAAAATAAAACACAAATCTTATTATCCCAAATGCCATTTCCTATTTTCCTGTAGGTGTCTTCTTACAAAGTGATGCATGTCTGCCCAGTGCTGAACTTTCTCAATCATATAAGTTACATTTGTTGTTGTTCTGTTATTGAAGTACACACACTGGCCCAGTCAGGCTAATTCTTTCAACACATCCCCTATCTCCCAACACTCCAGCTCTTCTAGCTCCTCAAGTAAAGCAGCATACCCAGCTGAACCACAGAGGAGAAATATGGGTTTCTGTTACTTTGGATGGGGGAAAAATAAAAGGAAAGAGATTCAAGCAGGAAAAAAGGGGAGATCAATTTTGCCACCCCTAAATAAACACACAGAGGGTTTCCTCCAGAGGTTAATGGGGGTTGGAGAATGGAGTTAAAAGACAATCACATTTTGGTTTTGGATTTTGTACTTTTAAAAAAGAAAAAAAAAACAGCTGCTAAGCTGAACTATAAAAATAAACACAAATGGGCTTTATGATACTTTTTAGAAGGTGCCTTGGGCCAACTTTCAGAATCAATCAATTGTTCTGACTCTAATGTTCAGAATGACTCTTTTATATACCTTAGAGTAAACAGCTTGTGTAATGTGATTCTGTTAGAACATACTATAAGTGGAATCTTCTTTATCAAAACAAAGTGTTTATTATTAGAATCAAGTTAAAGTTATTGATTCTTCTCCTCCACAAAGGTGCTATAAAGCCACAGATCGTGCTGTGTTGTGTAGGTCACAGAGGACTTCTCTGAAGGGAAAAAAATCATATATTTGCTTCTCCATTGGAGTCTAATTTCTAGAAATAATCCTTCAAGCAACAGGAAACAATGATAAAACGCTACAGCTCACTAATGTGATAGCAAATGACCGTAGTGCAGAGGCACTTAGAGAAGAACAAGAAACAAAGGCTATCACCCATTTTCATTTGCCAATGAAATTCTAAAGTGATCATGTGTTAAGCACAATAAGGAAAAGAATGACCACACTTAGAGAAAAATTATTCCAAAAAAGTTAGATTGTTAATATTAGTATGAGTATATAAATGAGGTTATACATATTGGGATTATACACATGCGTATGTGTACATCCATAATACTTTGTGCAACTCATGCATAGTGTACTTAGCATACTGTATTTTATGAGGTAATTGTACTTTTTTGCTGTATCTATATACATATTATCATCTCTACTAGAGTGTAAGCTCCTTGAGGACAAGGATCTTGTAATATTTCATTTTTAATCTCACCCACCCAATACCCAACTCAGTGCATGACAACGTCATTGATTATACTCCATAAAGACTGTGTTGTCAGATCAAAGGTAGGGTACAAGTCTAGAAATAGACCCATCAGTATCTACACACACTCTGAAATATAATAGTTAGAATATTTGAGCAAAAAAAGGTTCTAGAGACAACACTGATATACTCTGAGAGTTATTAGCCTCTTCCTTTCTTCCTCACAAGGGAGGAGCATGGCCAGGGTAGTCAGCTATTCTTGGGTATTTTCCTTTGTGATTATGTGTATGTGACTTAATGACAATTATTTGGGAGAGGCTGAGAGCATGATGGGTATTTATCCTTTATAGTTTTCCTTTGGGTCCAAAATAGTAAACCCTAAACACAAATCATACCAAAAGGGGTAGGGAGTTAAGTAATAATAAGATGTGCTTCAGGCTGGCCTCTTCTCCAACTGTGTCAACTGAACCCACAGCCTTAATCCAGTGACTAGTCTAAAACATAGGCACTAGGATAGAATACTAATAAATACTAAATGCCGAATGAATGAACATTACTTAACGCACAGATGTGTGTGAGTGAGTTATAAGCCAAGGTTTGTTACAAATGCCAAAAATAAAATAGTCTTTTTGGCTATATTGGAAGCAAAGGGAAGGCTAAGGAACATGTTAACAGCTGTCAGCAAGAATACAGAACTACTCAATTTCTATTTTGCCATTGTTTTCCTTTACATTGGAGAATGCTTGTCATAATTCAAAAGATAGTTTAAAAGAAAATTGGTATGCTGGTTAGCTTGACATCAATTTTTAGTCAAATTCCAGAATTCAGTATTAAGAGAATAGTTTACAAACACTTGAAAATATAGTTGTTTATTATCAAGAGTTAGTATGGATAGGTTCATTAATAACAAGTCATTCCAAAATCACCTCATTTCCTTTTTTGACTAGATTAGCAGACTTGTAGCCGAGGCACAATGTTTCTGCAATGGATTTCTGCAAGGCATGTGAGAAAAAATCTTTCCTCTTATATTCCTGGACAAAATATAGAGATATAGATATAGATAGCACATTTATGTCAGTATATTGCATGACAGAACTGGTTGACTCAAAGACTGGAAATTAAGGGAGGGAAGTCCATTGACATGTTCTGGGAATCTCTTTGTGTTGTTGTTCAGTCCTGTCCAACTCTTTGTAACACCATGGACCAATTGTTCATGGGGTTTTCTTGGCAAAGATACTGAAATGGTTTGCCATTTCCTTCTCCAATTTTATTCAAGGAGAGGTTAAGTGACTTGCCCAGAGGCACATAGCTAGTAAGTGTCTGAGGTCAATTTTGAACTCTGGTCTTGCTGACTCCAAGACCAGTGCTCTAACCACTGAGCCACCTAACTGTCCCATGGACAGTTTACTGGGCTAAATAATTTTTAACATGTGATTAGTGATTTGGATAAAGTCATAGATGGAATTCTTGTCAAATATGTGGATAACAGGAAGTTAGAAGAGATAACTAATACATTGGAAAACAGAATCTAAACCTAACGATATGCAGAGAGATTGAGAGAGTGGAATGAAGTTGGTAAGATTACATTTAATTGGGAGATACGTAAAATTTTGCATTTTTTTTTAAAAAATCACTTACAGAAGTATAATTTGAATATGATACGAATAGAAAGTATTTCAAATAAAAAAGAGCTAGAGGTTCTAGTGGCCCATAGGCTTACTATGCATTAGCAGTGTGACAGTCTGAGCAGACCATATCTACTTACTGATTCCAATTCTGGAAATCACCATTTTAGAAGGACATTGGAAAGTTAGAGTATATCCAAAGGAAGAAAACCAAGATGGTAAAACTAGAAACAATTTCATATATGAATCAATTGATGGAACAGTGGCTGTTTTACCTTTTGAAAAGAAGTCATAGAGTAAATTCCCATTGCTTGGAAAATGGCTAAATAACCTATGATCCATGAATGAAATAGAATAATATTGAACTACCATAAATTATTAATATGAAGAGCACAGTGAAACACAGAAAGATTTAGGTAAAAATTAAATATTTAATTAAATTTAATTAAATTAAATAACTACTGATTAAAGTGAAGTATCTAGAACCAAGCAAATAATATGCATGATGACTACAACAATGTAAATGAAAAGAACGATAAAAAAATCAAAACTGAATACTGTGAAATGATAATGACCAAGCTTGACCCCAAAGGAGAGATAGGTGAATTCACTTCCCTCCCTTCTTTGAAGATTATGTGATTACATCATTTGCTACATGCTCCTTGGAACCCTGAGAGTGAGCCCAGAGGCATGGGTACAACGGCATAGGCATGGATGAAGTCATAGACACAACGGGGATAAGGAGTGACCAAGTCCTTGGGTGAAGGTCCCTGGTGGTTCCAGAGACACTCATAACCCTACTTCCTGTCTATTCATCTGCTTCTGTTGCTAATTTTTGCTAATCCCCTAACTTCAGGCCACATGCACTAAATTCTTAAAGAATAAGTCCCCAGCCATCTCGCATTCCTGCTGCCTTCCTACACTCACAGAAGACCAATAAAGCCAATGACAGTGGGAAAAAAAAGGCATATGCACTTGAAGAAGTAGGGGGCTATAGAAACAGAATATTATATATAACATCAGTCTTGTTTGCTTTATTGGTTAGGTTTACTGATCTGTGTGTTTTTTTTTTCCTCTCCTTATATTTTGTTATAAGGAATAAACTTCTACACACACACACACACACACACACACACACACACACACACACACTTCTGGGATGAGGAGAAAAAGAGACACATGGGGAAATATAGATGATATGAAATTTTTTAATATTTTTATATAAATTGGCTTTTTGGTCCTAGAGGAAGAACAAGCATTAATGGTGAAATGTGGTTAAGGAAAAACTTCCATTAGAACTATCCAGAAATGGATTGAGCAACTTGGAGTATAAGGAAGTCTTCACCACTGCAAGTGTTTTAATTAAAGACTAGCTGACCACTATTGGGGAATGCTATAGATGAGATTCATAATTTGTCTAGAGGTTGGATCAGATGATCTCTGAGGTCCTTTCTAACTCTCAGTTTCTATGGTTCTATATTTATCTGAGTATTTGTCATATTTCTTCTTCTTGTACCTTTTTAAGGATAAAGACCTAGTCATTCATTTCTATGTCCCCCTCAGCTCCTATCAATATGATGCAGTGTGCATAGGTTCTTGATAAATAATTTGTTAAATTCATTGCTAATAGCTTGTCAGACAGTTAATGTGATATAATTTTCAGTCTTTTCTTAGGTGACTATTATCACATAAACTTAGCCATTTTACTACATAGCAGCTAAGCTACAGAAGAATTTATTGACATTTCTTGTGCATAAAAATCAATTATTTTCTAATATATGAATTTACATAGAAATCTTTATAGATGAGCCAGTTTAACTTGATGTGTTTCAGTGACTGTAGGGGAATAATCTTTTTTTTTTTATTTTTAGTTTCAAAATAAGTAATTGACAATGTAAAGTGCTAAGAAAATTGACAAGACATAATGTCCTCACTTGAGGAGCAGTGGTATTCAAAAATCCTGGGACACAAACATGAGGTAACTACTTGGTAGTGACAAGAAGCAGGTTGAGTGAAAAGCTTACATTTGTCCATCTGATATTGACTATTCTTAGTAATTATCTGCTAAACTGCATTGTTTTTAGTTGCTGAAGTGTTATTACTACCCTCTAAATTTTGGGTCCTGGGGCAAAATTCTAGTTGTCCTACTGCATTTATAATTATAATTCCCCTACTGGCTCTACCTTATATTAGCTATCTGATTGTGGGCAAGTCATTTAAACTTTTTGAATTTCAGTAATCTTATCTGCATTATTCAAATTCCTTTATATTTTAAGACCTTTCTCCTGGTCATTTGGAAAATTTGTTGTTTGTCCATAGAATTGTTACATTTCACCATTATGTATCTTAGAGTGTGAGGCACAGAATTTTTTTTTTTTCTGGAGGCACTGTATGGATTTTTTTCAACTGGCACTTTGTTTTCTGTGTTCTCACGTTTTGATGTTCAGGTTTGTCGAATTGTCATGTTCTGAAAGCCATGCCCTCCAATCCTTAACTTGTATCTAAGCATCTTGGCTTCAAAATCAGTAAGTTTTGTTTGTATGGAGATCATGCTTTCTTTTAATGTTATTTGTTTTCATTTCTTTTCTTCAGATTGTACTTTACTTCCATGTGTTTGCATTGACAGTTATCCTCTCCTTTGTTTCTTTGGTAAGATTTGTCACCATGGATTCAAGTTTTTGTTTTGTTTTTTTTTCCATATTTGGCCAATTATTTCTGCTGTGCAGACTATTATTTCTGCTTTCACTATTCCTATTTCTGTTTTCAACCATCCCAGACTGTCTTGCTGTGGTTCCATGCTTTCTTGGGAATCCACAGGGTCCTCTGCCTCATCATATATTGATTTATTTTCCTTTGTCTCATCTCTTATTCAGAGATGCCCGAAGTCTTTTGCCTTACCTAAAAACCATATTTCCTTTTGCTATTAATATCTTCCCTTGTGATTTATCTATTTATACTCAAGGTTTTAGTGGAGTTTTCTTCATCCTAAAATGTTTGGTGATTTCAGTCTTTTTTGCCTCATTTCCTCTTACTATTCACTCTCTGACTCCCTTCCTTTTGATGGTAGTTTCCCTAAGAGGTGGGTATCAAAGAGTCTCAGGTTCTTCTCTTGCTGGGCAATTCATGGCTCATCAGCCTCTCTTTGCCACAGATGACAGGGTCAGAATTGGCCCCAGGTGGATGTTGGACACTTTCTTTCATACCAATTGGAGTGCCACATAGCCACACATGCTGGTATTCTGCCCCAGTTCCCTCTGTTCCTCATTTCTCTGCCCAAGGCACAGAACACTGCCATGTTTCTATGATAGGCTGAGCAAATTTCTGCCTTTGAAGGCTGGATCTCCATTGTGTTGGGGAGGCAGGAAAAGTGTAGAGTTCAACTCTGTTGCAAGCTGTGGGGCTGGCTTTTGCATCCCTGATGCCAGGTAGTTGGAGAATAGGTGCTGAGTGAACCCTTTAGGGGTTGGGTATTAGCCCCCTTTATTCTCAGTTCACTGTGTTTTCACCCTGCTTGGATTCTTAGAATCTCAGATCCTGAAGACATTTGCTTTATCTTTTATTTTGGAGTTTTATTTTATTTTATTTATTTTATTTATCTTTATTTATTTTATTTATTATCTCTTATTTTGAAGAAATTTTTATTTTGGAGAAGTTTAAGAGGTCATGAAGATTGGAGAAAATGTCTAGTAGTCCATTTTGTTCATTATGTAACCCAAAAGTGCTCATGAGAGCAGCTTGACTCCTCTGTAAATAGAGCTAAAAACACTTATGTTATCTATCTTCAAAGAGTTGTTATAGAATCAAATGAGTAACATATTTAAAATGCTTTGTAAGCTATAGTTATTATCATCATTATGAAAATAGAGTAGGAAGTGGGCCCAAATGGTATGATTTAGGAAGTTTTTCTAAAGATTTCTCTGAAAAAAAAATACCTGGTACATTGTAAGCACTTAATAACTGCTAGTTGATTTTTTGAGCTCTCCTCTGATGCATTTCTACAATTCATTTCTTTGTGTGAAGACTTATCCTCCCCTTGTGGTATGCTTTAAAATATCAGTATTGCAAAAATTCACACAGATTAGTAGCTATGTTAAAGGAAGAAGCTAGTTTCAGAGAAACCAGCTCAAAGGGTATTACAATAGTCCAGTTCCCCATTAGTGAAGCATTTCTGTTTGGATAGGTGAGTCACCTGGGCTCCCAGAGTCTGCTTCTTTCTTGAGTTCACAGTTAGCATTCTTATCTGGCATGGGGGAGGTTGTATCATGATCTCTGAGGCTGCCTTCTCCCTCAGGAGATTGTCTTCCCACATCAGTGTCTGTCCTCTGGTGTGTCTTTGCTCCTAGATGTAGTGTATCCTACTGGTCCAGTAATCCCCATGACATGGCCAGTGAAGGGATGGGTAAAGGAGAGGGGGAAAACTCTTCTTCTCTTGCTACTTTCTCATACAAGCTAAAAAGCTTAAGTTCACAAATCACTCTTGAGACAAGACTGCCACTTCTGAGTGAATTATTTCTTTTCTACATAGGCCCACAGGACATGTCTCATTCTCTCAGTCAATCACAAGGTACTTCCTGTGTAGTATCAGCTATCTTCATTCCAAAGTCAAGACTTTATAGTACTCTTAAACTGATAAAGGACTTATTCACACATTGTGGCAGAATAATACAAAAATTCCTTAAGATCCACTTTACACTTTGTATTTACATTCTGGGTCCTCCAGTGATGCATATCAATTCACGGGATAGGGAAACTCCCTTATCATTAAGTAACAAATTATTATCATAATTAAAATACAGAAGTCACAAGATAGTAGGTTTTCTAATCTATATCCCTCTCCCAAGTCAACCCCAGTTTCTCTCTTTTTTTTTAAATGAATAACAATCTTGAGGGGCGGAGCCAAGATGGCAGAGTAAAAGCAGTGACTTGCTTGAGCTCTCCCCCAAACCCCTCCAAATGCCTATAAAAAAGGCACTAAACAAATTCTAAAGCAGCAGAACCCACAAAAAGACAGAGTGAAACAAATTTCCAGCCCAAGACAACCTGGATGGTTGATCAGGGAGAGGAACACAGTTCAGTGTGGGTGCACAGGCCGTAGCAAACCTGTAGCAGGCCTCAAAGGATTGAATCATAGGCATCTGTAGCAGTTTCCAGACTTCTCAATCCATGAATGCCAAAGACAACTTAGAAGGTCAGTGGAAAAAGTCTGTTTCTGTGGTGAGAGAGAAGTACAGTGGGGTTCCAGCCCCAGTCCCCAAGGTTGGCCCCAGGGTGCTGGCTGCCTCCTGAGCTTCCAGCCCACTGACTGAAGGGGAATCAAGTGGCTGATCAGAGGGGGATTGCAGGGATCTCTCTGCTGGTGCAGGATTTTCTTGCTTTGCCTGTGCTTGGATCTGGGTCACAGTTTTGGGTGATGGTCCAGGAACACTGGCATTGGTGGAGCTTGTAGTGGCTGTGGAGAGGAAATCCTCCTCACAGTTCCAAGACAGAAAAGAGTGCTTGTTATCACTCATAGATCAGAGCACTGGCCAGGAAAGGTGTAAACACCTTGCCCCTGATCTTAGCACCTTGGAAGAACTGAAATTTTAGGGTCCCCAGAGGTATCTCTGAAAACAGCTGCACAAAACCCCTGAAGCTTGGGACAGTACATTCTCCACACTGGAAACAGACCCCTACCTTAACAAACAGTTTATAACTCAAGTAACTGGCTGAGATCATGAGCAAGCAGTGCAAAAAGAGTCAGACTATATTATCTTACCTTGGTGACAAAGAAGATCAAAACACACAACCAGTAGAAGACAACAAAGTCAAAACTTCTACATCCAAAACCTCCAAGAAAAATATGAATTGGTCCCAGGCCATGGAAGAGCTCAAGAAAGGATTTTGAGAAGCAAGTAAGAGAAGTAGAGGAAAAACTGAGAGTGATGCTAAAGGAGACACCCCAAAAAAATACAGAAGAAAATAACACCTTAAAAAATAACCTAACCCAAATGGCAAAAGAGGTCCAAAAAGCCAATGAGGAGAATGCCCTAAAAAACAAAATTGGCTAAATGGAAAAGGAAGTCCAAAAGCTTACAGAAGAAAATACTTCCTTAAAAATTAGGATGGAGGGCCAAGATGGCAGAGTAAAAAGGTAGTCGCTCTCACCCTCCCCTATCAACCTCTGAAAACCCAGAAAATATCACCCCAGAAAAAACCCTGGAACAGCTGAACTGAAGAAAGACAGGGTGCAACAGTGCAGTAACCCAGGTAGCTAGAGGGATTAACGGGAAAGGCCCCAGAGTCACCCAGCCAGCTAGTGGAAAGACCAACTTGAGCACACCAGGAAGAGATTGTGGTGCCTCGGCATTCTACAGCAAATGGGTCTCCCAGTGCCTCAGCAAAAATAAGGGAAGCAGAACTACAAAGGGCCCCAGGTGGATAAGCACCTGGCAGTATACATCTGAAAGGAGATGAAGAAAGCAACTTAGAGGTGCCAAAAAGTTCCAGCCTTGCTGATTCCAGCCCAACACCAGGTAAGCTGTCAGAACCCTACAGCCTCCAACCGCCAACCAGGAGGAGATCCTGAAGCCCAAGTGGTTGAACAGGCAAATGCCAACAGCTTGTACCTCTGAGTGCCTCAGTGAGGGTGGGGTAACTGGTAGAAACCAGCTCAGAAAACCACCAGGTGCCTCGGCATTCTACACACAGAAGTCTCCCAGTACCTCAACAGAAACAAGGGAGGCAGAACTACAAGGGGCTCCAGGCAGGCTGCTGGAACCCTACAGCCTCCAATTGCCAACATAAGAGGCCCGAGCTCCCAAAACCAGTGACCAAGACCTAGGCTCCAAACACGAGAAGCTAGGGTCAGTGCCCTCTGCTCCCCAGCAGGAGAGCTTAATCTCTGTAAAGGCCAAGAAATAAAGAAACACCATGAGTAAAAAGAAATGTACAATATATTCTTATTATGAGAAGAGTGAAGATTAAGACAGAAATTCTGAAGAGGATGACACTGTCATCAAACCCACATCTACAACATCAAAAGGGAATACGAACTGGTCTGAAGCCCAAAAAGCCTTCTTAGAAGAACTCAAGAAGGATTTAAAAAGTCAAATGAGAGAGGTAGAGGAGTCCTTTAAAAGTACAATTGGCCAATTGGAAAAAAAGTACACTGAAGAAAATAAATCCCTTAAAAATACAATTGACCAATTGGAGAAGAAAGTACAAAATATAACAGAAAAAAACAATATGTTTAAAATTAGAATTGAACAAATGGAAACTAAGGACTCTATGAGAGAGCAAGAATCAGTCAAACAGAAACAAAAAAATGAAAAAATAGATGAAAACATAAAAAACCTCATGGGTAAAACAGCTGACCTGGAAAATTGATCCAGGAAAGACAATTTAAAAAGTATAGGCCTACTTGAAAGTCATGATGAAAAAAAGAGCCTGGACAATATCCTTCAGGAAATCATCAAGGAAAACTGCCCTGAAGTCCTAGAACCTGAAGGTAAAATAACTATAGAAAGAATCCATCACTCCCCACCTGAAAGAGATCCCAAATTGAAAATGCCAAGGAATATAATAGCTAAATTTCAAAATTACCAGATTAAAGAGAAATTACTGCAAGCAGCCAGAAAGAAACAATTTAAATATCATGGAACCATAGTCAGGATTACACAGGACCTTGCAGCCTCTATATTAAAAGACTGTAGGGCATGGAACATGATATTCCGTAAGACAAAGGAGCTTGGAATGCAGCCAAGGATTAACTACCCAGTGAAAATGAGCATGATTTTTCAGGGAAAGAGATGGATATTCAACAAAATAGGGGACTTCTAAATGTTCCTGATAAAAAGACCAGAGCTCAACAAAAAATTTGATCTTCAAGTACAAGATTCAAGAGAGACATAAAAAAGTAAATGGGACAGAAAGATACAATATGTTGCTCATAAGGGCAAAATGTTTACATCCCTACAAGGGAAGATGACACTTGCAACTCTTGAAAACTGTATTGTTATTATACCCTGTTAAAGGAGTATACATAAAGGTGGTGGATATAAGTTGACTTTGATGTAATGATAAAAAAAATTTAATCAAGTGGGTTAAATAGATCCAAGTAAGTGGATTAGTCTGAGCTAAGAAAATGTACTGAGAAAGGAGGAGGCAGACAAGGGTAAATTATATTACAGGAAAAGACACAAAAACCTGTTAGAGCAGAGGTAAAGAAGGGAGGGGGATGAGCATTGTCTGAACCTTAATTTCATCAGATTTGACTCAAGAAGGGAATAACATAATCAGTTAGGTATAGAAATCTAACTTGCCCTATAGGCAGTAGGAGGCAAAAGGGGAAAGAAAAGGGAGGGGGGATAGAAGGGAGGGAAGAAGCAATAAGGGAAAAGGGGAAGAAAAGGTAAAGGGATAATAGAAGGGAGGTGGGACCTTAGGAGGCACTAGTCAAAAACAAAACACTAGTGAGGGGGGGAAAGGAGAAAGGAAAAAGAAAAGCATAAAAGGGGGAACGATGGAGAAAAAGACAGAGATAGTAATCATAACTGTAAATGTGAATGGGATGAACTCTCCCATAAAACAGAAGCTTATAGCAGATTGGATTAAAAACCATAATCCTACAATATGTTGTTTACAGGAAACACATTTGAAAAAGAGTGATACATATAGGGTAAATAAAAGGCTGGAACAAAATATATTATGCTTCAGCTGAAGTAAAAAAAGCAGGGGTAGCAATCCTGATCTCAGACAAAGCAAAAAGCAAAAATAGATCTTATCAAAAGAGATAAGGAAGGAAACTACATCCTGCTAAAAGGCACCATAGACAATGAAGTAATATCATTACTAAACATATATGCACCAAATGGTATAGCATCCAGATTCTTAGAGGAGAAGTTCAGGGAGTTACAGGAAGAAATAGACAACAAAACTATACCAGTGGGGGACCTCTGAACTAGGTAAACCTAACCACAAAATAAACAAGAAAGAAGTTAAGGAGGTGAATAGAACATTAGAAAAGTTAGGTATGATAGACCTGTGGAGAAAACTGAATGGGGATAGAAAGGAATATACATTTTTCTCGGTGGTACATGGCACATACACAAAAATTGACCATGTACTAGGGCATAAAAACCTCACAATCCAATGCAGAAAGGCAGAAATAGTAAATGCATCATTTTCAGATCATGATGCAATAAAAATTATATGTAATAAAGGGCCATGGAAAGATAGACTAAAAAATAATTGGAAACTAAATAATCTAATCCTAAAAAATGATTGGGTCAAACAACAAATCATAGAAAAAATCAATAATTTCATTCAAGAGAATGACAATAATGAGACAACATACCAAAACTTATGGGATGCAGCAAAAGCAGTTCTTAGGGGAAGTTTTATATTTCTAAAGGCTTACATAAATAAAATAGAAAAAGAGGAAATCAATGAAATGGGCACACAATTAAAAAAAAACTAGAAAAAGAACAAATTAAAAATCCTCAATTAAACACCAAATTAGAAATATTGAAAACCAAAGGAAAAATTAATAAAATTGAAATTAAGAAAACTATTGAACTAATAAATAAAACTAAGAGCTGGTTTTATGAAAAAACCAACAAAATAGATAAACCTTTGGTTAATTTAATTAAAAAAAAGAAAGAAGAAAACCAAATTACTAGTATTAAGAATGAAAAGGGTGAAACTACCACCAAGGAAGAGGAAATTAAAACAACAATTAGGAATTATTTTGCCCAACTATATGCCAACAAATTTGACAATCTTAGTGAAATGGATATATATTTACAAAAATATAAATTGCCCAGATTAACAGAAGAGGAAGTAAAATACTTAAATAACCCCATCTCAGAAAAAGAAATTGAACAAGTCATTGATGAACTCCCTAGGAAAAAGTCTCCAGGGCCACATGGATTTACATGTGAATTCTATCAAACATTTAAAGAAAAATTAATTCCAACACTATATAAACTATTTGGTAAAATAGGTAAAGAAGGAATCTTACCAAATTCTTTTTATGATACAAATATGATGCTGATACCTAAACCAGGAAGAGTCAAAACAGAAAAAGAAAATTATAGACCAATTTCTCTAATGAATATAGATGCAAAAATTTTAAACAAAATATTAGCAAATAGACTACAGCAATTTATCACACGAATAATACACTATGACCAGGTAGGATTTATACCAGGAATGCAGGGCTGGTTCAATATAAGGAAAACTATCAGCATAATCCATCATATCAACATCAAAACTAACAGAAACCACATGATCATCTCAATAGATGCAGAAAAAGCTTTTGACAAAATACAATAACCATTCCTATTAAAAACACTAGAGAGCATAGGTATAAATGGAATCTTCCTTAAAATAGTAAATAACATCTATCTAAAACCTTCAGCAAGCATAATATGTAATGGGGATAAGCTAGAAGCATTTCCAATAAGATCAGGGGTGAAACAAGGATGTCCATTATCACCACTGTTATTCAACATTGTACTAGAAACGTTAGCTTTAGCAATAAGAGAAGAAAAAGACATTGAAGGCATTAGAATAGGCAAAGAAACAAAGGTATCATTCTTTGCAGATGACATGATGTTATACTGAGAGAATCCCAGAGAATCAAGTAAAAAACTACTTTAAATAATAAACAACTTCAGCAAAGTTGCAGGCTACAAAATAAATCCACATAAATTATTGGCATTTCTATATATTACCAACAAAGCCCAACAGCAAGAGATAGAAAGAGAAATTCCATTTAAACTTACTGTAGAAATTATAAAATATTTAGGAATCTACCTCCTGAAACAAACCCAGGAACTCTATGAACACAATTACAAAACACTTTTCATGCAAATAAAATCAGATCTAAATAATTGGAAAAACATCAGTTGCTCACAGGTAGGCTGAGCTAATATAATAAAAATGACAATTCTACCTAAGCTAATTTACTTATTCAGTGCCATACCAATCAAACTACCAAAAAATTATTTTATAGAGTTAGAAAAAATAATAACAAGATTCATTTGGAAGAACAGAAGGCCCAGAATATCAAGAGAACTAATGAAAAGAAATGCAGGTGAAGATGGCCTAGTCATTCCAGATCTTAAATTGTATTATAAAGCAACAATCATCAAAACTGCTTGGTACTGGCTAAGAAATAGAGTGGTGGATCAGTGGAATAGGTTAAGTATGCAAGACACAGTAGTCAATGACTATAGTAATATATTATTTGACAAACCCAAAGACACCAGCTTCTGGGATAAGAACCCACTCTTTGAAAAAAACTGCTGGAAAAACTGGAAAAGAGTATGGCAGAAACTAGGCATAGACCAAAATCTCACACCATATACCAAAATGAAGTCAAAATGGGTGCATGATTTAGATATAAAGGCTGATACTATAAGCAAACTGAGAGAGCAAGGAATAGTTTACCTGTAAGATTTGTGGAGAACAGAAGAATTCATGACCAAAGAGGAGATAGAGAACATTATGAAAAGCAAAATAGATCATATTGATTACATTAACTTGAAAAGTTTTTGCACAAACAAAGCCAATGAAACTAAGATTAGAGGGAAGGTAGAAAATTGGGAAGGAATTTTTACAACCAGTCTCTCTGATAAGGGCCTCATTTCTAAAATATATGGAGAATTAAGTCAAATTTGTAAGAATACAAGCCATCCCCCAATTGATAAGTGGTCAAAGGATATGAACAGACAGTTCTCAGATAAAGAAATTAAAGCCATCTATAGTCATATGAAAAAATGCTCTAAATCACTATTGATTAGAGAAATGCAAATCAAAACAACTCTGAGATGCCACATCACACCTATCAGAATGGCCAACATGACAAAACAGGAAAATAAATGTTGGAGAAGATGTGGGAAAATCAGAACACTAATGCATTGTTGGTGGAGTTGTGAAATGATCCAACCATTTTGGAGAGCAATTTGGAACTATGCCCAAAGGGCTCTCAAAATGTGCATACCCTTTGACCCAGCAATAGCACTTCTAGAGCTATAGCCCAAAGAGATCACACAAATGGGAAAAGGACCTACATGTACAAAAATATTCACAACAGCTCTTTTTGTGGTGGCAAGGAATTGGAAAGTGAGAGGATGCCCATCAATTGGGGAATGGCTGAGCAAGTTGTGGTATATGAATATGATGGAATACTATTGTGCTACAAGAAATGATGAACAGGATGACTTAAGAAAAACATGGAAAGACCTGTATGGTCTGATGCTGAGTGAAGTGAGCAGAACCAAGAGAATGTTGTACAGAATAACAGCCACATTGTGTGATGACTAATATTGATAAACTTAACCTTTCCTGGCAATACAAGGATCTAAGACATCTCCAGAGGCCCTGTGATGGAAAATGATATCCACACCCAAAGAAAGAACTATGGAAGCTGAATTGTTATTTTTTTTCTCTTCTGTTTTTTGTTTCCTCTTTCTGATGTTTCCTCCTATTGATTTTAATTTCTACTTACAACATCACTAATGTGAAAATATGTTTAATATGAATGAAGTGTATAGCCTATATCAGATTGTGTGCCATCTTGTGGAGGGTGGTCGGGAGGAAGGGGGAGAAAAATTTTAAACTCAAAAGCATATGGAAGTGATTATTGATAAATCAAAAAAAATTAATAAAAAAAATTAGAATGGAGCAACTGGAAACTAGTGACAATTTGAGAAATCAAGTCACTGTAAAACTAATCCAAAAGAATGAAAAAATAGAAGAGAATGTGAAATATCTCATTGAAAAAACAACTGACCTGGAAAATAGATCCAGGAGAGATAACTTAAAAATACTGGACTATCTGAAAACCATGATCAAAAAAAGAGCCTAGACATCATCTTTCAAGAAATTATCAAGGAAAACTGCCCTGATATTTTAGAACCAGAGGGGAAAATAGAAATGGAAAGAATCCACCAATCTCCTCCTGAAAGAGATCCCCACAGGAAAACTCCTAGGAATATTGTAGACAAATTCCAGAATTTCCAGGTCAAGGAGAAAATATTGCAGGCAGCCAGAAAGAAACAATTCAAGTATTGTGGAAACACAATCAGGATAACACAAGATTTAGCAGCTTCTACATTAAGGGACTGGAGGGCATGGAGTATGATATTCTGGAGGGCCAAGGAGATGGGATTACAACCAAGAATCACCTACCCAGCAAAACTGAGTATAATCCTTCAGGGTAAAAAAAATGGTCATTCAATGAAATAGGGGACTTTCAAGCATTCCTGAGGAAAAGACCAGAGCTAAATAGAATATCTGACTTTCAAATACAAGACTCAAGTGAAACATGAAGAGGTAAACAGGAAAGAGAAATCATAAAAGACTTACTAAGGTTGAACTGTTTACAATCCTGCAGGGAAAGATGATATTTGTAACTCATGAGTCCTTTGTCAGTATTAGGATAATGGTAGGGAAAAATTATATGTATGTATGGATAGATAGATAGGGGGCACAGGGTGGGTTTAAAATGAAGGTGATATCTGGAAAATAAAATTAAGGGGTGAGAGAGGATTATAGTGGGAGAAGGAGAAAGGAAGAGGTAGAATAGGGTAAATTATCTCATATGAAACAGACAAGAAAAGACTTTTATAATGGAGGGGAAATGGGGGAAGGTGAGAGAGAATGAATGAATCTTATTCTCATAGGATTTGGCTTAAGGAGGGAATAACATACACAATGGGGTATGGAAATCTATCTTACCCTACAGGAAAATAAGGTGGAAAGGGGACAAGAGAGCAGGGAATTGATAGAGGGGACGACAGATTGAGGGAGGCAATAATCAAAAGCAAACACTTCTGAGGAGGGACAGGGTCAAAACAGAGAATAGAATAAATGGGGGGTAGGATAGGATGAAGGGAAATATACTTAGTTTTTCACAATATGACTACTATGGAAGTGTTTTGCATGACTACAAATCTATAACCTGTATTGAGATGCTTGCCTTTTCAATGAGGATGGGTGGGGAGGGAGGAAGGGAGAAAATTTGTAACCCAAAGTTTTAAAAACATATGTTAAAAATAAAAAAATAAAAAAATTAATAGCAATCTTCTTATTGATATCCATAAAACAGTAAACAATTTAGAGGAAAGCCTCCCTTAAATCCATTGGTGAAATCTTCTCTGGAAAATCTATTTATTTATTTGAATTAAATTTAATATTTTATTTTTCCCAATTACACATAAAACAATTTTAACATTAGGGTTTTTTTAAATTTTTTTTAAATTTTAAGTTCCAAATTCTCTTTCTTTTTGCCTCCCCTCACTCCTCATTGAGAAGGCAAACACTTTGTTAGAGGTTATACATGTGTAGTCACACAAAATAAATTTCCATGTTATTCATGTTGTGAAAGAAAATACAGAACCCCCCCCCAAAAAAACTAAGAAAAATGAAGAAAGTTTTTAAAAAGTATGCTTTGATCAGCATTCATACTTCATCAATTCTTTTTTTCTGGAGCTGAATAGCATTTTTCATCATAAAGTTCTTCAGAATTGTCTTGGATCATTATATTGCTGAAAATAACTGTTATTCACAGTTGATTATCGTACAATGTTGCTGCTACCATGTACAATGTTCTCCTGATTCTGCTCATTTCACTTTGCAGTGCTTCATGTAAGTCTTTCCAAATTTTTCTGAGAACATCCCACTCATAATTTCTTATAACACAGTAGTATTTTATCATAATTATATACCACAACTTGTTCAGCCATTCTGCAACTGATGGGCATCCCCTCAATTTCCAACTCTTTGCCACCACAAAAAGAGTTGCTATAAACATTTTTGTATGTATAGGTCCATTTTCTTTTATTTTTAATCTCTTTGAGATACAGCTTGGTCAAAGGGTATGCATGGTTTTATAGCTCTTTGGGAATAGTTCCAAATTGCTCTCCAGAATGGCTGAATCGGTTCACATCTCCACTAACAATGTGTTAGTGTCACAATTTTCCCACATACCCTCCAACATTTGTCATTTTCCTTTTCTGTCATATTAGACAATCTGATATGTGTGTGGTGGTGGCTCAGAGTTGTTTTAATTTGCATTTTTCTAATCAATAGTGATTAAAACATTTTTATATGACTATAGATAGCTTTGATTACTTTGTCTGAAAACTAACTGTTCATGTCCTTTGACCATTTAACAATTGGGGAATGGCTCTTATTCTTATAAATTTTATTCAGTTCTCTATATATTTGATAAGTTGGGCCTTTATAAGAGAAGCTTGCTATAAAAAACAGTTATGATTGATAACTGTGTATTTCCCTCTATCCTATTTTCCCCATTTACCCTACTCTCTCTCTCTCTCCTTTCACCCTGTCCATCCTCAAAAGTGTTTTGTTTCTGACCATTGCTTCTCCCAATCTTCCCTCCCTTCTATCAGACCCCTCCCTTCTCTTATGTATGCCCTTCCCCTTCTACTTTCCTATAGGTTAAGTTGCCATACCCAACTGAGTGTGTAGGTTATTCCCTCTTTGAGTTAATTCCAATCAAAGTAAGGTTCAAGTGCTCCCTCCCTACCTTCCTCATCTTCCCTTCTACCATAAAAGCTCTTTCACACCTTTTATGTGAGGTAATTTACCCCATTCTACTCTCCCTTTTTCCTTCTTCCAGTGCATCCCTTTTTCTCACCCCTTATTTATTTTTTTTTTAGATATCATCCCATTATATTCAATTCACACCCGTGCTTTCTGTCTCTGTATACTCCTTCTAACTGTCCTAATAACGAGAAAGTTCTTAGGAGTTATGAGTATCATCTTCCTATGTAGTAATGTAAACAGTTTAACCTTATTGAATTCCTTATGACTTCTCTTTGCTGTTTACCTTTTCATGCTTCTCTTGGGTCTTGTAATTAAAAGTCAAATTTTCTATTTAGCTCTGGTCTTTTCATCAGGAATGCTTGAAGGTCCTCTATTTCATTGAATATCCATTTTCCCCCCATAAGATTATACTCAGCTTTGCTGGGTAGGTGATTCTTGTGTTTAATCCTAGCCCCTTTGTCCTCCAGAATATTCAATTCCAACCGTTCTGATCCATTAACATAGAAGATGATAAATCTTTTGTCCATAGTCAGGATATTTGAATTATTTCATTCTGGCTGCTTGCAATATTTTCTCCTTGACCTAAGAGCTCTGGAATTTGACTATAATATGCCTGGGAGTTTTCATTTTGGGGTCTCTTTCAGGAGACAATCAGTGGATTCTTTCAATTTTTATTTTACCCTTTGGTTCTAGAATATCAGGGCAGTTTTCCTTGATAATGCCTTGAAAGATGATGTCTAGGCTCCTTTATTTTTATCATGGCTTTTAGAAAATCCAATAATTTTTACATTATCTTTCTTTGATCTATTTTCTAGGTCAGTTATTTTTCCAATGAGATATTCCACATTTTCTCCATTTTTTTTTCATTCTTTTGATTTTGTTTTATTGTTTCTTGATGTCTCATGGAATCGTTATCTTCCACTTGCCAAATTCTAATGTTTAGGAAAGTATTTTCTTTAGTAAGCTTTTGTCCTTGTTCATTTGAACAATTCTACTTTTTAAGGAATTCTTTTCTTCAAGGAATTTTTGTATATCTTTTTCCATGTGGTCAATTTTGTTTTGTAATGAATACTCTTCAATGAATTTTTGTACCTATCTTTCAATTTGGCCAATTCTGCTTTTTAAGTTCTTCTCCTCAGTGGATTTTTGTGCCTCCTTTACCATTTGGTCTATTTTGTTTTTTAAGGTGTTATTTCCTTCAGTATTTTTTTGTGTCTTCTTTACCAAGCTGTTGACCCTTTTTCATGTTTTCTTGCATCACACTCATTTCTTTCTCCAATTTTTCCTCTATCCCTCTTATTTGATTTTTAAGATCCTCCAGGAATTATTTTTGGGCCTGAAACCAATTCACATTTTTCTTTAAGGCTTTAGACATAGTGATTTTGACTTTGGTGTCTTCTTCTGAGTTTGTGTTTTGATCTTCTGTCACTATAGTAACTTTCTATGGTCAGGATCTTTTGTTGTTGTTTGCTCATTTTTCCAGCCTATTTCTTGGCTTATAACTTCATATTAAAGTTGGGTTCCATTCCCAGGGTGGAGGGGTCACTGCCCCAAGCTTCAGGTTTTTTGTGCAGCTGTTTTCAGATCTAGTTCTGTGGGGTCTGTAAGTTTTCACTTCTTCCATGATATGATCTAAGAAGAGGTGTGTTCACTACTCTCCTAGCCTGTGTTCTGTTCTGTGAGCACCCATGAGCTGTCTTTTCCACCTTGGAACTGTGACCGGTGTCTGCATTCCCCTGCAACCATGAGTTCTAGTGTGCCAGTGCTCCTCATGTCCTGGAATTATGACCCAGGACTGTACCCTGATCCATGTATGAACAGTGCAACAGTACCAGCAAAAGAACCCCTGTAATCACCTGTTGACCAGTTGTCAGACCTCCTTATTCTCTTTTGGCTGAGAGCTCAAGAAACTGCCATTGCCACCACGGATTTAATTGTCCCCAAGGCCTACTGCAGGTTTGCTGGGAGCTGGAGTGTGCTCCACTCTCACTCTGGTGTAACAGACCTTTCTTGCTGACCTTCTGATTTGTCTTATGCTGGACATTTTTTTCACCCCATCCTTTTGAGGGTTCTGCTGCTACAGAATTCATTTTGCAACTTTGTTTAAAGTTATTTTTGGAGAGGAATTTGGGGAGGCTCAGGTCACTCTCTGCCTTTTCTCCACCATCTCAGTTCTGCTTCTCCCAGCTTTTCTCTTAAGGCATAATTCACTTCTATAGTATGATTAGGTTTGCAAAGCACTTCCTCACATTTCTGCAATTTTTTTCTCTTCTTCTCCCTATGGAAGTGTCGCTCCCTAGCCACCACTCCCCAATTTGTGTTGTTTTTCTCATTAGAAAGTAAGCCCCTTCATGGCAAGGTTTTGTTTTGTTTTGCTTCTTTTGTATTTGTATCCTCAATCCTTAGAACAGGAAGCATTGAATGATATTTTTCCCACTCACTTATCCATTCATTCATTCACCCATACTTTCTTTTTACCTAGAAAAGCCAAAGAAGGCAAGTGACTTTCCTCAGGTTACACAGTTATTAAACATTTTAGCTAAGATTCAAACCCAAAGCTTTTGACTTCAGATCTTTTCACCCTGCCAGAATAACTTGGGCTTCCATTCTAGCCATTCAGTTAGAGGAAGCTGGTAGCTTAGTGGATAGCACACTAGGACTGGAATCAGGAAGACTTAAGTTCTAATACTACCTCAGACACTTAATAGCTATGTGACCCTAGGCAAGTTATTTAACCTCCATTTACCTCAGTTTCCTCAACTGTAAAATGCAGATAAGAATAGCACCTACCTTCCAAGGTGAGTTTGAGGATTGAATAAGATAATATTTGTTAAGTGTCTGGCACAGAATAAATACTATATAAATGTTCATTTTCTTCCCTAACCTCCCACTATTCAAAATAAAAAAAATCACCATTAAGGATCAGGAAAATGTGGGGGTAGGGGGAGGAATCTCTATCTTTCCTTCCAAAGTGAAGCAAAAGAAGTTAATGTATTTGACTCTATATAAACCAATGAAAGAGTGCCCTCTGTAGATTTTGGTTCCCTCTTTCTCCCAGAACCTGAATGGAATTATTGCCAAGATAAATCCAAACATCATTGTTTATTTTTAAACTTCAAAAGGAAAAAAAGCTTTACCGGCCACAATCTAACCTGTATCTTTGATATATTTACCTATTGGTGAGCATCTCATGCCCACCTCCCCAAAAATCTGATAAACAACTCAGTAACCTTTTGCCTGAGGATTGCATTTGGGCTCTCCAGCAGAATAACACCTTAGTGAAATTAGAAACCATTTGGAAAATTGGCCCCTGGATTACTATTTAAAAAAAAAAAACTAGGAAAGTTGTACTTAAAGATGCGATAGACATCTCTGGTTTTGGTTTTTTTTGTGCCTCGAGGCAATATCATCATCTGCCTTAAGTTCACAATGGGCTTGATCAAGTTACAAGCACCAGTGAATCAAACTTGTTCCTTAGAAAGAAAAACAACAACTTCTAAGTCCCTCCCAATATCACACCCATTTATTTCAAGCAATATTTAATACAATCAAAATCCAATGCAACCAATCCATACAATCATTCCTTCAGAGTTTATTGCAATGAATTTGACTCATAGTTTAAAAGTGAATAGAACTATTCATAAAATGAAATTAATCTTGAGTGGTGACATTCTATTGAGACACCATCATGGCAGATTTCCTATATTTTTGGTGATGCCTCAACCCCACTTATCCCACCCTCTACCAGAAAGTTTTCTACATATGAACCACATCAGCCCTCCACAAAAATTCCATCCCATTCCCTGTCCCCTCCCACGGTTTGTATTCAATGAGATTTCCTTCATATAGCAAGACACAATGCATCTACTATAGCGGGATGTATGCTTTAAGTTATTTTTCTTAATAGTGGTGACACATTCCACCCTATTTCCCAGTTCACTGCATGAGGAGATTAATATTTAGTATTAGGGTTTGAATTCTGCCTGTGGAATATCTTTTAGCTGAAGGATCTACACAGAGTGCAAAACTATAACCTTGATCTCTATAAAAACATCATGCTTTCAACAACCAAAGTAATCCACCACATCACTCTCCAGCAGGAGAACATGAAAACAAAATATGTAGCATTGCAAAGAAAACCAATCATATTGAAATAAAGATTTTAAATGTTTTCTTATCCAAACTCCCTGACATCAAAGGAATGTATGATGATAATGATATTCAGTTGTTTCAGTCATGTCTGACTCTTCATGACTCCATTTGGGGTTTGGGTTTTTTCTTTTTTTCTTTTTTTTTTTTTTGCAAAGATACTGGGGTGGTTTTGCCATTTCCTTCTCCAGCTTATTTTACAGATGAGGTAACTAGACAAACAGGATTAAATGACTTGCCCAGGGTGACACAGCTAGTAAGTGTCTGAGGCCGGATTTGAACTCAGAAAGATGAGCTTTACTGACTTGAAGCCCAGCACTTTTATCCATTGTGCCACCTAGCTACCCATTAGGGAGTAATGGGGGTCCTAATTTAAGGACAAAAGAGTGCTAAGGACAAAAGAGTGAAGTGAAGTGAAGTTTGTCCTCAGGCTCCTTCTAATCTCCTTTCAGCCACTTTCTCAACTTCATAATTACCCTCTCTCTCTCTCTCTCTCTCTCTCTCTCTCACTCATTGCCTTCCCTCCAGTGCCTAGTACTCTCATAGTGGTCCATAATGATGTTGCACCAGGTCTATGCCTTTCTGCCACTGGCTCTTTCTCTCCTCCCTCTGTTCTATTAAAACTATAAAATGTACTTATTGTGGGCCAAAGCCTAAAAGAAAATTCTCTCAACTAGCTATCAATTGGAAAGATTTTGATAATTTAATTACAACTCAGTGCTAACAGCTGACAAGGCTTCATGTTACCTATCCCCAAAATATTTGCATATTAACAGTCTTTAATGCAAAGGAGTAAATATAATTCAAGAAGTACCTGCCATGAACAAGGCCTTGTGCCAGGTCTGGGGAAAAGAAGAGAAATATCTGTCAAATTTAGTTTTGGTTGAGAATCTCAGTCCCTGCTCTCACGGGCATTCTACTAAACTAATTCTGCAAGATTAAGTATAAACAATAGGTGAAAGTTTCACCTCACATTACCTAAGTAACTACCCTCTTCTAAGCCCCTTCTCATCTTCCAAACAATTCAAAGTTCTGCTTCCTTTTCTCCTTCTTGGTACTATAGGAGTCAGTACTAAGAGACAACACAGAGACAAGGAAAGAAGTTAGAATAGACTAATTCTCTCTTCCCCCATTCATTCAGTGTACTACTTCCCCAAATAAGTGGAAGATCTGTTTTGAACTGTATATGGTCCCTTTAAAACTCTGAAGACCTCTTTGGTGGTCCTAATACCCAGACTGAGAAGCATTGAAATGAGAGACACTTTCATGTGACACATAAATACTAAGCTATTAAAAAAAAAAGGGCACCTTGGCTGGCTTGAATTGAGATCTCCTTTACTCTGTGGAATTTACGTCAGTACTAACAAAGTTTCCTGTCACTTGATTTCCTCTCTCATGGTAATATAACATTCACATGGCTTGGATTTGACATCCTAAGAAGGCTCACATAAATATGCATTTTTCCCATTGAATTTATGATACAGAAACATTGACTGTATTCTTGACATCATGTCACCTCCTTAGTCATGCATTGGCATTATAATGTTATTTACTACAAAGTTGCATTGACAGCATCTTGAGAAACCTGAGGCAGCATTTTAGTTGCCATCAAAAAGAATATTGAAAGAACATTGTCACAAAAATCATTTGGATAAAAAAAAGTCTACCACACAGGGCCTAGACTGAATTATCATGCCTCTCTGAAACAATTTAACTCAGTAAGGGCATGTTAGACTATTGTTTTGAAGAAGTCTCACTAAACGAAAGAGAAAGGAAGATTGAATTCAGGGACTATTTATTGATACTAATAATATAGTACCTTCCTTATCCATCAAATAATTGAGTATCATCTATGGACCAGGAACTATGCCAAACGCTAGGGATAATGAAGACAAAAATGGAACAAGCCTGGCCCTCAAGGAGGTTGCAATCTATGGAAAAGAATATTAATTTAATCTAATCTTGCCCATTATTGGCAACATCATTGATGAGAAGTCTAGTTTTCCCAGACAGAAGGAGAAAATAAAGGATCTAGAGAATCTGACAAGGGAGGGCCAGGAATAGCAAGGAAAGGGCATTGATAACCCAAACTGAATATAATCATGAAAAGTTGAAGCCTTGTCTAGCTCATCAAATCACTTAAGGAGTGATCTTCTTGGACACAATTTGCTGCCGCACTGGGATCTGGTGAATGTATCCCCTTTCCATTTCTTCCCATTCCTCTGACTCACTTTGAGCTGGTGAACCATTATCATTTTTCCTCAGGAGTTTCCCACTTTCTTTGTATCTTGCTTATTTGCTATTTGTGCCTTTATAATGCATTTCATCTCCAGATAAATATAAACTGACTTCAATTATATTCTGAGTGAATGTTTGTTACAAGTGAGTGAGCCACAAATGGGTACCTCCGGATCAATAGTCCTAGACTTGACAGCAAGTCTATATGAAGGCTCTGTCTCTCCTTCTCTCTGGAGTCACAAAGAAGTGCTTCATAATTATTTACAAAACTAAATACATGATATTCATGTTTTAGATACAAATAGGATCCAAATGGGTTTTCAAAAAACTACCAAATTCTCATCTTTGCAATTAGGTCCCATAATTCCTGCTATCTAGTATTGTAGCCATGGCTACCAGGGGTTATGGAGTACTTTAAACACTTCAGGATAAAAGCATTTGGCACAACTATATTCAACATCTGGGATATGGACCATCAAGAGAAGAGTCAGGCTGTACTTCAAACCCCATTTACCAAAGGATCTAGGTGACTTGGTAAAGAGTGCTGGACCTGCAGTCAGGAAGACCTGGGTCCAAATCCAGCTGTGTGATCCAGGCAAGTCACTTAACCTACATCTACCTCAGTTTCCTTAACTGTAAAGTATCTTATTTGGTTGTTGTGAGGATCAAATGACAGCATACTTATATAGCATTTTGCATGGTGCCTGACACATAGTAAAGCTTAATAAATGCTCATTCTGAGGGCAGCTACGTGGCACAGTGGATAGAACACTGTCCCTGGAGTCAGAAGGACCAAATTGAGTTTGAGTTCAAATCTAACCTTAGACACTTGACATTTACTAGTTGTGTGGCCCTGGGCAAGTCACTTAACCCTGATTGCCTTCCCTAATAATAGTAATAATAATGCTCATTCTATCTTCCCCCTCCTAATTCTTTTCATTCCTGCTAGGACTTAAATAACATTGGGTGATGTCTCACAATTGTTCTCCTCTTCTCATTTTATTTAGTTATCTGTGGCCAGATGCAGTTTCCTCATATGATAAAATTATTTTACAAAATTGGAGTTGCTAATTGATCAGCTGTTGGCAGAGAAGAAAGTAAGAGATCTTGTTTTCTTATTTCTCTTCTATGTTCTTCCTATTTAAAATTGAGGACCTCTGCCCCAACCTGTTACTCTCAGGGCTCCCACCTCAATCCTAGTGTAACCCCAAAATGTTACTATATGCCTAAGAAATTCTTGTCATGTCTAAAATTCATCATTAGCTACTGTATTTTCTAAGCTCATTTCCCAACATTCATTAAAATGAAAAGACTATGTAAGAGCCTATAAAATTATGTCACAATAAAATCTCCAGCATCATTTCAATGAAATCAACATTTATTAAGCCCCTATTATATGCACTGTCACTAGGTGGTTAAAATATCAAGATGAAGCTCCTGTCTTCAAGAAGCTTACAATCTAGGAAGGATAGAACATACAGATTATTAACTATAATATATCAATGCTTTCTCTGGTAAAATTGTCAGTGAATAAAGATATTGTGACATCTGACATGTCCATTTTTAATTATATTTATATTATAAGCATTTAAAAATAAATAAGAATATTGTGATATACAAAGAACAGAAAACAACCATTACATAGGAAGCCATGAATCTGCAATGTGCAGTTTATTTTTTTTTAAGTATTTAGTAACTTGAACATTGTACTACCAATGTCTGTGTCTTCTATTAAACTTTCTCCTTCTCTCCTCTGTATTTTACATGTTTCATTGGTGGTCTTTTCTATATTTTTTTTCCTTTTTTAAAATCATACTATCACTACCCTCTTTCCTCCAACAACATTCTCCCCTCTTTTTCAACAAATAAGTATAATCAGGGAAGCTAGGTGGTGCGGTGGACACAGCATTGGGCTTGGAATCAGAAAGACTCATATAGACTTCATGAATTCCAATCCAGCCTCAGACACTTACTAGCTTTGTGACCCTGGACAAGTGACTTAACCCTGTTTGCCTCAGTTCCTCATCTGTAAAATGAGCTGGAGAAGGAAATGGCTACTCACTCAGCATCTTTGCTAAGAAAACCTCAAATGGGGTCACAAAGAGTGAGAAATGATTGAAAATGACTAAACAACTACAAAAGTATAATCAAGCAAAAAAAAAAGTTGTGTTGTATTGGTTGTATCTGAAAACATATATATCCTGCCATCATCTCCTTGCCAAGGGGTACGAAACGTGTTTTGGCATTAGTGTTTTGAAGCCATAGTTGGTCATTGCATTGCTCAGAGTTCTTAAGTCATCCAAATCCTTCGTAACTCACCATTTTCAAGTCATATATGTTCTCTGCAGATCATTTTACAAACACTCCCTTATCTCAATTCATATGTCCACTTTACGGTTTTTGACTATATCACCTCATGCTTGGACTATTACAGTTGCCTTTGAATTCTGTTTTCTGCTTTCAGGTTCTCCCCACTCTTCTCCACAACTATCAAATTTACAATCCTAAATCCTTCATCTGGCCCTGTAGTTGTTGTTGTTGTTGTTGTTTTATGATACTGTAATCAACATATGTTATTCTCTTGGTTCTGCTTGCTTCATTCTACATCTGCTCATACAAATCTTCCCAGATTTCTCTGAATATGTTCCTTTTGGCATTTCTTACAGTATAGCAATATTCCACTACATTCACATACCACAATTTCTTCAATCATTCACCCAAATGATAGGTACCCACTATGCCTCTAGTCCATCAATTTAATAAAAGTGCTGCCTTTAATATTTTTGTAAATTATTTTATACAGTGAGATAAGAGGCACATTTATTTGACCTTATCTGATGGTAAAAGTTTGACAAATTCTTTAACTCTCTAAGACTAAATTGTTCATTCAAGAAGGGAGGAGCCAAGATGGCAGAGTGAAAGCAGTGACTTGCTTGAGCTCTCCACCAAACCCCCACAAATACCTGAAAAAAATGACTCTCAACAAATTCTAAAGCAGCAGAACCCACAAAAAGACAGAGTGAAACAAATTTCCAGCCCAAGTCAACCTGGATGGTTGATAGGAAAGGTATATCGCGCTGGGTGGGGAGAGGAACGCAGTTCAGCGTGGGCTTGCAGGCCGCACTGAACCTGGAGCAGGTCTCAGAGGACTGCATTGCAGGCAGCTGTGGTGATTTACAAACTTCTCAATCCTTGAACACCAAAGACAGCTTAGAAGGTCAATGGGAAAACTCTGTGACTGCGGTGAGAGAGAAAAGCTAGATTTCAGCCGCAAGTCCTGAGCGAGGGCCACTTCTGCTTCTTGAACTCACAGACTGAGGGGGAATCAAGTGCCTGATCAGAAAAGGATTGCCGGAATCTCTTTGCTAGTGCTGAGGCAGGAATTCCTGGATTTGCCTGTGTTTGAATCTGGGTCACAGTTCTGAGGGGCAGTCCTGGGGCGAGGAGGAGTGCTGGCCTGGTGGAGCTTATTGTGGCTGTGGAGAGGAAACACCTTGCCCCTTATCATACCACCTTAGAAAAACTGAAAATTTACAGGTCCCTAGAAGTAGCTCTGAAAACAGCTGTACAAATCCCTGAAGCTTGGGACAGTACATTCTCCACATTGGAAGCAGACTATTACCTTAAGAAAGAGTTAAAAACTCAAGTAATTGGTCAGGATCATGAGTAAGCAGCACAAAAAGAGTCAGACTATATTATCTTACTTTGGTGACAAAGAAGATCAAAACATACAACCAGAAGAAGACAACAAAGTCAAAGCTCCTACATCCAAAGCCTCCAAGAAAAATATGAATCAATCCCAGGCCTTGGAAGAGCTCAAAAGGGATTTTGAGAAGCAAGTAAGAGAAGTAGAGGAAAAACTGGGAAGAGAAATGAGAGTGATGCAAGAAAATCATGAAAAAAAAGTCAACAGATTGCTAAAGGAGACCCAAAAAAATACTGAAGAAAATAACACCTTAAAAAATAGCCTAACCCAAATGGCAAAAGAGGTCTAAAAAGCCAATGAGGAGAAGAATGCCCTAAAAAGCAAAATTGGCCAAATGGAAAAGGAAGTCCAAAAGATTACTGAAGAAAATACTTCCTTAAAAATTAGAAAGGAGCAATTGGAAGCTAGTGACTTTATGAGAAATCAAGACACTGTAAAACAAATCCAAAAGAATGAAAAATTAGAAAACTGTGAGATATCTCATTGGAAAAACAACTGACCTGGAAAATAGATCCAGGAGACAGAATTTAAAAATTTTTGGACTATCTGAAAGCCATGATCAGAAAAAGAGCTTAGACATCATCTTTCAAGAAATTATCAAGGAAAACTGCCCTGATATTTTAGAACCAGAAGGCAAAATAAAAATTGAAAGAATCCACTGATCTCCTCCTGAAAGAGATCCCCAAAGGAAAACTCCTAGGAATATTGTAGCCAAATTCCAGAGTTCCCAGGTCAAGGAAAAAATATTACAAACAGCCAGAAAGAAACAATTCAAGTATTGTGGAAACACAATCAGGATAACACAAGATTTAGCAGCTTCTACATTAAGGGACCGCAGGACATGGAATATAATATTCCGGAGGGCAAAGGAGATAGGATTACAAGCAAGAATCACCTACCCAGCAAAACTAAGTATAATCCTTCAGGGCAAAAAAAATGGTCATTCAGTGAAATAGAGGACTTTCAAACATTCTTGATGAAAAGGCTAGAGCTGAATAGAAAATCTGACTTTCAAATACAAGACTCAAGTGGAACATTAAAAGGTAAACAGGAAAGAGAAATCATAAGAGACTTATTAAGGTTGAACTGTTTACATTCCTTCATGGAAAGATGATATTTGTAACTCATGAGACTTTTGTCATTATTAAGGTAGTTGGAGGGAAAGAATTCTATGTATGCATATATATATATATATATGTAGATAAATAGATAGATAGATAGATAGATAGATAGATAGATAGATAGATAGATAGAGGGGACAGGGTGAGTTGACAATGAAGGGGTCATACCTGAAGAATAAAATTAAGGGATGAGAGAGGATTATACCAGGGGAAGGAGAAACAGAGAGGTAGAATGGGGTAAATTATCTCACAAAAAAAAAAAAATAAAATAAAAGAAAAGGCCCTTACAGTGGAGCGGAAATGGGGGAAGGTGAGAGGGAATGAACGTATCTTATTCTCATAGGATCTGACTTAAGGAGGGAATAACATACACACTCAATTGGGTGTGGAAATCTGTCTTACCCTATAGGAAAATAGGTGGGGAAGGGGACAAGAGAGTAGGGGGATAATAGAGAGGAGGGCAGATTGGGAAAGGGGGCAATCAGAAGCAAATACTTCTGAGGAGGAATAGGGTCAAAAGAAAGAATAGAATAAATGGGGGGGCAGGATAGGATTAAAGGAAATAGAGTTAGTTTTTCATAGCATGTCTACTATTGAAGTGTTTTGCATAACTGCACATGGTAAACATATATTGAGTTGCTTGCCTTTTCAATGAGGGTGGGTGGGGAGGGAGAAAGGGAGAAAATTTGGAACCCAAAGTTTTAAAAACACATGTTGTAAAAAATGTTTTCACATGCAACTGGGAAATAAGAAATACAGGAAATGGGGTACAGAAATCTATCCTGCCCTACAGGAAAATAGAAAGGGAAGGGTATAAGAGAAAGGTGGCAGGAGAAATAGAAAGGAAGACAAACTAGGGGAAGGGATATTCAGATTGCATGCCATATTGGGGTGGGGGAAGGGGTGAGATGGGGTAAAAATTCAGAACTCAAAATCTTGTGGAAGTAAATGTTGAAAACTAAAAATAAATAAATTTATTAATAAAAAATAAATTGTTCATTCCTAGGAAGTGAATTAAGTCATTCAATTTAAATAGTTGAATGATGAATTCCATGCAACTGAGTTCAATGATCCTCCATAGTCCTCTTGCCTTGGTTGTCAAAGGACCATAAAATACCAAGTCAATGTCCAACTATTCAAATGTGGGAACTCAGAAGCATGGCATTGCACTTACAAATGTCCCAGGTTAAAAGTAAATGGGTGAATTACAAGAGGCTTATAGATTTACTTGGTTGTTGTCAAGTGTATCTTGGAGGTCAGAAGTGTGTGCTTTTTAGTTTAAGAAAACATTGACTATTTTAGAACTTGAGAATGGAAAAAATTCAGTGCTTAAACAATTAGCTTGAAAACTTGCTGCTCATATTTTTATCCCCAAAAATTATCCCTGAGGATTTAGCTTTTCTTTGTTTAATTCATATAGTTTAGAAAAGGAATAATTTTTTTATCTTTGCATGGAAAAAGTTTTGTTTTTTACCAGATTTATAGGACTATATCTAAGATAGGTGATTAGTTGTATTAATAGACCATCTTCCCTCAAAAGAAAATGTTATTTCTTAATTAAGCTTAAAATGATCTATTCATAGTGCCTTCATTTCCCCTTCTCTATGACTCAAAAATCTCTCTGTGCTCTCACTAATTCTTCTCCTTTGCTCGAGTTTCAGAAGCTGATATGCCCCTTCTTGCTATGCATGGCTAACTCCTTTACTTATTCCCTTATTTCATTCCTTTCTGTCTTTCTTGCAGCATGCCCTTTCAAACATTCATCCTCTAATTTTTGGTCTCTTTCTATCTACTTGTCCTTTCCTTAACCTACAAATATTGTCCAATCTACCCTAAAGTTTATATTAAAAAAAAAAACTTTCCTTTGACTCTATTATATCTTGAGCTATCATCCTGTACCTCTCCCCTTTCATTGTTAAACTCCTAAAAAGAGTTTTCTACCTTCCCTGCCTCCATTTTGTTACTGCCCATTCACCTTTAAACATCTTGCAATTGAACTCTTGAACCCATCACTGCTGAAATTGCTCTCAAGGGTAATTAATAATTCCATATTTACTAAATCTGATTACTTTTTTTCACTTCAACCACCCAGGTTCATAACCCAGGTCCTTCTTGAATTTTCCCTCTTCTTTACCCTTCATAACTCACCATTTCAAGTCATATATGTTCTCTACAGATCATCTTACAAATACTCCCTTATCTCAATTCATATGTCCACTCTCCAGTTTTTTGACCACATCACCTCATGCTTGCACTATTACAGTAGCCTTTGAATTCTGCTTTCTGATTCTAGGTTCTCCCCACTATTTTCCACAACTGTCAAATTTATATTCCTAAATCCTTCATCTGGCCCTGTGACTTCCCATGACTTTTAACCTTCAGTAAATTTTTATTACTTCTAAGATAAAATATTAACCACTTAGCCTTCCACTTAAGGCACAATCTGGCCCAAACCTATCTTTTCACCCTTATTGCTTATTGAGGGCAAGGACCATGTTTGCCTTTCTTTGTATTCCCAGTGCTTGGCACCATGACTGGAACATAGTAACCACTTAATGCTTGTTGACTCCCTGACTGATCAACACACTTTATCCTATCCAAATTAGATAAGTTGTTCCCCAATGCTGACATGCCAACTCTTTTCTCTATACATTCTTTTTACCATGTCCAGAAAGTAATCTCTCAATACAATTTTTAGAATGCTTTTCCTGCAAGACTCCATTTATATAGCATCTCCTCATCTCCTCCACAAAATCTTCCTTGATTCTTTCAGTTAAACTCTCTCTTCAAAATTTCTTATATCATTTTGGCTTCCTCCATTGCCACAGACAAAGGTAGATTGAAGAAGCAGAGTACGTGCTGGCCTTTTTATTTTCCCAAAAATATTTATTGTAGGTGAGAGATAGTATGGTGCACTGGGAAGAGTGTAGGATTTTGAATCAAAGGACCTCAGTTGCTATCATTGTTTCCTAATAAAATTCATAAACTCTTTGAAGGCAAAGCCTATGGCATTTTTATCTTTATATCCTCAATATCTTTAATATAATAATAATAAAAGTTGGTATTTCTATAAGACTTTAAGATTTGCAAAGGATCCTGAATACATTATCTCATTTGATCCATGGGAGAAGGTTAACAAATGGTTGTTAACCATTTGAATATGATTGAATTGAGTTAGATAAATCCATTTTCTTATCATCCTCCATAATGTGGGTACCAGTTTCAACTCACCTATGCTTTTGAATCATGTGAGACTCTTGTCTATGTCTTTCCATAAAACCTCCATTGTACTGGAGATGTTCTTCCGACTTTTTTAGTATCTCATGGAGACCAATGCAACACTTTGGCAACCTGTTATCCTTCACTGTTGCTCTTTGGCCATTCTTTTTTTTTCTAGTACTACATATGCTTAGTGAAATATTTCATGTACTCTCAATATACATAATTACTGATAATGCACTGTAGCTTCTATACACACACTTTAGGGCACTACAGGTCATCTGTAATTTTGATGATAGTGTTCCATGATGCAAAACCATGTATCATCCTAGGGAAAATACTGGTATTTAAAGGAGTGGTTTTGTGGCATGAAGCAGCATAGAAATCATTCAAAACACAAGGGAATTTCCTAAATATGATAAAAACAACTCTCCCCTTCAGATCTGGACCCAATTTACTATCCTCCTATAGTACCTATCTGAGATATATGTCATGATGAACATAAAATAGGTCACTTATTTTTCTTTTTTTTTGGTTAGGCAATTGAGGTTAAGTGACTTGCCCAGAGTCACACAGCTAGTGAGTGTATCTGAGCCTGGATTTGAACTCAGGTCCTCCTGACTCCAGGGCTGGTACTCCATCCATTGCACCACCAAGCTGCCCCTGATCACTTATTTTTCATGAATCTTCTCCATCTGTGTATTATTTTAAAAATCTGGATCCTAATCAAACACACATACACACAAATGAACATTTCTAAATACAAAGTAGAACAGAAAAAGAGGATTATATGTGAAACTGCAAGTTCCTATTGCTTGCTTTTTTATTAAAGTTTCATTTATGGGTATAATAAAGTATTAAAGTATAGTTCATTCTGCTAAAGTATAAAAATGAAAGCCTATAACAAATTCAACATGTAATTTTCAAAACTGCATAGATCATTTTTTAAAAAGAGAGAGGAAATTTTAGAGCTTAAACCCATCCTCAGATTTCCTGGGTAATTCACTTCTAATGTAATTACAGCCTTTTCAAGGATGAAATCTCATGACAGACTGATAATGTGAGACTGTTTCACTGTCCACTATGAATATAAATGCTTGGTCATTCTCTAACCCTTTTTCCTAATTCTGCCACACAAAGACACGTTCGCATTGAAACAGAAACATTACACATGTTGTCAGACATTGCAAAAGATATAATAAATGTTATATCAATCATAGTAATTTGTATTATTTCAGAAAAACCACTAGATCCTTGTACATGCTGAAAAAAAAATATGAATTAAAGTCCTTTATCTTTTGACTTTGAATAAATTGTGAAGTTGGGTAAAAGAAGTCTGGAGGAGCAGAGTACATCTTGGCCTTATGCAGACTACTAAGACACATGTACTAAATGCATTAGCTACAACAGTAATTGGAGTTTACTTAAAGCACAAACTGTGACAGGCCATAACTCCTTCCCCGGTTATCACAAAAGCATTGCACTCAGAAATCCTTTAATATTCTAGGGGTGAATCCACAAAAATCTATAAATCTAGCTAAGATACTTGCATTAGTCTTTGCACATGTGATGGTAACACAAGACAAGCAGGAGCCTGAGGTCATCACAAATTTAATTCTTGACATTTTTCTTGTTAGGCACCATCAGCTAGACTTGGTCTACTGCAGGTATCTGATACAAGAAGTAATAAAGGAGAGGCAAAAGTCAAAACTCAGGGTAGTAAAGAAAGTAAAAGGGAGAAACACAGCATGGTTTGTATGATATTGTCTAATCTTGATGACCGTGTTAAAGTAACACGTGATGCATTGAAATCATTTTATTTGCACTCAATATTTTAATCATGAGAATGTATTCAGCCACAGAACCAGTGAAGTCAAGCTGTTTGCATATCTACTATGCTTTTTCTTTCATACATTTAACCAATCAATCAACTCAGAATAATTAAGTACTTGCTCTGAGCCAGACATTATGTTTTGTTTCACAAATTCACTATATTTTACTGGAAATTGAAGGTAAAAGCCTCTGAATATAGCATTTATCTTGTTCCATCTTAAATTTCATAAATGATGATAAGTGATAAAAGCATATGAAATGTATATAGTCAAGAGATCATTACAAATGGAGGCAGCATGGAACAATGATACACATTCCAGTTAAGAAGTAAGAAAAAGGCACAGGTTCAAATCCAGCTCTGCCACTTAGGACCTGTAAAAGACAGCAGTTGGATTATCCATCTATGAATTGACTCCAAAGGCCTAAATCCCTACATAAATGCTACATATCTTTGATGTAGTAGATACATACTCCATGTCTTCGCTTTTATGCTTAGATTTATATTTATAGCAACCAGTCTCCCAAACTTACCTTCACCAGTTCCTGAGATGTCAGGCAGAGATGTTGTAAAAAAAAAAAAAAATTTGTATCCAAGACAAGTAACACTGTATTTGGGGCATTTGGAAAGAAGGATGATCACTAAGTACCATTGTGAATTTACTGAGACTGAGTTGCACCAAGAAAGACAATGCAACATAGTGGATCTTAAGAAGACTGGTCTTCTACTGACAAATAAAAATAACAATAAGAATCAAAATCAAAATCTGAGTTTGATTCCTGTCTTTGATACATACTGGCTGTGACCATGGTCAAACAACTTAACTTCTCATTACCTCTGGGAGTCAATTTTCTCAGATTGTTAGTTATAGGTGATTTGCCACAGTGAAAAGGAGTACCCTACACCTATAAATCACAAGCCCAGACTGCCCCTTCCCTTCCAAAAATGATTCATCAAATATAATTTTAAAGACAAAAGCGTAAGTGTGTTTGTACAATCAATGCTGTTTCTCCTACAGATTTCTATAAACCTTGACTTTAATCCAGGCACAATAACAAAATTCTTCTAGGTTTGAATTTTACATACTATTTGGCTACTGAATAATGCCTTTATTTTAGACATTCTAAATAAAGGTTCTCTGTGTGGGGGAATGTGTTTAAGAGAGTACTCAATGCTATATACCCTGCTTCATTTTCATTGGAATTCTGTGGATATTCAGCTGATATTTCATCTTCCCCTGGAACGCCACTTTCTCATATGAAAGCTTCTCTTGACATCAAAGAATTAGGTTTGATCTTCATCTCCTGCTGTGAGGGTTGCATTTCATATATACATGTATACACACATATACACATATGTACACATGTGTGTGTATATATACATTCAAATTTTTTAATGTAGTCAAATTCTCCAAGGAAATATCTTTCCCTATCTGGAATGCATTTTGAAGTCACTAGGAGCCCTGAGCATAGAGGAAGGCAGAGAGGAAATTCACCATAAGAGAACTGAATTATAAATATCAAGAAATCTACATAAACCCAGAGAGAAAGAAAAAGAAAAGCACAGAAAAAAGATGAAAGGACAGAAGCTTTTTTGCTTTCCAATAAACATTTTGCTAAATACCTTCAAAATAATGCAGTGGACATATTAGAAGTCACAGGAGAGTAGAAAGGCAGTCTCTAGGAAATCAATAAGTCATGGTCAATTGACAAATGAGACATTACACCACTGCATCATAAAGTTTTTCCCTATGGCATTTTGTGCTGAATATTCTTCCATAGAAAGGAACCATTAAAAATGGGGGGGGGGGGATCAGCAAAGAGAAATGATAACAACCAAATATATATCATAGAAGTCTGAAATAATGGAATTTTTTTAGTAAATCTTCACCATAGCTACTATACTTAAACCTGGTTTTAAATTTAAGATCCCAGTCTTAGGCAAACAAGAACTAACAAGAATTGTAGACACAAAAAGAAACAAACATTTGCCATTTAATATCATTTTCATCTTGGCTAGGATAACATGCTACTATCAACACCAAAATCATAAAAGCCCCATTCAAGGGATTCAGTTTGTTGGATTCAATCTGTGTATGTTTAGCTAAGGCAGCAATGAACAGTTCTTAATGTCCAAGAAAAAGAAATTTCTGAAAAATCAGTAATATGCATCTTATTCAGAATTAATCAAGAATGATATTTATAACACGAAATAGAATGGCATAATTGATAGGTTGTAATCTTACCTTCAGAACTTAACATTTCAATCTACCAAGAGGATGAGTCTCACCCTACAGAGAAAATAAATACATAATAAGACTACAAAAGAAAGGCCTCTAGGGCTACATTGAAATAGGATCATAGATTTAGAACTAGAAGGGGCCTTCCAGATTATCCAGTCCATCCTCTTCACTTAGCATAAGGTCATATTGATAGTAAGTGGTAGAACTGTACTCTAAACAAGTCCTCTGAACCCAAATCCAATATTCTTTCCACCGGACCACACTGTCTCTTCTAAGGAAGACAATGAGAATGATGTATCTTTTTGCCACATTTGCTAGGAGATCGACCTTTTTTCAGACAACAATTCCTAAAAGGAAAAGTGAACTAATACAATAAAAGAGTATCTCTTCCATATTTGAATTTTACACATAAAAGTCTTGAAGAATAAGACAATGTTATTCCCCAATTTATTCATGGAAGTGTAGTAATATGCTACAAGCAGAGAGATCTAGGAGTCAAAACACCTGGGTTCAAGTTGCAGCTCCAGCAATTATCAGCTATGTGACATTGGATGTGTGAACTTCTCACAGCCTGAGTTTCTTCACCTATAAAATGGACATAAAATTTACCCTAGTTACTTCATAGCATTTTTACAAAGAAAAAACAAATAACACATGACTTTGTAACCAAATAGCATTTTATTAAAGTAAGGTGTCATCATCTAACACAGAAATAGCATTGTTAACAACAAATATAAAAGCTATCTCCTGAATTACTCAGTGCAACAAAGAGTACAGCAATCATTGATCTAGCACTTATTAAGTGCCTACCGGCTGCCAAAAAGTGGGCAAAGCATTGGGAATACAAAGACAAAAGTGGAAGAGTTCCTTGTCCTCAGAAAATTTATATTTTTTGTCAGGGGTGATACACATATAAATCCATATAGATTAAATTCCAAGTCATCCAAGGGTAAGTACTAGTAGCTGATGCTATCACTAAGGGCCACAGGTAAAAGGTGCCATTTCAACTACACAATGAATTCCAGTCATGTAGCTTCTTTAAAAAAGAAGGGAAGGAAAGGAAAGAAAGAAAACCATCTTAGTCTAACAACTAAATTATTTTCCTTTTATTGGGATTTTTGTTCTGATGAGGGAATGAAAAAAAGGTGTATGTGGGTTTTTTTAATTGGTGTATTTTTGTAAATATATTTCTAATAATATTTATTCTCAGCATAAACTGAATATAGTACAGCCTGCACTGACAAGCCTTTCAAATATATACATATATATATATACACACACACATATACCTATAGATTTATACTTACAGCTCTAGATATTTACAGATCTGTAAGTATAGATAGATGTCTATATATCTATAAGATAGATACATAGATTGTTGAGTTATATTTTTCTATGATTATGTATGTATATGTATATATTTGCTAGTGTCATATGTATATCTGATCCTAGCTATTATATATATTATATATAATCTGATACTAACAAATGTATGAATATATACATATAATCATGGAAAAAACATAATTCTCATGATTGCATCATGTAATGTAATTATTCCAAATGGTTCCACATACTTATATGTTGTTCTTGAATAGTTCTTTCTACTTCCTGCTTGTACCTTCTAATAAAATTCTCTAAAAATGTCTTTTCCTAGGTTGTACTCATAACAAATACAGCACACCCAGTTACAGATCCCCCAAAAAAGAAATGAATTACTACCTTTAATAGTTCTTAATTAAAATCTTTCTAAAGATCTCTCTGCCTTCTTAAACAGAGTATACCGAATACAAATTAACCTTTGCTCAACGAGTCATGCTTATCGATGTGCAAATGCTATACTATGGGAGTTACAGTATAGTGAAAAGATCACTAGATTTAGAGTCTTAAATCCTACATCTGTATTCCTACTGTCACATACTATCTACATGACTTTCGGACAAAACATTTAATTTTTCTGAGCTTTCCTTTTCTCACTTGCATATAATGCTGTCTTGTTTATAACTACTGAATGTACTTCCAAGGAGATCAAGACACTAAACACAGATACACGCTGGTTTTGGCAGAAATTTCACCAAGGCCTCTTCTGTGCTCCCCACCCCCCCACCCCCCAAAAAAAGATTTTGTCTTGATTTTGAGATAGGCAGGAAGGCTGACTCTCAAATTCACTCCTCTCACCTTTGGACTTGGAGGTAGACAAAGAGGTGAAATTTCAGGAGACAGGGTGATAGGCAGTTTTAGAAGTGATATCACCATGAAAAAGCATATGGGAGGTTGCCAGTGCTAGAATTCTTGAGCTCAGGCAATATGGATGAATCATGTGTGAGCCACCTTGGGGTGGACCTTGTGCTCCTAAAATCTGCTCAGACTGCATTTCCAGGTTAGTAATATTGCATTTCTCCCACTATCATTCTCTCTCTCTTCCAAGAGGGAGAATATAGGCTGCTGTTTCTGATGTTTTCTGGAAAACAGGAGGCATTATCTTTGTGTCTTTAAAGAAAAAAAAACAAAACTTGATAACCCATTTACTTTGTCTTCTTAAAATGACAACTGTAATGCACTATTAATCAAGACATATTGGAAGGGTAGCAAACATCCCACCACCAGACTCTCGAACAGAAAGAAATTCCAGTATTTAGATTTTTTTAGGTAGCTACTTTTCAAGTTTCTGTTTGCATTCACAAGATTCCAGGTCAGGTCAGCAATCTGAGATGGACAAGTGTTCACCTATACAGTGTCACAATGACAAGCTATCATTTAATCCTCCATCTGACATTACCCACACCTTCATCTAGAGAATCAAAGCTTTGGCTGCTGGAAGGAAGCTTAGGAGCTAGCAAGTCTATGCTTTCATTTTACTGAGTGCATAGTAGAGGAGGGATATAAGGTTCAGGGAAAGGAAGCTGTTACTCTTCTATTACTGACTGATTGCTGTTACTCTTCCCTGCTCTCAAACCTCACCTGAGAGAACCTAGAGCTGTTCTATTGATGGGGCAATAGGACCTGGACCCCTAAAGGGAAAAGACCGTGTCTTTGAATGCAGCCCAGCCCCTGAACTTTCCCATTCATTTCAGCAGCCTAGATCCCTGGTCTTCACCTGAGGCATCTGGCCCATCCCAGTTTACCTAGATAATCAATAATCCTTTTAACTGACCTTTCACTGTGGCTCTCCAGCCACTTAACTCCTTTCATTGTCTGCACCTGGCCCACCCCAGGCTATTAACTCTTTAATCCCACCCAGATCTTCTTGCTGTCATTTCTGGTATAAAAGTACCAATCTTACTCCCACCAAATTGTGCAAATTCTTAGAATCTTGTCCTCTCTTATTGGCCATACAGTAGCAGATTTACTAGGAATCTTGCCTGCCTAACCGGTGTTGTAATAAAACCTCACTACTCTCACTGAAAGCTTGAGTGGTAGAATTCTTTCAAGGCAGATCCCCTGTACTCTTGCATTTTGGGGTTTCCAGCACCCCAAACCATAATGCTATCATGCATTCTCATTACTACCCCCAGCCCCACTTTTCATTGTGATCACCTCTGCTCCAAGCTCAGAGCACTCCTCCCTTCTCAAGTAGCAGGTGTAGTACAAGTTGCTTTCCCAGATGCTCTCCAACCCTAAAAGTCTAGTATTCTTTCTGCTGCTTTTCTTCTGTCTCTCTGGCTGGCTCTCTTCCTCTGCCATCTCTGAGCTCTGTCTTCTCGTTGTCCCTGTCACTAACCTTTTGCTGCTGCTTATTACTGTGGCTATTGTTGCCACCTCTGCTGGTCTCCATTACTCTTTTTCCTTCTGAACTCTCTGGTTTTCTCCTCTCTTGTTTCTTTTTCTAATTTTTTCTCCCCATTGCTTCTTGATCTTCACATTAAAATCCTGACCTTTTTTCAGACATCACCATTCAAATATACTCCACTCAATGAAACAATCATTTGCAGAACACTGGGAGAAGTTCAGGAACAAATTTTCAAATCTATTCAGTTCTCCCTTTTGTTGATTGGTACACAATAAAAGAGTTTTGCAAACCTTAATGCTCTGTATTGTTGGACTTGGAGTCAGGAAGACCCAAGTTAAAACTCTACCTTAGACACTTATTTATTTAGCTATGTATCCCTAGACAAATCACCTAATTTCTCTCAGTCTCAGATTCCTCATCTGTAAAACGGGGGATAATAATACCTGCTTATTGTGATGGTTATTGTGAGGATCAAATATATTAACATATGTAAAATGTTTTGCAAATCTTAAAGATATACATTCATATATACATATATGCTAGCTATTGTTATTGTATTTTATTTACTTAACTATATACATGCTATTTCCTTGAGGTACATATCTGTCAAAAAGGTGAAAAACAGCAAATCAAAAATTAACCTGTTGATATTTTTGGTCATCTTAACAAATGAATAGAATCAATCATAGAATCATAGAGTTCATCTAGTCCAGCTAGACCCAAGGGACTGGAGTATTGTGCCCATAAGCTTCTCCATTAAGGGGTCCTTTTAAACTCTGGATCCAGGCATAAGATCACTGACTAGGTTCAATACTAGGTAAGCCTAACCTCTAATGAGAGGGAGGCAAGGTTTCCTTCTTTCACACTTTTTTATTTTGTTAAACCCCTCACCCTAGCTTTAGGGACAAGTTATTTAAAATTATTTTAGTCATGGACAAGGACATCCCCCCCCCAAGGTAAATGTAAATCAGGTATGGGACAAGTATTTATTCCCTACACACAAAATAAATGCTAACACACACAAGAGAATCATAGCACACATTAATAGCACAATTTAAAAAGGATTTACTAACAGCTTATACTCCTATTATAATCTCTCAGGAGTCTGATAGTTAAAACTAATCTCTAATTAATATAAACAATTTGTGGGACCACCAGATAGATGTGGCAATAATTCAACTCACTTCTGGATTGTCCCAGTCATATTCCTGTCAGTAGTTATTTTCTCCAGTGAAGAAACTCCCCTTGTCATTGCACCTAATAGATGTCTAGACCTTTTAAATCCATAAGGTCATTTCCACGCCTGGACACATCTACCTCAAAGTTAATACTCAATGTCTAAGCACAAATTAGAAAGGGGGAGGAGGCAGGCATACTCAAGATGGGTTCTCCTGTTCTAACTGCCTCATGACAGTGGTCATCATGATCACAGCATGGCCAAGGGCAATCTCATCTCCCATCTCTCACTAGAAGCCTCAAAGTTACATGAAGCCACCTGGAGGGTTGAAGGAAGAAAACAAACCAGAAGTTGCCCCTCCTTTGAAATGATAAAGCATTCTGCTATCCTTGTACTATATCAAAAGATGAAGAAGGACCAAGGGCTCTCACAAAGTTTTGTATATCAGACTAAAACAAGAAATCCATTCAATGTTGACCTATTACATGGCCAGAAGCCACAAGGAAGTTTTTCATCTCAGACAAACCCAAATTCTGAGCCAGTACACCTGGTCCAGTGAAATCAGGAAGGGCAACTCTGAATATGCTACATGGGATATCCCTCATTAAAACTGAAGTGATTTGTCCAAGGTCACTCAGAGTATAAGATGGATATGAATTCTGATCTTTTGACTCCCAAGTTAGCACTCTTTATACCATGCCAACTAAATGTGCAAAAATTGGTCATAAAAATTGCTTTAAAAATTAAAAAAGTAATTTGGGAATTGTGTACACAGTGATTTTCCATATTCCTCATAAAAAGGTTTTGGGTTTGTTTGTTTGTTTTTTGTTTTTGTTTTGTTTTTTGCTTTGTGTTTTTTAGAAGCTAGTCCTTTGAAAGCATTGTATGTGGACTTGGGCAATAGTTTTTGCTGTTGTTCACTCATGTCTTACTCTTTGTGACCCCATATGGGGTTTTCTTAGTAAAGGTAGTTTGCCATTTCTTTCACCAGATCATTTTGCAGATGAGGAAACTAAGGCAAAAAAGGTTAAGTGACTTCCCAGAGTCACACAGCTAATAAGTGTCTAAGGCCAGATTTGAACTCAGGAAGATGAGTCTTCCTTGACCTCAGGCCCAGCAGTCTGTCCACTGTGCCACCTAGCTGCCCTCCAAGCAATAGTTACAAAGAGACTATTTGTCTCACCCCACTGATGTCAGATGTGACATTTTCCTGCAGTTTATGGTGCAAGAGATGTTGGGGGTCATAATTACTTTTACAGTAAGCACTTTTGCTTGGTGATAGGCAACTCAGACTTATTATCACTTTCTGTCACTGCATATTGTCTTGCTGTGCTTAACTGTGTTACTCCCTGTGGTTTTGGCAAGATGATGCAGAGCAAAATAACATAATTAATCTCAATCTATGACTGGTTACTTCAACCTAAACTGATTCATTATTTACATATTCTTGACTGCCTTACATTGGGCTGATCAGAAATGATCAGCTAAATACATCAAGAACAAGAGTAGAGAGTAAGTGAGTAATGTCATTTCAGAGTTTTGGCATTGGCATGGCTATATACATTGAAACATTTCATACATCAGTTAGTTAACCCAGATCTCATGACCTGTTTGAGAGGCTGAGAGGTCTCCTATCCTCTGTGCTTAGCAGAATATTGAAAAAAGTATCTAGTTCAGTTCCATCATTTCTGAAGTGAGGAAAGTGAGACCCAAAGAAGGTAAATGGCTTACTCAAGGTCACACAGGAAATAAGAGGCAGAGGCAAGACTCTAACCCAGGTCCTTTGATTATAAATTCAGCACTATTTCATCCATGTAGGTAATATATATATGTGTGTGTGTGTGTGTACATATATATATATATATGTGTCTGTATGTATGTGTGTGTACCTATATATATATATACACATATATATATATATGTACGTATGTATGTATATACTTTGCAGTACAAAGCTACTTGAGCTATTCTTTCATTTTCTTTGTGGTGTCAAAAAGAACTCCTTCATACTTAAGTGTGTTTGTTCATTTTTTTCTCCTAGAGAGAAGGACTTTTACAAAGATGACTGCAATGAACTAGAAAAACCAAGGCTCCTGAATCTTATTTCCAGTGGCACCATTGATATAATACGTGCTATGGGGCAGTCATTCCACCTCTTGCACCCTTGTTTATTCATTCGTAAAATGTAGGCAGCATTTCACAGGGATATCAGGAGACAGCAGCGCCACAAAGCCAGGTTTCCAATCACATTGCACTTTTTAAAAAAATTTGACTTACAAACAAATCAAACTTAAAGAAAACAGAGCCAGGATTATTTAGGGCTAGATAATTAAAGAAGGCAATGCCAAGAATATAAAAAAGAACACTCCATATATTAGTATAGTTAGCCTAGAGACACTGACGCTAATTCAAGGAAGTAGTTTGGCTTAAATAATGGGTTCCCTTTGTGTCTACACACCCCAGAAGGAGATATTAAATTGAATTCCCCTCAACCATCCAGAGAAAAGTAGTAGCAGGAATCTCAGAATAGACAAAGGATGCTCTGAGCACAGTTCTGCTAACCCCAGGTAGGTCCTACTACTACAATGCTTAGGAATTGATTTTTAAATCACCTTGGAACTGCAATAAATGGCATTATAGTCAATTAAAGATGTTTGCCTTGGTGAAACCCAGGTATTTAAGTGACACTTAAAGCACATAGGACAAGATCTGCTGTATGTGTGTTCTGAGGCCTTTCTCACAATAATGTAAAGGTCAGACATCATTTCTACCACCCTCAACATATAAGTGACATTGGAGAGCCTTAGGGCATGGGACACACTCAAAGATGCCCTGAAGACATTTATCCTCACCTTCAAGGCCCTCTCTGTCAAGGAATTCTATGATTCCATATTAAAATCCAATGACAAACGTCAATGATAAGTAGACCTGTAGCTCTATTTCTATTACCTCCAAGTAGAAAATTCTAAAAGCACTCGGGATAGAATGCCAATGTTAGAAAGATGACCACTCACTTGAGACATTTTCCCCTAATGATGGGTGAATTGAGCTTAGTTTTAAAAGACAAAATAAATGGTCCAGAGGCCAAATCTTCAAAATACAGTATTGCTACTGAGATCACTCTTTCATTATTAAATTTCCTACAGAATTTCAAAATTAAAAATGATCTTAGACATAACAGACATAATGCCTAAAGTGACAAGAGGGGAAAATCTCAGACCAAAACAGCTGAACTTCTGCAAGTATCTTAGAGGTTAATCTACCATTCATTTTCCCATTATCTCATATACCATACTGTAACTCACATGAAGTGTAAACTGGTATGACCATGGTATTCCAGCCCTGAAGGCAATATAGAGGCATCTAATATACCTGCTCTTATCTCAGTAGATATGGATAAAACTCCTAAAGCTCATCTCTGGTGCACAACCCCAGATAAAATGAACACCCCTATTCCAATGCTTGTTGCTAAGAGAAATTTTTTTTTATCTACTATAGGAAGTGTGAAACATTTGAGTTGAGTTCAGGTATGTCCATAGAGAATAGGGAAATAAGAACTTAATTTTTGATTTCATTGGCATAGAGAACTCCTAGCTAAGGAAACTCTATAAGCACAAGTTGGCCTCTTCTCTACACCTTACAGTGGAGAGTTGCCTAGACACTGAGAAATTAAGTGATTTGCCCAGAGTCACATAGCCAATGGATGTCAGGGACAGGGTATGAGCCCAGGTTTCCTGGCTTTGAGATTAGCTCTCAGTCTACCTCCAGGCTACCTAAAAGTGCAATTATGGTCTTGCAGCCCAACTGTTTGGTAAATGGTTGCTTTCTTAAATAGCCCAAATTTTTTCAATTATTTGTATGGCAACAAGGAAATATTTTTTAGGAAATGTTCCTTCAATACAACATAATAGCCCAATTTGAACTAAGCAATTTTGTGAATAGTTTCATTTTGAATCTTCACTTTAATTTTTAAGACATTCCTATACATGCACACACAAACACACACATCCAATATTCATCAAATTGTTAATCACAAACACTTTATTTTGAGGAATTCATTATATAGCTGGTGGCATTACTAATATTTATAAAGTATACAGAAATTCCATTGAATTCAACAAGCATTTATTGTTATTAAATATGTAAGACTTTGGGCTAGGTGCTAGGAGATAAACAAAGACAAAGGAAAAACATCCCTGCCTTCAAGGAGCTTACAGTGATCCTGGGAGAAATATAATTTCAACTTTGTAAATATGGGATTTGTGATAATTTAGACAATAGTGGAGTTGAGTTTTGGCTTTGCACTATCAATGAAAGAAAATATGCTGAACAAATTAACAGGGCTAACAAATTTGTGGCTACTTAAGAAAAAAAAGCATTGCAAGCACTATAGAAAGCATCATATAGTGCTTAATAAATGCTTATTGACTGACCAATATAGAGAGAAGAGCTCTATATTTGAGAACCTGGTTTCTAGCTCCAACTTCACCACTAAGCAGAAGTGACTTTGGTCAAATCACTTAACCTCTCTACATCTCCATTTCTACACTTGTAAAATAAAAGGATTTGACTAGATGATTTCTAGTAGCCCTTCCAGCTTTAATACACTATGATTCAATGTAACTGCAGAAATGGGGCAGCTAGGTGACACAGTGGATAGAGCCCCGGTCCTGAAGTCAGGAGGACCTGAGTTCAAATCCGGCCTCAGACCAAACATTCGACACTTACTAGCTGTGTGACCCTAGGCAAGTCACTTAATCCCAACTGCCTAAGCAAAAAAAAAAAAAAAAAAAAAGTAACTGCACAAAGGTCAACACTAGTTAACTGTTAATTGTATATGCTAATTACAAATTATTATCTATTAATTAAAGCATGGCAACAACTAGTAAGCAACATTTTTAACCTATTTTAACCTGCATGGATTTTAAAATGAACAAAACTGAATTTCTTTTTAAAATGTTCTTCACTTTCATACAACTTTCTAACAATTACAGCAAATTCAGTTTAGTTGTAGATTTCAGATTTCAAAGTGTTGCCTAAATAGAAAATATCTCCCATTTCAGTGAGATTAATCACCATTTTCTCAACTTTTAGCTCCTGACTTTTGTATGAACTCCAAAGTAAAAACAACGTTGGGAACCTAGAAAGGTAGGAGGCTTTTATCTTGCTTTTTGAGACTTTTATTTTTGGTGTAGTCATCAAGAAAGTCACCCTTCAACACCCTCCAACACCCTCCTTCAGTTACCAAATGAGTCTCTTCAACTAACATCTTCTGCAAATGAACACTTAGGTTGTGTACTTATTACATTCAATGTCATGATAGGGCAGTGGAGGAGTTGTTCTGTAGGTTGATGACATTAAGTTCCCTGAGTTTCTCTGTGAAGCTGATTGGAATTAAGAAGGAAAAAAAAATGATAAGGAGCTCTCTTTTATCCAGCTCTTAAGAAGGGCAAAGAGTATAAGAAACTGATTCACAGAGTTGCTTTTGTCTCTGTTCTGCTGGGAAGCCATAGCCAAAATGTGAAGAATTACCAAATCATCAAAACCCAGATTAAAAAGTGCCTGCATGAAAATATATCTAGGCCACTTTATTGAAAGCAACAGGACCAGTTTGCTTTCTTCTTGTATTCCATAATTTATTAAGATCATTCTTGAATCTAATGGAGTTGTTGACAGTTGTTGACAGTTGTTGACAGGATTAGTGGAAAGAAATTTCTGACATGCCATCTGACCTGAGCAGATCATTTAACCTCTCTGGGGCCTAAACAACTCTCTAAAACTAAGTTATAGAGAAGGCCTAATCAAATTAGAAATGAACTCATCTAGGAGGTCCCTACACCAGTGAAATTGTAACTCCAATTGCTACCTTATCTCTATCAGCATAAATAATTTGTTTAATGGCATTACATTAATATGAAACTTTTTTCCCCTTTACTTTAATCTGCATCTTTCTGCTCTCTTTTACATCCATCCTTTTAGCTTACTTCGTCCCATTAGACTGAGGAAATTTTAGTTGTAAGCAAATGGATGTACTTACTTTGAAAGACCTTGATGAATAAGATTTTTCTTCTACTCTTGAGTCTACTGAAGTTCAACCAGCAAATCTATTGCAGGCTTACAAATCTTGCATAATAGGAATGCAGGCTCTATATCAATCTTGTATATAAATCATAAATCTTTCTAGGCCTAAAAGGATTATTAAAATTTACATTTAGCGATTTCAATACCAACACCTAATTTCCAAGGATCTGAGCCAACATTTTGTTGATCTAAAACATTGTGTTCTTATTCTAAGCCTGATTTGAATAATCTCAATGCATCACTTGTGTTCTTTTGGGGTAAAAGGGAAAAAAAAGACCTTCCTTGCCACGAAATATATTTTTTTCTAAGTGGTTCTTCTTAAATAACCATCAAATTTCTAAAGAAAGAACACATCTCAGATGCCACCTCCTACAAAATGCCTTTCCTGATCCCTGAGTTATTAGTACTCTTTCTCTCTTGAAATTGCCTTGCATTACTTTACATATACTTTATATATGTATATATATATATATATATATATATATTCCTGGTTGAATGTAAGGAATTATTTTATTTTTGTGTTTGTATTTGCAATTGTTGGATTGAACTGAATCTAAATATATACAAGAGTGTCTCAGAAGTTGGGCAGTTCCAGCATATGGTAATACATATGTAGCTCATGTAAGCTATAGGACATCCTCATTCTAATCCACATTCACACTAACAATTCAGGTCCATAGAACTTGACTGGCTACATCACTTGGTGTACCACCTAGGACTACAGGGAAGTCCCTGAAGGTGATGGATATTTTTCTTTAATGCCATTAGCTTAATAGCCTATGAATGTGCCTCTCTGTAACATGATCCATTTTGAGTCAACTTAATCAACCAGTTTTATAGCTTTTGGGAAGAGGTATTTACTCAAGTGATACAATAAAAACAATCGGTCTAAATTATCCTTCCCCTCACAAATGTCTATGACATACTCTCCCACAAATAAATATAAAGTCCACAGTGAGTTCAAACTTACAGAGGATATGGGGTAAAGAGGAAGCCCACAGTCCCTGGTCACTAGATTTACCCCTCTCCCATTTGTGAGGTACTCAAGAAGTTCCCCTTAAACATGGTGAATCTCCTTTAAGTCTGTCCTTGCTTCCCAATGCAGACACTCCATGTAGGATGCCAATGGGAAGATTGAAAGTCCAAAATCCTATGGATATGTCAAAGATGGAAGGTCCTCATCTAGTCAAATGTGGTGGCGTATAGGAGAGCAGAAAGGAGACCTAGTCAAAGCCAAGGCTGTTCCTTCCCCTACAAGCAGTTCCTCTTGAGTGATGTATATAAAACCAGACACTGCTGGGATAAGGACTCACTATTCTACAAAGACCACTGGGAAAACTGAAAAGTGGTATGCAAGAAATTAAGTTTAAGCAAACTCTCACACCATATCAGTCAGTTAGTCTATGATGTGCTCCAAATGAATACATGACTTAGATATAAATGGTCACATCATAATCAACTAGAAGAAAAGGAAGAAGTTTCATTTCAAAGCAATGGATAAGGAAATAGTTCATGACTCAATAAGGGATAGAGAGGATCACAGAATATAAAATGAACATTTTTGATAACAAAATTGAAAATGTTTTTCCACAAACAAAACCAATAAAGTTAAAATTAGAATAGAAATAGATAATAGGAAAAAAATTATAGGTTTCTTGAATAAAACTTTCATTTCTAAAATATATAAGAAACTGATTCAAATTTATAAGAATAAGAACTTAACCCCCCAACTGATAAACTGTCAAAATACATGAACAGGCAGTTCTTAAAAGAAAAAAATCAAGCTATCAAAAAGCATGCAAAAAGAATACAAATCACTAATAATTAGATAAGTACAAATTAAAGCAAATCTACTTTACACCCATCATATTGGCAAAAATGACCAAAAAAGGAAAATTCAAAGTGTTTGGAGAGGCTGCAGGAAAACAGGTACATTGATGATGTACTGTTGGTGGAGTTTTGAATTGGTCATTCTGGAAAGTAATTTGGACAAAGTTACTAGTGCAAATCCCTTGACCCAGCAACACCACTGCTAGGCCTTTGCCCAAAAGAAATTAAAACACAAAGGGACCAGTATGTACAAAAATATTTATAGTGGTAAAGAATGAGAATGAAGAGAGTGCTAATTAACTAGAGAATGGCTGACTAAATTGCAGCATATGAACACAATGGAATACTACTGTGCCATAAGAAAATGATGACAGAGATGGGAAGATTTAGATGAACTGATTCAGGATGAAGTAAACAGAATGAGCATCATTTATATGATAACAACACCACTATCAAAAAAAAAAAACTTGTCTTAAAAACTTGAGAATACTAACCAATGTATTAACTAAAACTATGATTCCAGAAGACTGATGATAAACTCTGCTACCCATTGCTTGACAGAGAGGTGATGGATTCAAGATTCAGAATGAGACATTTTTAGATATGCACAATATACGAATTTGTTTTGCTTGACAACGCATAATTTTACAAGTTATGTTTTTATTTTAAATGGGGCAGAGTAAAGGGGGAGATAATAAATGTTTTTAAATGGAAATTTTTTTAAAAAAGGAAAGTAATACATCCAATTTCTGGAATTCCTTCTCTAGCTAACTCAATGTTTTTTATAGAAAATTTAGAGGGCATAAAAATCCCCCAGTCAATTGGAAGAGAATTCTTGGCTCGTGTCATTTCACTTCATCAGATGGCTTTCAAAGACTTTTTGCACTTAATCTTTGCACTCCAATATATGATTGGTTGATTTATGAGTGATCAAACTAAGCTACCAAAGTATAGCTTTTATTGAGGTTTCACCTAACTAAGGTATCAAGACTAAAAAGGGGCAGGATGGTTTCATCCCCACCCTTACACATGGATACTAATTCTCCCAAAAGATAAACATCTCAGATATTTGGCTAGTTAGGGACAGTTTTACTCTGACATTGTCTTTCTATACAATTGACATGTAGCTTCTAACAAATCATAAGAATTCTCCCAATAAACCAAGAACACAGTTGACTTTTGGGAGAATCACAAAAGGATAATACTCTAGCCTAAGAACCTGATATCTCCTAGAATTCCAGCAGGGATTCCTGAAAGTTGTACAAAACCTGGTTCTTAAGGGGGAAAGGAAAGAAGGACCATTACAATATTGGCTTTTGACTTAAATGATCAAAAATTTTCTAAAATAATTCTATCAGTGATCTTCCTAATTCATTTTTCTATTCCTGTAATTTGTTAAGCATGCTTATTCCTTAATGGCCCATTTTATTAAGTTGATAATTCTGTTGAATAGAGTCACTGTCACCAGTTTTGGATCTTCCATTCTATTATTATCATAAGAACATTTGGATATCTTAGAATTCATTCTCTCTTCTGTAATATTTATGAGAGCTACAGTATACTAATATCTTTACAACTACTCCCTATGAAACCCTACTAATGGTTGCCTTCAAGCTTGAGCATACACCATTAATCAAAGCACTGTACCTTCTGCACTGCTGCTAATTTTCATTTACTTGATATTGGATTTTTCCCTGAGATTCTTGGAGTTCTATTCAAAAATCAGATTCTTTGAAGGATATAATATCTCTTCAACTAGCAGTCCAAAACCTATGTTATATGTGCACGTCTTTTTAAAGAGATCTTTGTAGCTTTGAAGTGAGGGAGCATTTTAGAACATAGCTACTTCACTAGAGCTGAAAAATGAATGGTATGTTTATTGTACACTTTAAAATCAATCTACTGTGAAATAAATACTCCATATGTCATCAGCAAAACAATAAAGTATGTACAGAATTTACTTTACTAGATATTAGGTTAGTTTTTAATACAAAAACTTAGAAGCATAGGAAGCCAAATAGCAATTTAAACAATCAATCAATCAATAAACATTTATTAAGTGCCTACTATGTGCCAGGCACATTCTGCATGTTGAGCTATTTTCAATTCACAAGTGTAGCCAAAATATATTTAATACCATCTACAGGAAATGAGATTTAAGAAGAGACTGGATCTGTGATTGCATCAGTTTTGGGAACCCCCAATAAGGAACTGTCTCTGCAACTGCAGGTCAGCACCTTCTGTGGAATTTAGTCTTAGAGGTTTGCCACTGAGAGTCTAAGTGATATTTTGCAGGGTCACATAGCCAATATAAGTCAGAGGTGGGGCTTGAACCCATCTTCCTGATTTTGAGGCCAATTCTTTATCCACTATTCTATGCCACCTCTCTGTTATTTTCCTCCTTAACAAATCAAATTACTTTATCAACTATATCTAGGCAATCTATTTGGCTGTTTGATGCAGATTTAGACTTATAGCTCCAGTAGAAGCAACTACCCTTTCAATTAAATAACAATTAACAAACTACAAATTAAAAGTGTCTCTGCCAGGCTTTCATTTCAAAAGACAGAGATTTTAAGTTAGTCTATTTCAAGGCAGGGGGATGAACATCCCTGCAAGGATGTGAAAAGGATAGGATGGGACCAGAGTAACAGGAAGCCCAGTTGACTAGAATATAGAATACAGGACAAGGAATAGTATGAAATATTCTTGGGAAGGCAAGTTGGAGCCACATTTTGGATGGTTTCTGATGCCAACTAATGAGTTTATATTTTATTTAGTTTAAGCAGCTGGTTGGTGCAATGGATAGTGTTGAACATGGAGTCAGGAAGACCTGAGTTTGAATCCTACCTCAGACTCTTAGAAGGTGTGTGACCCTTTATCTCTATGAATTTCAATTTCTTCATTTTTAAAATGAGGGGAATAAACAACCCTTACTTTAGAGGGTTGTTGTGAGAATCAAATGATATATATATATATATATATTATATATATATATACATATATATATACATATATATACATATATATATTAATGGCTTTCAAATCTTAATGAACTATATAAATTCCAGCTATTATCATTTTTAAACAATGGGAAACCATTGAAATTTTCTAAGGAAGGAAACAACAAAGTCAGAACTATATATTAGAAAAATGTTCTGGAACCAATGAGAATCATGTATTAGGGAGGTAATAGACCCCTATTACAGCTGACCAGGCAAAAGATGATCAGAGTCCAAACTAGGGTTATGTTCAATAGAAGGGGAAAGTACAAAAGACTATGGAAATTGACTTAGTCAGTCGATTGGATATGAGAGGTAAGGGAGAGAGAGAAGAAACAAAGATGATTTCAAGGCTTTGGGCCTTAGAGATTGAAAAAGCTGTATTGTCATCAACTAGAATGGGGAAAGTAATCATAACAATAATAGTAATAACCATGATCCATATAGCATTTTAAAGCTCATAAAGCACTGTATATACTTTGACTCATTTGAGGTAGAAACTAAAGGCATAATTTACCTTATTTTACATATGATGAAACTGGGGTTCAGAGGAATCAAGTCCAGTGGTTACAAAGCTAGTATCAAAGGTGAAATTCAAACCTAGGTCTCTCTAGACTCCAAATACATTGCACTTTCTACTACATAATGATGCCTTCCTGGAGTTGGAAGAAGGGTGATGTTGGGGGAGAGGAGTAAGGATGGATAATGATTTAAAGTTTATCTTACACTAAAGTCAAACTTAACATTGAGTATAAGATGATGGTACTATATGGAAATGGAATATAAAAATGTGAAACTAAAACTTGGGGGACAGATCAGAGCTAGAGATATAGAGTTAAGAACCCTATGTATTGAAGAAGATAATTGAAGCCATGGAAGTGATTGAGATTGGCAAGGAAAAGAGTATAAAGAGGTAAGAGAATAGATCTAAGGACTGAGCCTTGAGAAAAGCCTACTTTTAGATAACCTGACGGCATTTCTAGTCTTTAGTAGCATAGAAACAAATGAGATCAGCACCTACTTAGCAAAAATAATCCATTATAATGGAAAGTCACCAGATGGCATGTATGTGCTTCCTCTCCAATGGCTTAGATTTTTCACTTCTCCTAAGGAACCACCATCTTGGACATATTAGAAAGCCCACATGCAGAATCACAGCAATTAGAAATTCAACAAAGTCCCAAGCTAAAATTTTTCAGGACTGCAATAAGCATACAAGCAAAGATGATTTAGGAAACCTAATATAACCTTCCATTTTCCCATATCTAGAACCAGCTATTTTGTATAAAGATGTTAATAAATTAAAAAATCATGGTTCCCACTAAGAAAATTTTAAACATTGTCCAAGTCTTCCAGTGAGTTCAATTCAACAACTGAGAAAGAAGCAGGCATCCCAAAGAAATCTTTCAAAACATCAATTTCAGAAAATAATAAAGTGACTTTGAATCATTCTATAAGATTTCTTCTTATAGAAAAGAAGATCCTCAACAAAGCTATCAAAATCTCTTAGGTTATTAGAGTTCCTTTTACTATGGCCTAGCTCTAGAATAAACTTAAATAAAATAATCCACAGTTTATCAAGGCAAGTCATCAATCAGATTCCCCTCTTGAGAGAGGTCAGTATTGATAAATCTTTTCATATACAAACATACACACATATATGTAAATATATACACATGAATGTAAATGTCATTTCAAGTAGATTTTTTTCAGCTTGGAACTCTGTTCTAATCCTGGTTGCTGAGATTCTGCATGTGGGGCTGCCAACCTTTCCTGCAGGGCAGACAGTTCCTTCTGACAAGTAAAGCATTAGAGCCAGGGGAGAAAAGAAGCACACACATGCCATCCGGTAGCTTCCTATTGTAACTAATTATTCTTACTAACTAAATGCTAAACTCAGTTGTTTCTGGGCTGCTGAAAGACTGTGAGTGCTGTCAGCATTTTCTAAATATCATTGCCCTGGTACAGGGTCCTGACAGTCCTGCCCTAGTTAGAGCTCTGAGTAAAAATCTTTGTAGGTCCTCTGAGGTATTAACATGGATGAAAATTGTAACTGTTAGATAATCCATCCTAGGATGGATCCAGCCACTTATTTATTTAATCTGTTTACTTCATAGTTTTGTAAATTTAGACCTGAAAGGTACCTTAGGGATCATTTAGTCTAGAGGTTATTAACCTGAGGTCAGTGAATTTATATGTATGTATGTGTGTATGTATGTACATATATGCATACCTGTGTGCATGTCTTTATGTATATATATACATATACAGATATATGTATATAAATATATGTGTGATTATAAATATGATACCTATATATACACATATATGCACATGTGTATACATACATACACACACACATACACACAAGCTCACTGACCTCAGGTTAATAACCCCTAGACTAGATGATCCCTAAGGTACCTTCTAGGTCTAAATTTACAAACTTATAAAGTAAGAAGAGTAGACCAGTAAGTGATTTGATCCGTCCTAGATGGATTATCTTATAGTAACCACCCATGTTAATAGCTCAGAAATCCTATGAGAGAAAGAGAGACAGAGAAGTATGAATATGTTCACGTATAGGACATACACATATTGACAACTGCTTGCACATAAGTTGAGAGAGTAGTTTGTGGACAATGTTCCCAAACCATAACCCAATTTGTACAGGTGGGAGGATTTTTAATTCCCTGAGCAGACTGATCCCAGAATCTGACCTAGCCACAGAAGAAATATTTCCACAGTGGCATCAGCTTTTAGAGTTGTCTCATGGGTAATCTAAAGTTTGAGAGTTCCCAAATTTGAGAATTCAGAAGTCAGGCCTTTTGAACAGGAGATTTTCTGATGTAGCATACTCCTTGGGGGGGGAAATTAAATTGCCTACATGGTCTCTGAATGGTAGCCTGTCTAAAGAACAAAGCCAGTGAGTTATTCAGACAGTACAGGTCCAATGGGAAAGGAACCAATTTGTTCATCAGCTCTCAAAGTTTAAATTCCAAATCAGAGTGTTGGAAAGACTGTGTAAGACTCTATGGGAAATACAGACTCACTGGAATGTCCAAAAATTTCCACAATAACCAGCTCCAAGTTCATTGTCTTTCCAGATGGATCTAATGGAAATATGAAAATTTTCCCCCTGGGGGTAGGAAGGGTTTGGAGATGGTAGGCCTACCAGGAAATGGGGAAAGTTTGAATTCTGTCAAAGGGCCACATCTGAGGACCTAGGGCCACATGTGGCCTCGAGGCCTCAGGGTCCCCACCCTTAGCCCTACACTACTCACTCTAGCATGGGATGGATTAGTACAGCTCATTTATAATTGTATGATTTTCTTTTTGAGCCCACCTGTACTGTTTGCCTTAAAACGACATGAATAATACAAGCATCTTATCTTGGATGTGAGGAGTTAACCTCCAATTAACTCAAATTGCTTAATCTCAGGAAACCTACACATCTTTAGGACTCATCTTAGTTTGATTTTTTTTTTAAGCTAACCTGCTTACCCTAGCATGGAGTGATTCAGAACGTTACATCTGAATCTCCATTTTAGATTACCCCATGTTTTGCAATGATCCATTTAAGAAAGCTTTGTTTGATTTTTTTTAAGCCCATTTGGGATACTTTCCCTAGCAAGGAAGCCTAGATAGCTGACACTATATGAATTCTAATCAAAGATTTGGTTGAGGGTTGATTTCCAATCCATTCTAAGAGACTAAACTAATCACTTTTTGTGAACCCCAACATATCATTAGAACTCATTCATATTTGCTTTTTGTTATTGATTTTGAGCAAATCTGGCTTGTGCTATAATGGTTTGAGTCAAGGAGGTTGCCTGATGGCCTAGAAACCCTGAGCACTTTCCCTATATGGAAGTGAAGCTTAGGAGTATGAAATCAATCTCAACTCATCCAAATTTCCATTTTTGATTGCTCTATAGATGACAGATACTCATTGACAAAGCTGATTTTTCATATGAGTGGCTGACTCCCACTTGAACCAATTGAATCCATTTTAGGGGAGCCCCACACATTTTTGGAGCTCAGCTGGAACTAAATTTCTCTTCTCAAGAGGGAGTGTTTTTCCTTTTTCTTTCATTTTTTTCCTATGCTATTTACTTCTTATTTTTTTGTGTTTACTAATTGTTTATGTTGGGTAGTCCTTACAAGCACCAAAACAGACATGAGCTGTAGAAACCTCGTGCAACATTTCTTGCTCATTGAATTTGTAAAACTATATATTTGGGGATAAATGTAACCTCTAGATCAATCAGTTATGGAAAGTCTAAATCCTCAAAAAAGAATTATGGCTAATGGACATCGATGAAATCTTTCCAAAACCTATAGTGGGCTTTCCAAAATTACAGCTGTGGACTAACATGCCCCCAAATCCTTCAGTTTAATGTGCTAGGGGCAGCAAATATTTAACTGAGGGACATGTACGAAGGGTTGGTCATGAGAGTCTTTTATTAATTTGATAAACTCCTCATTCAACTTTATGAGATAAGATTTTGAGGGCCTCTGTTTGAAGACATCTGATAGTCATGCTTCAGCTAGCTATAGGTAACTACTGGACTTGGTGGAGAGGGAAGGATTTGAGACAGAGTCTTTCCACTCAGCCTCTTACCCCTTAACTCGCTGTAGCAGAAGAGAAAAGGGATGGAAGGGGTTTTGAAGAGAAAGAAGAAATAAAAGCAAACTCCTTAGAGCTTGCTTTTATAGAACTCTTTAACACGAGTCCATTCTGAGCTTTAATCACTGCTGCTGCTGCTGTTTGCTCTTCATTCTCAAAGAGGACCATGACATCAGGGAGGTGATGCCATGACACAGGAATGAACTGGATTTAAATGAGAGAGGGCTGTGTAAAGTCACCAGCCTCACTTTCTCCTCTGAAGCCATCTGGGTCCAGTGGCCAGAGATGGATCAGGACAACTGGAGATGGCCCAGGATGCAGTGGGGGACCTTGGCCTTTTTAAGCTAAAGTCTTTAGCAGGTCTCAATTTGATTGAGGCAGTATCCTCAGTGATTAAGGCTTAATTAAAAAAAAAAAAGAGGCAAAGAATGGTTTCTTTAAAAAGAAAATAGGGTAGACCGGAGTGGAGCAGCGAAGGCGTTGCTAGCGTCAGGCTTGGATTCGGAGGCGGACTCAGAGGCACTCTCCGAGGCCGAGCTGCAGGAGGCCTTCGCGCGGGGCGTGCTTAAACCGGGGCTCAGAGTGGAGCTCCAGGAGCCCAAACGCAGGCAAAATGACGTGACTGGGCAGGCCGAGTTCCGGAAGGACCTGGCGTGGCTGGAGCGGCTGGACGTGACCGTGGGGCCAGCGTCAGAGCTCCCCGCGCAGCAGACGCCCGTGGACCCCGAGGACGACTTCCGAAGGGAGATGACCTTCTACCGCCAGGCCCAAGCTGCGGTCCTGGCCGTGCCGCCCCGGCTCCCCCAGCACCAGATCCCCACCAAGAGGCCCCAGGACTACTTTGCAGAGACGGCCAAGTCTGACCGGCAGATGCAGAAGATTCGACAGAAGCTACAAAGGAAACAGGCCGCCAGGGAGAAGTCTGAAAAGGCCAAGCAGCTTCGAGCGCTCAGGAAATACGGTAGGAAGGTACAGACAGAGGTTCTTCAGAAGAGGCAGCGGGAGACGTCTCAGATGATGACGGCCATCAAGAAGTTCCAGAAAGGCTTCTACGACAAACTGGACTTCCTTGAGGGAGATGGAAGGTCGCTCCCGCGAGGCGAGAAGGAACCACAAGGTTGGTTTTGGAGGAAGCAAGAAAGGATCCAAGCGGGACACCCGGGAGAGCTATGATGACGTATCTGGCTTCCGAGCCCGGACCGCCCATGGCAAGGGCCCCCACAAGGTGGGCAAGAAGCAGCCCAATAAGAGACCTGGAAAAAGGGCAAGAGAGAAAATGAAGAACCGTGCACGCTAACCCAGGCCATCCCTTGTCTGCCTTTGCTTTCCCAATAGGGGACTGGGGGGTGGGAAGGTGGGGCCTAAAATGGGTGTGGGCAGCTTCAGAGGACTGAGACTGGGCCCAGGACCGGGAGCCAAGCATCCCTGGCCCCACTAGTCTGAGCTCTGCTTGGCCTTTATGCGCCAGAACTCCGCCATGTACTTCGTGATGTCTTTGTAGCTGCGAAAAAAATTGATCCTGGTGTCCTTGCGCTCGCTGGGGATCTGGAGAGAGGAGGACACACGTGGCCGTGAGGGGGCGGGGTGGCTATCCCCCTGTTGCCCTGCCCCTTGATCCCCGACCACCCCATCGTTTATAGCCCCTGTGGGGTCAATGCCAGCCCCTTTCCAAGGGCTGTGTAAATAAATGACTGTCAGGAGCATTAAAAAAAAAATAGATCTGGGAGAAGACCCTCAGGGTTTCTGGTCAAAACAGAAACAATTGTTACTTACATTCATTCTGAGCTAATCAGGGCCAAAACAGTGACCAAGTAGGGCTTGGTCTGGGACCAGAGTGATTTGGGGTTAAGAGAGCTGTCTTTAAGAGAAAAAAACAACAAAATAAAAAATGTTTCAGAGATTAAAATGTACATTTCCTTTGGGCACAGCACCAGCAAGAGCTGTCCATATAGGGTATAATACCATTCCCTGATCACTGAAACCTCACAAGATACCTAGGGGTTTACAGGTGAGATTTCTTTCTTAAAGACCATGCTTTAAATTCAAATCACTCTGCCTCTCATTGATTGGCCAACAATAGGTGTCAGCCCAAGCCCCACCTGATCATTGTTTGGGCCCTTGCTGACTCAGAGTGAATATAAATAGCAGCTGTTGAGGCCATTCTTTGCCTCATTTCTTACCTAGCTTTATTCACTGATTGGGCATTGCCTCAGTCAAACTGGGACTTAGGAAAGACTTTAGTTTAAAAAGGCCAAGGTACATCTGGGACCATCTCCAGTCATCCTGACCTATATCTTGCTACTGGGCCCAGATGTCACCAGAGGAGAAAGTGAGGCTGGCGACTTTGCATAGCCCTGCCTCACTTAAATCCATTCTACTTGCAATTCATGGCATCACCTTCCTGATGCCATGGTCCTCTTCCAGAAGGAAGGACAAACAACAGCTTCATCACCAGGTGCCACTGCCAAGAGGACTTCAGGGAGTCAAATGCCATTGGCTCAGTGGTACTCCAAAATAGAGATATGTGTGTCATGGGGGAAGGAAAGACAAGAGACAGCTTAGGACCTTCCACATTCAATCCAATTCAACAAACATTTAATAATTGCCTTCTCCATGGAAGACACTGTGCTAAGCACCAGAGAGATGTGCAAAGATGAAGAGATAAGCACTTGGCCTCAAGGAACTAGCACTGCCCAGGAAAATATAAGGACAAAAGGTTAAGCCACATCAGGGATAGAGATTTTGAGGGTACTAGAGACTATGTCATAGAAAGATCATTAGAAGGAATTCTAGATGTTTCTTCCTGAGAAGGCTAAAGAGAGGAAGTGATAAGTAGCATCAGGTAGGTGAAGGGCTGTCATGGGAAACAGGAAATGGACCTGTCTACAGAACAGCTTAGTACTGGACTTGGAGTCAGGAAACCTGGGTTTTAACAATTAGAACCATCCACAGGTAAACCTGGCTGCCTTAAGAGAAAATGGGTTCCCTGTTGCTGGAGGTCTTCAAGCAAAGTCTGAATGACCATTTATTGGAGTCACCATAGAGACCATTTTTGTTAAGTACAGTTTGACCCATGTGGCCTTCCACATCTGAAGTTCTGTGCTTCTGGGACATAAAAGTCTCTTTCTGGAATTCTTGTGCTGCCTTGAACATATTACACACTTAATAAATGTTCATTGAATTGAATCCTGGCTAAGATGTTGACAGTAAAACTTTTCATTTCTTTATTTTCTTTATACTGTGAAGAGTTGTTAAATTGCTTGGGGCTCATATAATACAGAACACAAATAATGGAGGGGCTTTGCATGCAACATTTAAAAAAGAAACTACCTTTAATTTAACCTGACAGGCAATTTTTCTTGAGCATCTAGAATGATGAAAGTAGCATTTTATATGAAGACTCTTGAGACTATAAACAAAATAAAAAAAATTATGTGCTTGGGCAAAAAAAATTATGAACTGCAGATTCAAAATTTATTAGTATAGACCTAAGAGTCATTAAAAAGAATTGAAAATGATATGCCTTTCTGTAACATTTCAGTACAATTCCAGCAGGGACTGGGAAAGTCCATTATAACCATGCACCTATTTTTACAGAGAAAGTTCACATAAGGTCATGCTTACCTGAATACTGCTGATGACCATTAGAAGATGCACTGAACTAGAAAAGCTGAATAAATTTGTCATAAATGTATAATTTATCTGTCACCTGTGCACCCAGATAATTTCTATTTGCTTCTCTTCTGAAACAAAGGCCTAGCAACAAGTACAATGCCTTATTCCCAAAGTACTAATAGTGTTTAAAGTAGAAGTTGAATGATCAAGGATTTCGTTAATGTTATTTATGATTTGGATAGGGGTTGGACCATAAGACCTCTGAGATCCATTCCAATTCTTTTGGGGATGTAGACTTTTAATTTTAGAGGTGGAAGGGAAAAATATGTGTAAAAACTCCTTCCACAGACACATATCTGCCTCTTGTGCATAATTTATCATTTTAGAGAGTTGTCTGGAATCTGGAGCCACCAAGAGGTTGTGACTTAGTGATGATCAGAAAGCTAATATCAGGAGCAGGGCATGAACCCAAATGTTTCTGAGCCCAACATCAGTCTTCTAATACCACATGTTGCTATCAAAACAGCCAAAAGAGAAGCTCCCTATTCTACCAGAGGTATGTAACCACTTCTTTCTAGAGTATGGAGCCACAAATTCATTTTTTCTAACTAAGAATGTGAACCCCAGGTCAGAGACTATGTCTGCTTATAAGTCCTCAAAAGGCCCATCTACAATGCTGGTGTTCAATAAACCAAGAATAATCATTTCAAGATTTGTGAAGAACAAGTATGAACTGTGTGCAAAAAAAACCAAAACCAAAAACAAAAAAAAAAAACAAAGAATCCACTATGGAAGCGGTAGGTGGCAAAATCCTTACTGAATAAATGAAATATGTTACTAACTGTTCTTTGCATGTTGACATTATTTAAAAATAAAAATATCACAGTGGGGATTAGCTCAGAAACTTCAGGCATTTGCAAAGTCGGCTATTCACATTCCCTATCCCCATATTTACTGGAAAGACTACAGTTGTCAAGAAGACTTAGTTGCAGAAATTTATCTATAGGTCACAGGGAATCTGAAAGTTGATTTGAATAATGCATTCTAAGCTCTTTCTGTCTCCCTTCAACCTATCCTCCCTTCCATCATTTCTTTATTAATAACCTGTGTCATAATTAGTCCTTGGTGAATAGCACTAGAAACAAGATAGCAGGTCTAATTTTTGATGGTGAGTTGGCAGTATATTTCAAGTGAATTTCAGCTATGAATAGAATCCTACTGGAATCAAGATATTTCTTATCTTATCTTATTTCTTACTTATTTTAAAGTGACAGTGATAGTTAACTGCTATTGTATAGCTAAGAAAGTTTGTTTTATTAAGATGAGAGCTATTCACTAATTAAGTTTAACATAACACAAAGGTCCTGTTGTATACATGGAATAGCAACAGGATGTCTACTATTTGTACCACCTGTACCAACAGGCCACGTGCAACAGGCCGAGGGTAAAGATTGCTTGATTTAGAGTTAGAAAAGCTGAGCTCTAGGCCTGACTCTGGCACTTACTATCTGCGTGACTTTGAACAAGTACCTTGAACTTTTAAGGCCTCAGTTTCATCACCTATAAGAGAGGTGCATTAGATCCGTTCTTAACTTTTTTAAAAAATATTTTGATAATTACATTGCAGTATAATAGGTTTTCTTTTTAATACTATATATTTTATTTTATGTGTTTAAAAATATTCTAAGAAGGAGTCAGTGGTCTTCACCAACTCCAGAGGGTTCCAGGATGCACAAAGAGCTAAGAAAATCTGAAGTGGATGATGTCTATGGCCATTCTAAGTATAAGATATTACTCAATGACATAATTCATATGGCTTTCTGTTTAGCATTTTTTAACATTTTGTTTTGTTTTTAAACTGGTAGTTTGACCTCACCCATTCAAAATGTGCACTGATTCATCCAGGGACTACATTAAAATCTATCCTCAATCTATCTAAATTTTACTTCCAAAATCATTAATACAAATTACATAGAGAAGAATATATTTAAACTATCAGACCATTTCCCAATACTATCACATAAGGACAATTGGCATGCTCACAGGCTCAGAGAACTAGTGCTGAAAAGCACTTGAGAGGTCATTGAATCCAAACTCCTCTTTTTTTTTTATGGTAAGATATTATAGGCTCAGAAAGAATGAGTGATTTTCTTTAAGCCACACTGCAAGTAAGTAGCAGAGCCAAGATCTGAACTCAGGACCTGACTCCAAAGCCCAGACTCTTACTCCTCTATAATATTGCCCACTCCAATACCACTTCTTGTTTTTCAGTCATTTCAATCATGTCAGACTCGTTGTGACTCCATTTCAGGTTTTCTTTGCAAAGATACTGGAGTGGTTTGCCATTTCCTTCTCTAGCTCATGTTACAGATGAGGAAACAGTCAAATGCAGCTAAATGATTTGCCCAGGGTCACACAGCTAATAAATGTCTGAGACTAGATTTGAACTCAGGCCTCCCTGACTCCAGGCCTGGCATTCTATCCACTGTGCCACCTAGCTGCCCTAATTCTTTTTTCTAATCTAGTAAAATTCACCAGAGCAGTCCTTCCTAAGGAATTTTACCCAAAAAATACTTTATTACCATTCTAACTCAAGTTATCATGTGACCTTGGTAGTAATAAAAGTTACATTTTATCTAGACATAAAAATTATGGAATGTTTGTACTAGCCAGGATGCTAAATAATGCCCAGTGATTTTACTATCACAAGTATGCATAACAAAGATAGAAATGCAGAACAAAGGCTCGGGGCTATAGCCATGTCTTATAACAATAATAATGACAACAACAACTAGCATTTATATAGCCCCTACAATGTGCCAGGCCCTGTGCTAAGCACTTTCCAAATTTTATCTGATTTGATCCTCACAACAACCATGGGAGGTAGGTACTATTATTATCCCCATTTTCCAATTGAGTAAACTGAGATAAATTAAGTGATTTGCCCAAGGTTGAACAACTAATAAGTGTCTGAGGCTGGATTTGAATTCAGGTCTTCTTGACCTTAGGCCCCAGTGTTCTATCCACTGATCCACCTAGTCCCTAATTAATGGATTCTCACCCACAGATGTATTTTCATGGGCACCAGGTTCTTTACAGAGGTTAAGGAGAGCCTCATTACCTCAACCCCACACTCCTTATTTGTGGTTTTCTTGAGCAAATTATTTAGAATACTGTTTGGGTCATACAGACAGACAATAAAGGGTTTTAGTTAAAAATAACTTTCTGGTTAAGTTTCAATTTTAAGTTACTCAGGCTGAGACTTTTTCCAGTTTTTGTTGGCTATCTGGCTGGATATGTTAGCTCATTATACTAGACTAGACTATACACACACACGCACACACGCACACACACACTAAAGTGTTAGCCCTCCATTTCCAGGGAGGGATTTACTAGCTTAGTTATTACATTCCAGAAGTTGGTAGCAAAGATCAGCAGCTGGCCCTGAAGATATTGAATAGCTGATGGTAACCTAAAGAAGTTAAATAAACATTAGACTAGCAGAAATATCCAACAGAAAATGGAGACAACATCCAACATAGATGCATAGTGGAGGGCAGAGATGTGATGCAGGGATTGCAGATCAATAATATGGAAACATAGGTGATTCTGCTGCATCCATGTTACCTCAGCTATGATTGAACCCTAACAGTACATTTCCCTCCATCTAGACCAGGGGTGGGGACCTGTAAGTGCAAGGCCACATGTGGCCCTCTAGGTCCTCAAGTACAGCCCTTTGGCTGAATCTAAACTTTAATAAAAGAATTAATAAACCTTAATAAAAGGATTTGTCCTGTGAAGTTTGGATTCATAAAAGGATTAATAAACCTTAATAGAATGATTTGTCCTGTGAAGTTTGGATTCAGTCAAAAGGCTGCATTTGAGCAGCCTTGAGCCTGCAGGTTCTCCACCCCTGATCTAGATCCTAGACTCTTCAGACAAGTCCAGCAGTCCCTGGCATGTGTGTATGTGTATATTCTCTGATTTATTCATTATCAGTATATGTATGCCCTCCATGTATATGACTTGGTCAAATATGTTCTCTGGATGCATACCCTCCTGAACAAGTGATTTGGTAATCTGGTGAAGAATATGCCCTATTTGATAGTAAAAACAATTGCACTAGAGAATATTTTTATGAAGCCCTGCAGCCTAAGTTCAAGTCCAAGTTCAAGGGGGTTCAGTAGTCACCTTACTAGAACCACACTGATATGTTGACTTTTATATTTTATATTTTATTCCCTCCTTAAGACAAATTCGATGAGAATAAGATTCATTCATTCCCTCTCACCTTTCCCTACTTCCCCTCCACTATAAAAGCCTTTTGTCTGTATTATGTGAGATAATTTACCCCATTCTACCTCTCCCTTTCTCTTTCTCCTAGTATAATCCTCTCTCACCCCTTAATTTTATTCTCCAGGCAGCAGAACTGACAAAAAGACAAAGTGAAACAAATTTACAAGCCAAAACAGCCTGGATGGTTGACTGGCAAGGTCTATTGTGACAGGCAAGGAGAGGAACATAGTTCGACATGGCACGCAGGCCTCAGCAAACCTGGAGCAGGCCTCAGAGGACTGAATTGTGGGCAGCTGTGGCAGTTTCTAGACTTCTCAACCCACAAATGCCAAAGACAACTTAGAACATCAGTGGAAAAATTCTGTGACAGGGGTGAGAGAGAAGCACAGCAGCCCAAGTCCCCGAGCTTGGCCCCCAGGCAGCAGCTGCCTCCAGAACTTCCAGCCCACAGACTGAGGGGGAATTTAGTGGCTGATCAGAGAGGAATTGCAGGGATCTCTATGCTGGTGCAGGATTCTGTGCTTTGCCCATGCTTTGATCTAGGTCACAGTTCTGGGTGGCGATCCTGGGGCAAGGAGGAGTGTTGGCATGGTAGAGCTTGGAGTGGCGGTTGAGAGGGAATCCTCCTCACAGTTCCAAGACAGAAAAGAGTGCTCGTGGTCACTCATAGACCAGAGCACAGGCCAGGAAAGGAGTAAACACCTCATCCTTGATCATAGCACCTTGGAAGAACTGAAAATTTACAGGTCCCGAGAAGTATCTCTGAAAACAGCTGCACAAAACCCCTGAAGCTTGGGACAGTATATTCTCCACATTGGAAGTAGACTTCTACCCTAAAAAAGAGTTTATAACTCAAGTAATTGGCTGGGATCGTGAGCAAGCAGTGCAAAAAGAGTCAGACCATAGAATCTTACTTTGGTGACAAAGAACATCAAAACATACAACCAGAAGAAGACAACAAAGTCAAAGCTTCTACATCCAAAGCCTCCAAGAAAAATAGGAATTGGTCCCAGGCCATGGAAGAGCTCAAAAAGGATTTTGAGAAGCAAGAGAAGCAGAGGAAAAACTGAGAGTGATGCAAGAAAATCATGAAAAACAAGTCAACAGCTTGCTAAAGGAGACCCCAAAAAAATACTGAAGAAAACAACACCTTAAAAAATAGTCTAATCAAAATGGCAAAAGAGATCCAAAAAGCCAGTGAGAAGATTGCCTTCAAAAGCAGAATTGGCCAAATGGAAAAGGAAGTCCAAAAGGTCACTGAAGAAAATACTTCCTTAAAAATTAGAAAGGAGCAATTGGAAGCTATGAGCTTGATTTATGAGAAATCTAGAGGCTGTAAATCAAACCCAAAGGAATGAAAAAATAGAAAACAATGTGAAATACCTTATTGGAAAAACAACTGACTTGGAAAATAGATCCAGGAGAGAGAATCTAAAAATTATTGGACTACCTGAAAGTCATGATCCAAAAAAGAGCCTAGACATCATCTTTCAAGAAATTATCCAGGAAAACTGCCCTGATATTTTAGAACCAGAGGGCAAAATAGAAATGGAAAGAATCCACCAATCACCTCCTGAAAGAGATCCCCAAAGGAAAACTCCTAGGAATATTGTAGCCAAATTCCAGAGTTCCCAGGTCAAGGAAAAAATATTACAAACAGCCAGAAAGAAACAATTCAAGTATTGTGGAAACACAATCAGGATAACACAAGATTTAGCAGCTTCTACATTAAGGGACTGGAGGGCATGGAATATAATATTCTCGAGGGCAAAGGAGATAGGATTACAACCAAGAATCACCTACCCAGCAATACTGAGTATAATCCTTCAGGGTAAAAAAAATGGTCATTCAGTGAAATAGGGGACTTTCAAGCATTTTTGATGAAAAGACCAGAGCTGAAAATAAAATTTGACTTTCAGACACAAGACTCAAGAGAAAAATGAAGAGGTAAACAGGAAAGAGAAATTATATGAGACTTATTAAGGTCAAACTGTTTACATTCCTTCATGGAAAGATGATATTTGTAACTCAAGTCCTTTGTCAGTATTAGAGTAGTTGAAGGGAAAAAATTATATGTATGGATAGATAGATAGATAGATACACAGAGGGCACAGGATGAGTTGAAGATGAAGGGGTGATATCTGGAAAATAAAATTAAGGGATGAGAGAGAATTATACTGGGAGGAAAAAGGGAGAAGTAGAATGGAGTAAATTATCTCAGGTGAAACAGACAAGAAAAGGCTTTTACAGTGAAGGGGAAATGGGGGAAGTTGAGAGGAAATGAGTGAATCTTATTCTCATTGGATTTGTCTTAAGGAGGGAATAACATACACACTCAATTGGGTACAGAAATCTACCTCACCCTACAGGAAAATAGAGGGGGAAGGGGACAAGAGGGCAGGGAAATGATAGCGGGAAGGGCAGATTGAGGGAGGGGGTAATCAGAATCAAACACTTCTGAGGAGAGACAGGGTCGAAAGAGAGAATAGAATAAATGAGTGGTGGGATAGGATGAAGGGAAATACACTAGTTTTTCACAACATGACTACTATGGAGGTGTTTTGCATGACTGCACACGTATGACCTGTATCGAGTTGCTTGCCTTTTCAATGAGAGTGGGTGAGAAGGAAGGAAGGGAAAAAATTTGGAACCCAAAGTTTTAAAAACACATGTTAAAAAAATTGTTTTCACATGCAACTGGGAAATAAGAAATACAGGAAATGGGGTATAGAAATCTATCCTGCCCTACAGGAAAATAGAAGGGGAAGGGGATAACAGAAGGTGGGATGCGATAGAAGGGAGGGCAGATTAGGGGAAGGGGTATACAGAATGCATGCCATCTTGGGGTAGGGAGAAGGATGAGATGGGGAGAAAATTTGGAACTCAAAATCTTGTTCAAGTGAATGTTGAAAAAGAAAAATAAATTTAAAAAAAAAGGAAAAAGGGACAAACATGTAGATGATGACCAAATAAAATGTAAAAAAAAATTTTTTGAATTAAAAAAAAATTTTGTTTTCCAGATATCACCCATTCATGTTCAGCTCACCCTGTGCACTCTATCAATCTATCTATCTATCTATTTTTTCCCTCCAACTACCCTAATACTGACAAAAGTCTCATGAGTTACACATATCATCTTTCCATGAAGGAATGTAAACAGTTCAACCTTAATAAGTCCCTTATGATTTCTCTTTCCTGTTTACCTCTTCATGTTCCACTTGAGTCTTGTATTTGAAAGTCAAATTTTCTATTCAGCTCTGGTCTTTTCATCAAGAATGCTTGAAGTCCTCTATTTCACTGAATATCTATTTTTTCCCTGAAGGATTATACTCAGGTTTGCTATGTAGGTGATCCTTGGTTGTAATCATATTTTCATTTCCTATCATATACCAAGCCCTCCAGTCCCTTAATGTAGAAGCTGGTAAATTTTGTGTTATCCTGATTGTGTTTCCACAATACTTGAATTGTTTCTTTCTGGCTGCTTGTAATATTTTCTCCTTGACCTGGGAACTCTGGAATTTGGCTAAAATATTCCTAGGAGTTTTCCTTTGGGGATCTCTTTCAGGAGGTGATTGGTGGATTCTTTCCATCTGTATTTTGCCCTCTGGTTCTAAAATATCAGGGTAGTTTTCTTTTATAATTTCTGGAAAAATGATGTCTAGGCTCTTTTTTGGATCATGGCTTTCAGATAGTCAAATCATTTTTAAGTTCTCTCCCCTGGATTTTTTTTTCCAAGTCAGTTGTTTTTCCAATGAGATATTTCACATTGTCTTGTATTTTTTTTCATTCTTTTGGTTTTGTTTTACAATGTCTTGATTTCTCATAAAGTCACTAGTTTCCAATTGTTCCATTCTAATTTTTAAAGAAGTATTTTCTTCACTGACCTTTTGGACTTCCTTTTCCATTTGGCCAATTCTTCTTTTGAAGGCAATCTTCTCCTCACTGGCTTTTTGGATCTCTTTTGCCATTTCGATTAGACTATTTTTTAAGGTGTTATTTTCTTCAGTATTTTTTTGGGTCTCCTTTAGCAAGCTGTTGACTTGTTTTTCATGGTTTTCTTGCATCACTCTCATTTCTCTTCCCAGTTTTTCCTCTACTTCTCTTACTTGTTTCTCAAAATACTTTTTGAGCTCTTCCATGGCCTGGAACTGATTCATATTTTTCTTGGAGGCTTTGAATGTAGGAGCTTTGACTTTGTTGTCTTCTTCTGGTTGTATGCTTTGATCTTCTTTGTTACCAAAGAAAGATTCTATAGTCTGACATTTTTTGCGCCTTTGTTTGCTCATGATTCCAGCCAATTACTTGAGTTTTAAACTCTTTGTTAAGGTAGGGGTCTGCTTCCAGTGTGGAGAATATACTGTCCCAAGCTTTGGAGATTTTGTGCAGCTGTTTTCAGAGATACTTCTAGGGACCTGTAAGTTTTCAGTTCTTCCAAGGTGGTATGATCAAGGACAAGGTGTTTACTCATTTCCTGGACTGTGCTCTGGTCTATGAGTGACCACAAGCACTCTTTTCTGCCTTGGAACTCTGAGGAGGATCCCCTCTCTACTGCTACTACAAGATCCACCATGCCAGCACTCCTCCTTGCCCCAAGATTGCCACCCAGAACAATGACCCAGATCCAAGCACAGGCAAAGCAAGAGAATCCTGCCTCAGCACCAGCAAAGAGATCCCTGCAATCCCCCTCTGATCAGCCACTAGATTCCCCCTCAGTCTGTGGGTGGGAAGCTCCAGAAACAGCTACCAACCCGGGGTTCATCCTGGACTGGGACTGGGACCAAGGTTCTCTCTCACCCCTATCACAGACTTTTCCTACTGACCTTCTAAGTTTTTTTTTTTCTTTGGTGTTTGTGGATTGAGAAGTCTGGAAACTGCCACAGCTGCCCATGCTTCAGTCCCCTGAGGACTGCTTCAGGTTCACTGAGACCTGGTCTTTGTCTATGCACCCACACTGAACTGTGCTGCTCTCCCAGCCTGGCATGATAGACCTTTTCAATCAATCATCCAGGTTGTCTTGGGCTGGAAATTTGTTTCATTCTGTCTTTTTGTGGGTTCTGGTGCTCTGGAATTTGTTTAGAGCCATTTTTACAGGTATTTGGAGGGGTTTAGGAGAGAGCTTAAGCAAGTCACTGCTTTTACTCTGCCATCTTGGCTCTGCACCCCCCAACTTTTCACTTTGAGAAATTAGCAATAACATTGTATATTATGTCACATGGTGACATAATGGAATTAAAGTCAATACTAGCTTAGATGAGTATATGTACTAGAGTAACACAAACATATCAAGACTTGCAAAAAAGAATGAGAAGACAAAATTCTAAGATGTCACAAGAAGGGGATTTTCTGAGATGGTTCTTCAAAGGGAATTGATTCAGTTGCCACCACTGTCTTGGAGCATTCTAGTCTTCTACTGGTATCACAGTATATTTAACATAGAGTGATTTAAATTTTAAAATCTAGTTATTTGCATTTATAGTTTCCTTCAGCTTTTCAGATTTAAAAATAAAAACTCTTTCAGTCTATTGAAGTATTGTGTGATACTTGCCATTCCCTCCACTCTTTATTTATAAAGATATTTTCCTTTTATATCAGGTACTGCTGGGAAGGTACCAAATGGTGTTAACACCTTGACTTTGACAAGTACTCATGACAAATGATAACACTCCTTTGACAGCTACTCACCATGAATGATGATTTGCCTCCTTTTTTCACATTTTTTTCGTAAAAAAGCTCTATATGGTTGACTTCCTCCTCATCACTTGTTTCTGCAAATGCATTCAACTGTTTGCTGCCTATGTTTTTCCTTACTGTGTGTTGTGTATTGCCTTAATTCTAGTGCATTTTCTCCCTGTCACAATATCCACAGGGAATCATGAAATCACAGTTCTCTGATATTCAATGGACTGAGTAAATTTATATAATTTACAGAACTTCTCATTATGATTTTGGTCAGATGGATATTGTTTGTATAATTTCTGTTTACATGGTAATTTTAAGATTGCATTTTATTCTCAATTAAAAATCATGTCCTGAGAGTGAATCTGGAGCAACTTTTTGTTCTTATTAGAGCAGTATTAGAAAAATGGGTTAATTGTGCACCAAGTCTATTCTCATTACATTTTCAAGTATAAAAATTAGCACCAATGTTTCCAAGAGGAATTGGGATCTATTAAAGGTCCCACTTGAAAAAAGCAGTTTTATTTCTCCAGAGATCACAATTTTTAGAACACCTGGGATTTTTTTTTCCTTAAAATTTCCCATGTGTTGGTTGCTTTGGGAGCACATCATATTTAACTCTCTCGGTCATAATGCCTTATTTCACATAATAGAACATGGAATGATTGAACATTTGTGCATGCCACCTGGGAAATTTAAAAAGGAAAAATGCCACAATGAATTTATGAAAGCAAAGATATTCTCCTTTGAATCTGGATAATGCACAGAGACAAAGAGTTCTTTTAGTTGATAAATATTAAGATAAGATGATAAAAACAGAAAGAGTCTTAGGACTTTTAAAGATTATGCTTGATTTTAGAGATATTTTCATGATATAGAAATAGAAAAAAAGTAAGAAAGTTCAAAAAAGGGCAAATAATTCATTTACAGACATGCACTTATACATGCACTACGCAGAGTGTGCACTAGCACAATGACAATTTGAGTATCTGAGAACTATTAACCCCTCCATATCATATTATATTATATATAATGTGTGTATATATACATATATATATATGTACGTACACACACACACACACACACACACACACACACACCTGAGATACAGTCTGGTATAGTGAATAGAGAGTTGGCCTTGAAGTCAGGAACTTCTGTATTAAAATCTTACCTCTGCCACTTATTTTCTATAAGACCCTGAGAAAGTTGGTTAACCTATCAAGAAACAAACAAACAAAAACTTCTCTAAATGTAAGTTGTGGAGAAGCTACTGACTGTCTTATTTTCCTCACCTGGAAGTTCCCTAAACCAATAAAATCAAAGGTCTAATGTCTGTCTCTATATTTCTCTAATGTTCTGGGGGTGTCAGGGGAAAAACTAGTGGAACAAAGAGAATGGACAAATTATTTTAATTTTTCACCTGTCAGAAAATAAACTGTCACACCCAAATTGCTAATGGAAAAGCAATTAGTACTTGTTTAAGAGTTTGTAGGATCACAGAAGCTTATAAGTTGAAAGATATTTAAATATTATGTAATGTGACCTCCCACCTTATGTAAGAATCCCTTTCATAGCATGCACATAGATGGTTATACAGTCAATACTTAAATATTTCTAGGGATAGAGAGATTAGTATTTCACAAAACGGTCCATTAATTTCATATAATTATAATCATTAGGAACTTCTTCATATTAACACAAAATTCTTGTTAACATCTACCCCTGATCCTATGAGTCCTAGCCTAAGTAGATCTTAAAATAATGGAAAACAGGAATCTCATACTCTTTGTGAGGAAGGTAGGACTTGTGCATTTATTAATAATAGCTAACACTTATATAGCACTTTAAGTTCTATAAAGCACTTCAACAAATTTTAATTCAATTTACCCTCACCACAGTACTAGGAGGTAGATGCTATGATTATTTCCATTTTAGAGATGAGAAAACTGGGGCAGGGAGAGAAGTTAAGTGATTTGCCCAGAGTCACACAGCTAGTAGATGTCTGAGGCAGGGTTTGAAGTCAGGTCTTTGCAAATTTATGGAAGTGCTCTCTCCACTGCACCACCTAACTGTCTATGTATTTAAGGGAAGACCAAAACCAACCTTTGGGTTGCTGCCAACTTCAGAGACCTGGCATGTGCCAGATGTAAGCATTTCTATTGGCATGGATCAGCAGTGAGCCTGAAGTCAGAAGTATCCCCCCAGACAGACATGTAAAATCATACTCTAATTCTGAAACCCATTCTTCGGCAGCTCAGTTTCTGCTCATTTGAAAGCAAGGACAAGCCAATGAGTCATAAGATTTCATCTTAATCAGTTTATCTTGAGATATGGAAATGTTGCACATGGGTTAATTTTTATTTTCAGATCTGTCTTCTGACTTAGCACAAGAGGCACAAAGAGAGCACTTTCTGCTATAGGATGAGAAAGACCCCCTATCCAGTTTAGAAACCTGACCTTTAATCTGCCTCAGAAGTTCACTGTTTGCGTGATCATGGACAAGTTATTTTATTTCTTAGAGTTTTAATTTCTTCATATATAAATTGAGTCTAGTAATACTTTTGCTTCTTTTAGCACAGAGATGTCATTAGAAGCACTTTGCAATCCTTAAAGTGCTATAACTGTATTAGCATTTGTATTATTAATAAACTAGGTATTTAAGGCTGCTTGAATGTTAGAAAAACTGTCAATATAATACATCACATTAGCAAAAAATCATATCAATGGATACAGAAGACCTGTGATAAAATCCAACATTCACTAATAAGATATAGATATATAAAGATATCTTATTTTACTTTCTTATGCATTAGGAAAAAATCTGTCATATACAAATTGCTGATGGAAAAGCAATTAATACTTGTTTAGAGCTTGTAGAATCACAGAACCTTAGAGATTTAAAGGTGTTTGACTATAACTTAGTTCAACCTGCCACCCAATATAAGAATCCCCTTCACAGCATCCCCCATAGGTGGTTATAAAATCAATGTTCAAATATTTCTAGGGATAGAGGGATTATTATTTGACAAAGCAAAACATGTATGTATATGTTTGCATATATATAGATATCCATTGATATGATTTTTGCTTATATACACACTTACAGAAAAAATAAAGAATTTTTTCTCAATATTATGAAAATCATCTACTAATAACCAAGAGCCAGTATTATATCCAGCAAAGACACATTGGAAGCATTCTCACACACTTTCATTTACCATAGTACTGGCAATGCTAACAACTGCAATATGAAAGAAGTAATATATTAAAAAGATCTTGGTACTAAAGAAATCAAAATTAAGCTATCAATTTATAAGCTACATGATAGTATATCTTGAAATTCAACTGCCTCCACAAATCAAAAAAAAAAACAATTGAGGAAATAAATGAGTTTAGGAAGGTGGCAGGATACAAGATAAACACACAAAAATCATCACACATTCTTATATACAAACAATAAAGGTAAGTATATATCATAAGAAGAGAGCCCCTTTAAAATAACCAAAAACATTGCATACTTAGGAATTAACATATCAAGGCATTTATACGAACTTTAGAAAGACAATTATAAAACTATATTGACCAAAGTACAGGAAGATCTGAATAATTGCAGGTATACTCAATATTCATAGATGGATCAAATAAAAAAATAAAATGATCAATCAATTTAATTTATTAGATTAATGACTAATAATGGGCTTCTTTATAGAACAAAATGACACATATGGAGAAACAAATGAATGAGAATATCAAGAGGTCCTATGGGGAGCTGATAAAGGTGAACTTTTAGACTTTATGACCCAGCTCTTTGATACTTGATAAAGAAATAATAGATTAAACAGAATAGAGATTTCAGAGACTGAATCACATGCATATAAAAAGGCTTTGATAAACCTATGGAAGATAAAAGCAGGACAAATTATTAGATACTTAATAAATTAGTTTGGGAAATTAGCTGAGCCACAATGAACAATTTTGGTCCTGGGGCTATTGATTCCTAGGACAAGCAGCACAAAAGGAACCCTTAAATTAACTTTTTAATAATATAAGAAGTAATGAAGATCAGTTTGGTTGATTGCAAGAATTGGTTTCTATGGTAACTTGCCATCTTCTCTGTTACTGTACCTCTGAAGCTGGCCTCCAAAAATCTATGCCCCTCAGAGGGGCTAAGCCATTCATGTTTAGAACTCTTTTCCTGGAATATCTTATCTTGATTGATTAGAACCCAAGAAGGGAATCCATGGCCATTTCCTCACCATTGTTAATGGCTCCCCATACCAATTCCAACCTCTTGCTCCAAGAACAACAATCAATAATGCCAATGCAATCAAATTAAAAATACCATACTTCTGGAAAGACAATGTCAATCTACTATTCTACTGCTTCATACACTATCCCTATGACTTCCCAGAAAAGGATACTTTTCCCTGGCCCCTACTCCCCTATGTATAGTCTCCTATTAGAATGTAAGCTTCCTTAAGACAAAAACTCTCACTTTGGAATTGTACTCTTGGAAGTGTTAGCACAGCACCGGGCACATAGTAAGTGCTTAATCAATGTTTTTTCATTCATTCATTCATTCAATTATATTGCTGTGTTTTGGGGAATAGAACCTTAGATTTGGAAGCAATCTTAGAGGTTATCTAGTACAACTCATGGAATTTGGGGTTCCATGCTTTTTCTGCTCCATCAGGGAGATCTCTATGAGATCTCTATGAGCAGAAGGAAAGGTAGCATCATGCATGCTTTCTGTCAATGGGGAAGCAGAGAAGGGGAAGGTATCTCTGCTTTCAGAGAAAGTGTGGAAATAAGACTAGTCTAAAAGGAGGGAAGCGTTTCCTTCTATTCTTCTAAAGAATACTAAATTTCCTTAACCAGGACAAAATCCTGGTGGCCCAATTCTAGTTATAGCTTTGGAGTTGTTAGCAATGTGACCATAAAGAAATTTAGATACATATCTTATATTATATGCCTCATTAAATTGAAGCTGAAATACGGACAGACAAAAAAATTCTTTTAAAAAGATAGAAGCAAAAGATTAACATATTTATATCAATTACAGAGGGTAGATAAATTTTATCTATTTAACAAATACAAGTTGAGAATGAGGTAAATGCATTTGATTACTTAAAATTTCTGAACAGCAAAAAAAAAGGTCAATATAATGAAGACTAAAGGAAAATAGATGTTGGCACAAATGTAACAGATAACTTTTAAAATGTATAATTAACTGATTTTAAAAACTGAGAAAAAACCTAATCTCTAGTTTTCAAAGAATATAAGCAGACAATTTGAAAGAGGAAAAACACAAATTTTAAATAATCTCTCGAGAAAAAATGCTCAGTGTTACTAGATAATCCTGCTTACTATGCTGGGAGGAACCTCACTAAGGCCTCTGTTAAGGAAAAGAAAGAAAATGGGAACCCATCAACCATGGGTTGGATCAGACAATCTCTGTGGTCCCTTATAACTCAGTTTCTTGTGCCTATACCAGTGGTATCAAGCTCAAATAGAAACAAGGTCACTAAACCATGCAATAAATCATATGCAAGGATCCCTGAAGCCATATATTGCCTTATAAAATAATATATTAACTTTATCTATTGCATTTTCATTTATTTTGTTAAATATTTTCCAATTATATTTTAATATGGTTTGGGCAGTACTGATAGTGTTGGGCAGGCTATGTGTTCAACAGTTTTGACCTAAACCCAAATAGTTACTAATGCTCCCTATCAAGGAGCACTATGAGGAAAAAGCTGATAAAAGTGAACTTGAATTTTTAGACTTTATGACATAATACAATAGCAGCAGCTCTTTGATACTTGATAAAGAAATAATATATTGAATAGAATAAAATTAAACTCAACTGAATTTATCTTAAAAAGAGATAGGAATAGGGACTGGATGTGTGATTTCTTTGGTTAAAGGAATTCCTTGATAAGGAAATGTTCTTGACCAATTCATGTAGTCACCTTCTCTGCAACTTAAATTACAGTTTTAGCAAGTTGCCTAGAGAAGTGAATTACTTAATAATGGAAAAAAACATTTATTAAGCACTTACTCTTTGACAAGCACTGTACTAAGAATTGGAGAACCAAATAAAAAAAAAAGTCAAACAATCCTTGTTTTCAAAGAGCACACACTCTAATTGAGAAAGAAATAGTAGCAATACCTAAAAGAAAGTTCAGTCTCAGAGCAGATGGAAAGGTCAAAAAAGTAAAAACTGAGCACTGGGATGGGGGTGGGGCTAATTAGGAGGGAGAATGGTAAGGTCAAGGTGTTCTTAAGTAATATTCAAAGATAGTATGAGGGATCTTCAGGGAACAGAAGGAGGGCAGATGGTAAAGGCCTGGAGAACCTTTGGAAGCCATAGCAGGGCAGATGATTAAGACCATTGAGACCTCCAGCTGACCAGAAGGAATAGAGTTGGTGACTCCCATCTCATCCCAGTCCTACAAGCCAACAAGAAGGTGCCTTGAACTGGGGAAAGGGGTGACAGGGAAATGAAAAAGGGGAGGAATAGTGTGTGTTCCCAATTCTTGACCATCTTTGATGCATTCTGGGTCTGTCTGGGCTAGGGGGAAATGCAAGGGTGCCCCAGTGGTAGTGGGTCTTCCTGCTCAGAGTTTAGGTAACTTGTCCAGGATCACGAAGCAAGTATGTGTGAAGAGACTTGAACTTAGGTTATCCTAGCTCCAAGGCCATTTCTCTATCCATTATGCTACATTGCCTCTTAACTTCTTGTTTAATGGATTATTTACTACATAGGATGTCTTAAAAGTCTTAATGCAGTTTTTAAACTTCAATAGCTTATTGTTACTATCCCAATTACTTTATTTTTTATTACAAATTACAAAGAAGATTTGAGGGTTCCTTTCATGATGTGTGCTTATTGGCGCTGCTTCCCTCAAACAGTAGTTGCCCTGAATGCCAAAATTGCCAAATATGCCACAAGTCCCTATTTCTATCTTTGATAAATAACTTTTTAAAAAAATTTTAGATAATCAAAGAGTTCCCTGAACTGGCGTCATTAGATATCTCTCCTTCTTTCTTCTTTATCAACATTCATCACATGTGTATGATAGTAATTCCATTTTTGAAAACCTTCTATTCACATCTGGAACAATTGAACATGATATCCTCCTACCTGTTGTTTATCTTTCTTCTGCTTTCTTAAAAATCTAAAATACATATATCTGACTGCACTAAGTTTCCCTTTTTTTGCTCTCAAGAATTGCAAAATTACATAGTCACTTTCCAGTTCCATGTGAGCAATTTTCTCCCTCTCATTCAAATTTCAGTTTAAAAACACTTATATTGGGTCAGTGAGTCTCCCCTGTCTACCTCATTCTCTCTAATCTTGAAGAACTGTATTCCATTCCTTTTGAGGGAGTACATTATTCTTGTATCATAAGCCATCATCCAGAAACATCAAACATTGTTCTTTGACACCATCTACTTATCCAGCAGCTCACTTCTCATGCCTTTCTCTCTCTTCCAAAACTGCTACTTTCAGCTGCAGAGATGAAAACACAGCCCATGCCCCCAAATCCTCCTATTCCTCTCATTTCAGGTCTCTTCTGACAGTATTATTCATCCCCACATGAATCAGCAGAGGTGGGTAGCAGTCAGTGGGTTTGATCCATCTCATGTGGCTGTCTGACGTCTCTTGGATACATGCTCAGGAAAGAGAACTCCTCCTGATTAGTGGTGTTAGGTCTGCATATGGTGGCACCTATAACCCTCACCATGCATCTCTTCATTATGGCAGGAGTAACAGGATTCCTCCTAGTACTTCCTTCTGCTACTCCTTTGTTGAGCAAGAGACAATGATATTTCTTCAGCTTTTTGGAATCACCTTCCATTTGAAAAAACAAAAAGCTTTGTTGTAATTCTCTAATGATGTAGAATTTCCTCTTCTTTTCTTTCATTGATAATGATTACCTGTGGAAGCTTAGGCAAATAACAATCAATTTGACTTTAAGATTTCTCATCTACAAAAATAAATAAATAAATGAATGATCGGTGGGTTGGATTGAATAGCCTCTACAGTTCCTTGAAGCTCCTTACATAAATCTATAATTCCATGAAACTCTGTGTCACACTTTTCCACTCAGGAGCCTCTGGACATTGAAAATTTCATTTTGTTGAAAATTCCCCTTGGAATTTTCTTTCCTGAAAGATATTTCTCTTCATTTTGTCCAGAAACATTTAGTGCAGGGGAAAGGGGACTGGATGTGGAGTTAAGGGCCTAGGTTGAAGTCCTTACTCTTCCTATGGCAATCTCTGTGTCCTCTTGAAAAATCATTAAGCTTCATTGGACCTCAATTTAGTAAGTGTCTGTGAGAGGATTTGAATCAATGGCTTTCTTTTTCCAAATTCAGGGCTCTATCTACTACACCAGAATGAGGGAGTGGGAGTAAATAATCTCTGAGATCTTTTTGCACTCTTAGTCAATGACCTTAAAATAGTCTGAATGGTTTTATGATATTGTTCTATACCAGCAGACAAAAAAAAAACAAACATAATCCCAAAGTCTTTTTACCTCTTCTATTAGCAAAGAGACCTGCTTGCATTTTTGGTGCACATAATTGAAGACTGCAACTACACTCATTAAACTCCACAGGTACTCATCCATACAAGGCACACAATGTATACACACACACACACACACACACACACACAAAACATCTTTTCACAGCACATGGCTGGGCTCAGGCTATCCCTGCTGTGACTGATTTGTTCCTCCCCATTATCTCATGTCACACCTCCTAGGATGAACAAGGCCAAGGTTTGCTTGATCAGGGAAGAATTAAAAGATAACTCCCTTCATCTCCAAGAAAGAGTGAAGATGACTATCTCTTGACAAAAAAATAGCAGCTTCCTTTTTTGTACACATTTCTCATTTATTTCTCCTCCAGCATCTCAGTTCTGCCTTTCTAAAATCCCTAAAATGGTACTCTCACCAAGCACACACTTTCTCTCTATAACCCATGTCCTTAGATAATTATTTTCTAATCCTTGACCCCACCTCCACCCCCAAGCAAAATTGTCATTACCTTAAAGTTGAGGATTAGGAAACCAATTTCATTATATCCTATTGTTATATTTTTCTGAAGAATATAACTGCTTTTGTACCTGCTACTTCAGTTTAGCCACACACACACACACACACACACACACACACACACACACACACACACACACACACACACACACACACACACACCATGTCTTTCTCTGTCTTGTTGATGCCTGGCTTTAAGAAGGCCCTAAAGGCAGATTCTTCTTTCTTGTCTTTACAGAAGTAGATATCACCTGTCACTGTATCCTCCTAATCAGCCCTGGAACTACCTTTCCACACATTTACTTATTTTATTTTCCTCCCAGAAAGCTGATAAGGAGAGCAATTGAACCTCAGTTGTCCTGCAAATTGCCTGCTTACAGATTTGTCCATCCTTGGACATTGAGAAACTAGATCGGGTAGAGTAGACACTGGTCTCCTAAAGCTGGTTTAAAGCAGGTCAGTACCTGTACCAATAAATAGACCTGCTGGAGTAGAAAAATCATGGTATAGTGGGAAGAGTACTTGTTCTGGAGACAGAAAACCTGAGTTCCAATCCTACCCCTGATGCTTACTACTTCTGTGACTTTGGGCAAGTCCTTAAATACTCTGTGTCTCAGTTTCTGTAAATGAAAGATCAAGGGATTGAAACAGGTAGCCTCAAAGGTCACTTCCAGCTCTAGATTTGTAATAGTGTGAAAGGACTCTTCTTCAAGCTGAACACAAAAATGGTTGGTGTGACTAAGTTGAAATAATACTATTCAATTCTTCTATATGAATGACAATTTAAACAATTATTGCATAGCCTACTACCAGTTATGTATCTATCAATAACCATTTATTAAATACCTATGATGTGCTATGCACCAGTGATGCAAACACTATAAGACAAGGAGACAGTTCCTTACCTCAAGGAGTTTACAACCTACTGGAATATTCTCAAAGTGCACCAGATTGACTTTTCTGCAAATTTTATTTAACTTCAACTCTACAAATGTGTGTTGTCTTCTTTATTTATTGCTCTTATAGCATGGTTATCAGCTCACAGTTTAAAAAGTTAATGAGAACATGGGAGACCACCTTAGGTAAGAAGACAAACATAGTACATTATCTACAATTCATTAAAATAATCTTTTCAGTGAAAGGAGCTATGGAGGAAGGATATCAGCCTCAAAGGTATCTTGGAGTGGAAGACCCAAGATGAGGCCTAGTTGTACCCATCTTCCCAAGGAAAGGAAGGAAAGAAGGAAATCAAAAGAAAAGGTTCACTCTTTCCCCAACTTCCACTCTCAATGTTTGTCTATCAACTGACACTGTAATATATTCTGCTGCTTCTTTTTTTTAACCAAATGTTTCTAGTAAACTGAATTTTGCATCAACACAAAGAGGCCAGAAATTATCAAGAGACAAATATGAATGTAAATTAAAGTGGGAAGCTAAACCTCTACTAAAATGTTAGGAACTTTCATAACTATGGCCTCAGAAGTCATTGCAGTGGTGCTCCTAAATTTCTGTCTAATACAAACTCTCTGAAGTAGGGGAGGAAACAATCACATGGAAGTAAGGGACCATTACATGGTTCCTAGGCTTAAAATGAGCTAATTATCTTAACAGTGTTACAATATCATCCTATTCAGTGCCACAATGTATACGTAATTCTCTTCTTAGCATATCTGCAATACTTTTTAAAAAACAAGTATTTTTAATTCCACCTGTCAAAATATGCTTACGATTCACATAGACTTTGGGGTCAAGTTTATCTGCACTCTCCAAAAATTTTGCCTACAAAAGTTGTAAGCAAGTCACTTGAATTGGGACACAATTGCCTTATTTGTAAAATGAGGAAGTTGAATTGATTTCTTTCCTTTTTTTTTTTTGGAGGTAGTAAGGATTAAGTGACTTGCCCAGGGTCTCACAGCTAATAAGTATCTGAAGACAGATTTGAACTTAGGTCATCCTGACTCCAGAGCCAGTTGCTCTGTCTAGCTCCTGTGAATTGATTTCTTAAGGTCTCTTCCAGTTTTAGCACTATAATCCTTCAAGTCCAAAATTGGCTTGTCCAGATTTTCATATATTGTCTACCTAACTCTATAACCAGTCTACCTTCCTAGAAATTTTTCTACTATACCTTCTTTGACCTCTCTGACACAAACAAACTGCTGTTTTGGACTTCTTCCTGAGGCTGAATGCTAGAGTTTCCTGAGATTTTCTCTACTTGCCTTTCTGAATTTCCTTCAACTGACTGCTTTGAAGGCTTTCATTGATTACCTGCCCTGTCTCTAGTGCATCTGTCTCCAGGTCCTAGTTAATTGTATTCTGACCCATTTAGAAGCAGGTGGCCCTCAAGTCAGGAAGCCCTAAGTTTAAATTCAGCTTCTACCAGGCATGTGACTCTGGGCAAATTACTTAAACTTTCCTCAATTATAAAATAGGGATGATAACAATGAAATCTACCTCCCAGGGTTGCTGTGAGGATCAAACGAGATAATATTTGTAAAATAATTAGCACAGTGCTTGACCAATAGTATTTAATAAATGCTTATTTTTCTACTATTCCTCTTCCAATCATACTAAGGCATTTGAGGTAGTCTCCTCTAACTCCAACCACTAAGAATTGCCTATATTATTTGTACCCTGTATTTATTGCTGCAGCCTCACTTGCATAAAATCCCTATCTTGATCAAGAATTGCAAAGTTAGATGATAGCAAGGCTCCTTAACAGATGTAGACATGAAAAAAGAATTCCCATTATGTGTAAAAAGTAACCTGCTACAAAGAACTGTCACAAACCCAGATGGCATTGCTAGAGCTAGGGGACACATGGGAAATATGCCACTGAAGCCCTTTTGGCTTATGCCAGTTTCTCCCCAACTAGGCAAAAACATACAGTCTTGGGAAGTAGGGAGTAGCCCCCATGATCTCACCTTTGAGTTTCATTCCATTTCAATTTAGACCAAGGTCAGGTTAGACACAGAGATTTAAGTCCAGCTGTTATGTAAGCATAAATAGCCCAGAAGGTAGCAAAGGATAACAGTTTAGCTTAAAGCCACAACACTTAGACAATGATCAAAGGCTTGCTTAGGAAAAACCTAGTGGTATAGCAATGCAGCAGGATGCTGGCAATCAAACCCTCTGCTGATCCATGAGGGACAGTGCTGAGCCCCAGGCCAGCACAGACCACTTTAAAGGTATTAGATTACAAGAGAAGGGTGAAAATGAGATTTTGCTTTAAGCTGGGGTGGACACCACCTGGTGATTAATCTAAACAAGACAGAGAACACGTGTTTTTAAATGGTAGAAATACCAAAATGTTTAACTGTTTTTGTTCATTTGAAATCTGAGTCCAGATTATTTTTCCAACTTTCTGTGTCTTCCTCAAACTAAATATATAATTTATGTAGCTATATTTTAAAAGGAGATGCCTATTTTCTATATAAGTGGATACAATCATGGTAAATCCCAAAATTGTTTGAGACTATTTAGTCTCCATAAATTACAAACTAGTGTCAGAAATCCTGTCAGAGCTGACCAAGAGTCTAGAATAATCAGTAAGAGGGTTTCTCTGGTAATTTTGTTCCTGCGTGATAAAATTAGTTAGGGTCACTCTCATCATTGCCAAGGATGTCAAGGACCTGAGGGGAATCTCTCAACAACCTATAATCTCAGAAAATTGCCTAAGGCTCAGAAAAATTAAGTGATTTAAATGTCTATGGCCATATACTGTCAGACACAGAATCTGAACCTAGGTCTTACAGACTCCAAGTTCTTAACTTTGTTATAATAATTTTTCATCTTTGATTTTCTTTTATTAATTTTTATTATGGGGGAGGTCAAGCATGTTTCTTTTTCTGAAAATTCTTTATTTATTTTTCTGCTTTGTTTTTTTTAGCTGCTCCAGGGATGTTTCTCCTGGTTAGGTCCTTATTGAGCTGGCTGAAACCTGTCCCTTCTGACATGAAAATTTACTTAAAGTCTCAAACATTCCTCAGGTAAGAAACCAAAAAGAGAGCCAAACTTCCCAAGTAGTTTTCCCTGTCTTATTTGAGGAAAGGATTCTACTAAAATGACTCTATGGGCATATAAATCTCCTCGCTCAATCAGTCCATTGTGAGCCCTCTAAATGTACTTTAATCTGTAACTTGACTTAGTTTGGTTACAGAGTCTATTTAACTAGCTTTGTTTCCTTAGAGGATGTAGGAGATTATGATTGTGTTTAAATTTGTTCAGCTTAATGATACTGAAGAAAGCATGAGATTATGAATCCGTCTTTTTCTTAACTTATATAACCTAAAAGAGTGTACAAGATTCTAATACGCAGAATTATTTCTCTGTCACTCTGACATAATTTTGTCTATAAGAAGCCTTATTCAAATACTAATTGTGGTTCAGGGGTTGTTTTTCTACCTCCCCTGAACCTGTTCTTAAGCATAATAAAATGTCTGGTTTTTACCTCTACAATTTCTGTGTTATGGTAGATCTATTTTGGCAGCAGTTACCTCCCACATGAACTCAAAAAGGAGATATTTCTCCCACAACAGTTTTATCAGCTAGGTCATGCATCCTCTTTCAATCTGGCAAAGAGAAGAATAAATTAACCACCCTCCAAAATCCTGGTGGCTTTGAGAGCCTGCCTGGCCCAGTGAGGACCAGAGAAATTTAACTAAAGAAGGGCAGAAATGCTCATTGTTTTTACAGATAACTGCTTAACAAGAAACAAAGCCTAACATCAGGGCCAAGAAATTTAACTCGCAGCAGTCAGAAGAGACAGAATCTCATAGAATCATAGCTTAGAGCTGTGGAAAGAAACTCAGAAACCATCCAGTCCAACCCCCTTGTTCTGAAGTTTTGATCTTGACTAAGGAAGCAACAAGATAAGGCAAAATCAAGAAGACAACTTTGGGGTTCAGAATAAGACAAACCCCAGGGTAATCTGAGATGTGAGAAGACCAACCTACTAATAATGGCTAATATTTATATTGTGCCGTAAGGGCTGGAAGCACTTGACATATATTATTTCATTTGATAAAGCAACTGTGTAAGGTACATATTATCATTATCCCCATTTTACAGATGGGGAAACTTGAGGCTGAAAGTCTCAGGTCACAAATCTCTTAAGTGTCTGAGGCAGAATTTGAACAGTTCTTCCTAACTTGAAATCTAGTACATGATCCCCTACATCACACTGCCTCTCCCTAGAAAGAATTTATAAAGAAAACTAGCAGGATCTGACGAGGTCAAAAGGAAAGGAGGAAATGTCTGTAGACAGAGACCAGGTAGGATCAGCTGAGTTGAGTTCTACGTGCCAAATTTTGAATGAAAGCCAAAGAGATGGCTCTGGAGCTTAAATGGAAAAAACATTTTGCTCCTCTAGTGACAGAGAGGGACCTCATAGTGAATTAAGTATGGGGGGAGGAGAGAAGGCAAAATCCCTTTAAGATGTCTCAGACAAACAGAAAGAGAAAATAAAAACTGGCTGCTTATCTCAAAAACTACAACTGAGGAGGGGGGGAAATGTAAATTCCCCCATTAAGAAGGAGATCAGAATTTGGGTAAAAGTGATAAAACCCTCAGAGAATCACTTTGAGGAAGCCCAGTAGCTCCATGGGTCTCTTCTGGTAGAAGACAGTCATAGGGGAGACAGTTGCCACGTTTTTAGGGTGTGCATGTCATTGCTGTTGCTGTTGCTGCTACTTTTATAAGCCATGTGGAGGGGACTTTCAAGTCTCAGAGGTGGCAATTAGAATTTTAGACCAGAACTGGGGCAGCCCAAGACACAGGAATAGATTAAGTCCTATATGAAAGCAGTCAGAACTGGGTGGGGGAAGGGCAGGGGAGTAAGCGGAGCTATACAGAAATGAAAAGAAGCAAAAACAGGTTTAGGGATAGAAAAGAAGGTGAAAAGGCTTTGATGGGTGAAAAAATCTACTTTTAAGTTTTCATGTTCAGATTTCCTCCTCCCCATCTTTATAGAAAGAAGCAGCTCAAGAGAAGCAGCAGGAGGAACCTAAGTAAGGAGTCTTATATTTAGAGGACAGACTAAAGAAGGTTTCTGCTTCAACACAGCCTTTATTTCTTTTTGTTCCCTTTATTTTTTCCCTCCTTTTAAGAAGGCCTGCTGACTTTTCTCTTCACCTCTTGACCTCTTAATCCAAGTACTTAGACAAGAGCAGAGCTCAGGTCCTGGTTATTAAACTGTCTTGGGAATGTTCATCAGGAAAGAGAATTAAGGATCGAGATTCACAAGTTAAATTGTCCAACAAAAGGAGGTATCAGCAAATCAGCCAACCTCTCTAGGCAACCCAGTGAGACTATGAATTACAGAGAAGAAACCCAACTGCTTTGGTAAACGGAGTTCCTCACTAACACCAACAAAATCACAGGGCCAGTCTCTATTCTGTTATTTTGTATTATAGTTATTTCTGTGTGTGTTGTATCTCCCCTGGGCAGTAAGCTCCATGAAAGCAGAGACTGTGTTGTGTCTAGACTTTACACTTCTCTCAGAACTTAGCACAATTTTGAATTAATTAATCCATCTAGCTGGAACACTTATTACTGATTAAGCTGGAATCAACCTACCCCCTCCAGGGTAGAGCTCTTCCCAATAGGCCTTCACAAACTTTGGCAGTAGAATTCCACTGGAACAATTTGCACATCTGGGAAACCAATTCCATGCTCAGTTCAGCTCCTACCTTCACTCACTCTAGTCTGAAAATTCCAATTTACCAACCTTGACAGTGTTTGACCTCTTCAATTGCCTGTCCCTTGACATTTAGCATGGTGGAAAGAGTCTTGGACATACACTAAAAGGATTTGAGCTCAAGCCTGCTTCTGATATTTACTACCTGTGTGACCTTGGGAAAGTCATCAAAACCTTTACAGACTTGTTTCCTCCTTTGTAAAATGAAGGGATTGGACTAGATCAGGGTGGAAAATCTCAGCCTTTTGACTGAGTCCAAGTTTTACAGAACAAATCCTTTTATTAAGAGGATTTGTTCTATGAAGTTTGGATTCAGTCAAAGGGCTTCACTTAAGGACCTAAAGGGCCATGTGTTCCCCACCCCTGGACTAGAGGGTCTCTGAGGTCTCTTGCAACTCTAGATCAATGATCCTATAATGACCCCCAAGGTCCCGTCCAGTTCTAACTCCATAGAGCCATCCTACTGAAGTTCCCTCTTGCCTAACTTTAACTTTTTGTATGACTCAAGTCTCAGAGTCTCAACTTTGCTTGCCTAAGATAATGGCGCCTGCTTAGAGGGCTTGAGGGTTGGGTTGAATGCACCTAGTAGACATTGCATGGTGGAGAGAAAAGAACAATTGACCAGAAATGAGATAGAATAGCTTTGAGTCTTATCTCTGAAATTTACAAGCTAAGAGTGAACAGGGACAAGTCATAACTTTTCTTTGTACTTTGGGTCTTTTTACTTCTCAAATAGGGATAATAATATTAGTTCTATTTAACCTTTTACTGTTTTGGGGTTTGTTTGGTGAAAATAATTTTATATATATATATATGCATATACATACACACATATGCATACATACATATATGGATATACACTTATATACATACATTAGGTATACATACATATACTATGTGTACATTTTTTATATACTGCACATACATATATACATATACATATATAAGTTAGTTCTCACATGCCATCTGACTTTGGCTTGCAAGCTAACTCTGCCAATCTAGGTTACATACTTAAAGGGTCCTGACATCAGGACCTTACATGTGTCTTCCCTCCAGGAAAAATTCTTAGGGAATAAATACACTTTTGAAATGGTCATATTTCTCTTTTGCTTCTTTCTCTAGTAAGTATCTTCATTGCATCCTTGCTTGATGTCTGTGTCAGCAACATGGTGGGATGTTCTGCCACTTTTGATTGCCAACATCCTTGATCATCCTTGAATTGCCATCATCCTTGAATGATTCCTTTGATTCAGAATTACTATTATGAAATAAAGAGGTGGACATATTCACAGCCAGAGTAGCTAGCCATTGCATGCAAGTAGGTGGAACAGTGGATAAAGTGCCGGGCCTAAAGTCAGGAAGATCTGAGTTCAAATCTGGCCTCTGTCACTTACTAGCAGTGTGACGCTGGGCAAATCACCTGATCCTGTTTGCCTCAGTTTCACCTATAAAATGAGCTGAAGAAGGAAATGGCAAATGATTCCAGTATCTTTGCCCCCCCCCAAAAAAGCAAAAAACAAATGGGGTCATGAAGAGTCAGAACAACTAAAATGACCGAAAAATAACAACAGCTATTGCATAGCCGAAGGATGTCCCACACCTCTAATAGTCTTTTAAAAGCAAGACACTCTCTAAGGATTCAATCAAGACAGGAAACAATTCTGCGAATGAGAAGAGAGTTAATTATGGAAGAAGAACTCACTCCTTGTGAGATATTCCTCTCTCCCAATCTTCCCAGCATCCTCTGTGGAGGCTAAGACACCTTCTAGGCTACTTAACAAGTAAGAGACACTACACCCTGAAGGGAACAGACTCAGGTATCCAGGCATGAAATCGGAGGAGTTTTTGTGTGTGAAGAAAGAAGTAGCCTTGGCCATCAGTAAAGATGTAGAAAGGAACAGGCCTAGAAAGCCCAACTGAGTAAATTACTCAATAGGAATGCAATGACTAGGGACAGCAGGAGAGCCTTTCTAAATCAGAGATATGAGGCACCTTGGCCCCAGGTGCTCCCTAAGTCTATGCCTCCCTAGTATTATACCCTCTGTTTGTTTGCTTGTTTGTTTGTTTTTTAAGGCAATTGGGGTTAAGTGACTTGCCCAGGGTCACACAGCTGGTAAGTGTCAAATATTTGGTCTGAGGCTGGATTTGAACTCAGGTCCTCCTGACTTCAGGGCCAGTGCTTTATCCACTGTGCCACCTAGCTGCCCCCATACCTTCTGTTTATGCCCACTCTTCACACTGACCCTGAGTGTATATGATGGAGAATGCACCTCAGCTTCACAAAGGCAATGATTTTTAGCTATTGTTCTTACAATGCCATCTCATTAAATGCTTTTGCTTTGAGCTGATTGCCTCCTCTGGCTATTTTAAAGGTAAATGCCAATGAGGATTTATGAACTATAGTTTAGGCATATAGCCCCACAGAATACCTAGGATAATCATTCCTCAAAGTGTGCAACCCAGAAGCAAGAGTGGGGATGGCACATATAACCTAGCAGATATGGCACTGCATGTCAAAATCTTTTCTTGACTTAGAGCTCACAGTATCAGAGACATTGTATGATGATCCACTATGAATGACTCAGCTCTCCTCAGCAGCACAATGATCCAAGACAAGTACAAAGGACTCAAGAGGGAAAATGCTATCCATATCCCGATAAACAACTGATGGACTCTGAATACAGATTTTTTTTCACTTACTTTATTCTTTCTCATGAATTATTTTTTTTCCTTTTAACCTGTTTCTTCTTTCACAATTGTGACTCATATGGAAATATTTTTGCATGATAGCACATGTATAACCTATATCAAACTGCCTACCATTTTCAGAAGAGGGCAGGGAAGGGAAGAAGAGAGGGAGGAAGAAAAATTTGGAACTCAAAATCTTATAAAAATAAATGCTAAAATTGTCTTGACACATAATTGGGGAAAAAAATAAAATACTATTGACTTAAAATTCAAACTCCTCAGAACTGTCACCTATCTTGACTGACTCCTTATGAAGTACATCCTACTTTTTTAAAGGCCACCAGGAGTGGGGAGAATCCTTTATCCAGTCAATCACTAGCTACCCTGAGGTTCCCTCAAATTTATCTGAAGAACTTCTTCATATCTTGTAAATAGTCAACAATATATACAAAATATTTGTTTACATCCTAATTTAGACCTTAAATACCATCTTGTAATCTTTTTTTACCTTCTCCTTGCATCCTGAAATTTATTGGAAAAATTAAGCAGGGATCTCACTTTGTCTCTGTCTATCTCTGTCTGTCTGTCTCTCTCTCTCTCTCTCTGTCTGTCTGTCTGTCTCTCTCTCTCTCTAGCACACACATACCTACACAACATATGGAATTCCTGAAGCTTAAAATTATTTGGTAAATTTTCATTGACTGAAAAAATATGCTGCAAATTTAATAATAATAATAGTAGTAGAAATAATTAATAACAACAATAATACTTGCAAAGTGCTCTACATGTGTTATTTCATTTGAGTCTCACAACAGCCCTGTGGGGTAGGTACTATTATTGGCTCTTTTTTTACAGATAAGGAAATTGAGGCTAAGAAAGGCTAAGTGACTAGGCCATGGTCACACAGCTAATGTCAGAGGCAAAATTTGAATCCAGGTCTTCCTAACTGTAAGTCCAACACTCAAATCCACTGTGCCACATCAAGGATTAAATAAGATCAATTTTAGTTTCCTAAAAATGAGTATTTTTACCACGAGAAAATATGGTGTCTTAGCTCTAGAGCTGGCACCAGGGTATGGATGACCTGGGTTCATATCTCTCCTCTGATGCTTACTATCTGTATGAAACGGGGCAAACCACTTAATCTCCAGCAGCCCTCTTTCCTCAGCTGTGGAAGGAGATTAGAATAGATATCCTCTAACTACATCCTCTAGTTCTAGAACTATCATCTAAGTTCTGTCCCCTGACAAGTCTTGGCTACATCACCCTTGGCAGCTCACTTGCTCTCTCAGTGCTTGGGGTAACTCTCTAGGATTATACATTGAAGAGAAGGTACCAATCCACATTGGTCAAGGAAGTTCCTCGTAGGTAGGAGTCATAGACCCTAGTTCTGCTTTTTCTCTCACTCCCCAAAAAAGGATATAAAATGCTTATTGACTAATAATTATGGAAAATAATGTGAAACCTTTCAGTGAAGAATGAAGGCAGGTGACTCAGTGAATAAAATGCTAGACATGAAGTCAAATTGGTTTCAGATACTTAAAAGCTACGTGATTCTGGACAAGTCACTTAACCTCTATTTGACTCAGCCTCAACCTTTCTAAAATGTAACAATAACACTTATCTCCCAGGGTTGTTGGGAAGATAAAATTAGATAACAATATGTGTAAAACACCTAATATAGTACCCGGCACATAGTAGGAGCTTAATAAATGCTTATTATAATTATCATTGGAATCAAAAGCTTCTACTCTAAAGTAAGGATGTAGAAAATCTTTTCTGGGACTTTAAATAAGAAAAATGCCTACAAAATAAAAGCACTTAAAAACCCTAGGATAAAATGTGTATTTTGAAGTTTGATAAAAGCTAAAAATGAATATCTATGTATATGTCTCTCATTTAAAAATTATAATTAATATTAAATTTCAATTCCCTTTACTTAATGCTTATGGTATATCAATAATTAAATATAATTCAAAATTAGGTATGTTCCTATACTAAACAGATTATGCAGATTTGGGCTTGTCATTTTTGAACCTGGAATACAGCAAACCTTCACAAAATAAAACATACTCATTTTGGATATTTGATAATTCAACCTAGGCATGACTGAAATGAACTTTTATATAATCTGTAACAAAAGCTTTGCTAAATAATTCAAAGTGTTTGTTAAGCTAATTCATAGTATAAATAAGATTACAAGGCAAATAAGACATGGGCAAATAAAAACTTCTGTCCTCAGTTAACTCATCTATAAAATGAGGGAATTGTACTATTTGATACAAACCTTCATAGATCACCTATTATGTGCAAAGCACTAGGTTAAGCATTATACAAAAACAAACACTATAAAAACTACATTCTACGGAAAAGAAATTACATGTACACAAATTAGTAAATATAAAGCAATTTCAAGGAGAGATCCCTAGCAATCTAGTAGGGAAAAAGTAGAGGGATCAGAGCCTTAAATTTCAGGCTAACTTTTTTTTTAATAGTACCACAATTCTGAAATTTTATTAATCTGTACTAATACATAACCTATTTACTCAAAATTCTCACAAGACTTTAACATAGTTGTTTGTATTAAGATGAATGATGTTGGCTTGAATCAATCATACAATTTAGATCTAGACAACAGTTAATAGGCAATAAACATTTATTAACTAACTACTATGTAACAGGCACTGTGCTAAGCAGTGGGGATACAAATAAGAAAAAGACAATTCCTGCCCTCATGGAACTTACAATCTAATGAAGGAACTAGAACTGGAAGGGACCTTGAAGGTCATCTAGTCCAACCCCCTTATTTTACAATTGAAGAAACTGAAGCTTTGGGAGGTTAAGAGACTGGTTCACAATCATTCAGAGAATAAATGGCAGAGACATTAGGTCTTTTGTCTCTAAAGCTAGGGTCCTTTCCACTATCCCAAGAAGCATTTATTATATACATGAGCTCACCTATCCACTAAAGTAAGCTCAGTTAGACCCCTGCTGAAGAACATTAGTCAGCAGCGATGTACTTGAAAACAATAAAAATACATTTCTTTTGAAATGTTTCCTACTTCAGAATTTCCAGTAATTCTAACTGTCCTTTGACTTAATTAGTGATGTTTTATGGTACTGTTAGTATAGAAGAACAGTATGAAGCTGAGAAGGAAGGGGGAAGTAGGGACAGACCACACATGTGCAAGAGAACAAAGTCACTTTTCTAGACAGCAATCTGTGTGGACTCCTAGGAATGTGCTGAGTGTTTTCAAAATGGATTTTGCAGGGGGGAGGGATTTGGGTCCTGACATCTCTCTACCATTGCTATCAAGAATGAAAATTTATAGCTGGAGGGAATAAAATTTAAAGATAGGATTTTGAAAATGAGTTCCAATTTTGACATTATAAAATTGAGAAGAAAGAATGAGTGTGATTTCAAGACAGGAGGTGGATTCAGATGATGAAGACCCATTATTCTGTTTATGTTCTCTTTATTGTATTCCTCAAACAACTTAATTCCTCCAAGTCTTGCTGCCTATCTTATTTAGTTGATGTTCATCTTGTCTATTAGCCCAGCTGTACACCTACTTAAGAGGTTATCTACAGAGCACAATTTGTGGTATAAAAAATATAACACTTCCTGAAAATAATTTAATTGTTAATTATTCACCATTAAGTAGCTCTTCATTTATAGACTAATTCTCAATGATTACTTTGTGCATTCTTTAAAATAAGAATGTAAAAATAAAATGTTTACTTCATTTTGTTTTCTTTAGTTTTATTCATAGTCACCCAAGAGCAATTGCATGATATTTAGAAAGAATAAGACATTATTTAATCATGGTAAATGACAACATAGATCTTTGTCTCTGAGGCCCTACCTAAGGTTTGCTTGCTACAAAACTTCACCAATGCAAGACCAAAAGATTTGGTGTATACTACTAGGTTTTCTAAGGAGAGTACAAGTACTTCACCTTCTCTAAATCTAAATGTTTTCTATGACTGCAACTAATGCAATAAGTTTTGCCTGATCTAAAATTAACTCTTGTTTTTGGTCCAGACCCATGATTTCAGCAATGGAGAAAACTCCCTTCACCTGTACAAATCAACAACTGCTCTGAAACTTGTAATCTTAGATACCCGAGACCTTGAAAGGGTCACAAAGCCCATATGTATCAGAGGTAAGACAGGAACACAGGTTCTTCTTGACTCTGAAGGTGACTCTCTACCCACTATAACATGCTGCCTCTTCATAATTAACATATCACATTATATCCCTGAAAAGTGTCGAGAAATTAAACTCCCATATATGTTCAAAGAAATGTTGGTAGCACTCATTAACACTATTTACAAGATTGACATCATAGAGTAGAATAGCACATTTGGAATATTAACAATGTTTTTTTTTTAAACACTCCATTTTAGCTTTATGTACTATTGAAAAACTTTTGTTATATAGAAGACCAGTCTGGAGAAGCTCTTCCAAAATCTACAGCAAGCTAGCTTTCTAAAAATTACTATTTAAAATTCACTAAAAGTGAGATGATCAAAAGTGCATTTTCAGTAGAAGTAGTAGTAGTAGTTGTTGTTGTTGTTGTTGTTGCAGTAAAGCTAGCATTTATATAGCACTTTAAAATTCATAAAAAGTTTTAGAAATATTATTTCATTTTATCCTTAAAACAGCCCTAGGAAGTAAACACTATTATTATTCCCATTTTACAAATGAGGAAATTGAGGCACACAGCTGTTAAGTGACTTGCCCAAGGTCACATAGCTAGTAAACAGCCAAGGCTAGATTTGAACTTAGGTCTTTCATGACTCAAGGTCCAGCATTCTGTACACTGTACCACCTGACAATAAACATTATAATTATTTATCATCATCTAGTATTTTATTTTTGCTTTAAAGTTTTCAAAGCATTTTATCAACATCATCTCATTTTATCCTCTCAACAACCATGAGAAGTACTATTATTATTCCCATTTTATAGATAAGAAAACTGAGGCAGATATACATTAAATGACTTGCCCAAAGACATACATCTGACAAATATCTGAGGTCGAAAGTGGATTCAATTCTTCCTGACTCCAGATTCAGACTTCTTTTCACTTTGACACTTAGCTACCTAAGCATTTCCTATGTGCCAATCACTGTACCTGGCACTGGGGATATAAACCAAAAAAAAATGAAAAAGTCCCTGCCCTCTAAGAACTTATATTTTAATGTGCTAAAAACATGTGGATAAAAAATGCAATGCAAAATATACAAAGTAATTTCTAGTGGGAGAATAATGACAACTGGGAGTATCAGGACAAGCTTTTCAGGCCATTCAAGATAGCCTATGCATGGTGAAGGGAGATGAAATGTTAGGTAGGTGCAAAGCAGGCTACCTTAACTGGAAAATGTGCATTAAGCCTGAAAGGTAGATTAGAGCCAGACTGTGACAGGCTTTAAATGCCCAACAAATTTAACCTGAAAGACAAAAGGGAACCAACAAAGGTTTTTAAGCAAGAGAGAGAGTAATACAGTATAATATGTCTGAAATCTTCAAGTTCACATACAGAATCAACTTTGCATGAAGTGGAAATGACACTGGATTGTGAATCAGTGCAACTGAGTTTGAATATAGGTTCTGCCATTGCTACTACCTTTGTCCCCTTGGATGACATAATCAGAACTATCCCATAAGAATATTATTTTGGTAACTGGATGTCAGTTGGATTGAAGACTATAGAGACTAGAAGTGAAGAGGCCAAATAGGAGGGTATTACAATAGTCCAGGCTAAACATAAAAAGAGCTGATATAAAGTAGTGGTCAGAAGTGAAGGGAACAGAAATAAGATACGCTCTGAAAGTAGAATCAAAAAGACTTGGTAATTGGTTGCATGTGGAAGCTAAGGGGGAGGAAAGAATAAAGAATGATATTAAGATTATTGATCTGGATGACCGGGAAGATGTTAATATCAACAGAAATAAGCAAATTTAGAGGAAGGGCAAGTTTAGGGAAAAGATAATGAGTTCTCTTTTGGATATGTTGATTTTGAGATGCCATTTGAACATTCAGACAGAGATTTTTCAACAGGAAGTTAGCAAGGTAGAAAAGGAGTTCAGGAGAGACATTAGAGTGATTGTAGATTTGGAAAGCATCTGCTTAGTAATGATGACAATGTAGAAGAGATCAACAATGGAAAAGAATATAAAGAGAAATGGAGAAGAGGCTCCAGGACAAAGCGCTGAGGGACCCCTATGTTAATAGATGCTCATTGAACCCAATAAGAAGAGTCTGAGAAATAGTCAGACAAGTCAGTCAAAAAAAAAAATTAACAGTGTTCAGAGACCAAGGGACAAGTTATCCAGGAGGAAGTCAAATTCAATGTCAAAAGATGCACAAAGGTGGAAGAAGATGAGGACACATAAAAATTAAAATAAAAAAAAACCACTGGATTCAGCAGTTGAGAAATCATTGGTGATTTTAGAGATGATAATTTTATTAGAATGTTATGAAACCAAATTTCAAGGGATTGCAAAGTGAATAGGGAATGAGGAAATAGAGGCAGTAGTATAGATGACTGAAAGGGGAGACATAAGAACAACAGTTTGAAAGGATCACAGGTTCTTTTTTTTTTTTTTTGGCTAGGCAATGGGGTTAAGTGACTTGCCCAAGGTCACACAACTAGTCATTGTCAAGTATCTGAGGCCAGATTTGAACTCAAGTCCTCCTGACTTCAGGGCTGGTGCTCTACCCACTGCACCACCAAGCTGCCCTCAAGGATCACAGGTTCTAATGAAGGAAGTTTTTAAGCATGTGGGAACCCTGAGTATGTTAGTAAGCTGCAGGAAAGGAGCCAGTAGATAGGCCAAGATAGAAAATAAGAGAGAAGGTGGGAGTAGTTGAACAGGCAAACTTCCAGAGGAAGTGAAGGGATAACATCAAGGGTATAGTGGAGAGGCAAATTATAGTAATAACAAGTTCTTACTTCATTGGATTATTGTGACACTTAAACAATATAATGTATTTAAAGAGCTTGCAAATCACAAACTGCTGAATAAGGTACTTTTAAGTTGTCATTCTTTATTGTAAAGTAATTAATAGAGCTCAGGAGTATCATTTTTCAATCATAATGAACTGCTTTTTGTTACTGTCTCCCTGTTAGTCTGAGTATCTTCATCTGCCCTTTTATTTTCCATTTTATCCTTCCCTTCACAGTGACTAATTCTAAGCCTCAGCATACATTCTATGGTCATAACATAACCATAGATCTGAAAAGAACCTGACACGTTAAAACCATGTCACCAGGTAGTGGGATGAAATGATCAACTGAAAATCTGTGTTTACCTCAATAAAGCTCTCTATTTTACTCTTGCAAAGAATCTAGAAACTAACAATCAGCTGAAATCAGAATCTATGTTTCAGTATTTATCTAACCTAGTATACCATGTACAATCATAACAATTAGAGCTGGAAGGAACCATAAAGATAGTTCAGCTATCTGAGTGGCAATAGAGCAGTGAATTCATTGCCAGTGCTATTATACTGATCATTAATTAAGACATGAGTTGCTTACCTAGAAATCTTATTCTGAAATAAACTCAAAATTTTAGAGCTAGAACATTTCAGATGATATAGTCCAAAACACTGAAGGAATTTTGCAATTATTTTGTTTATGCTAGATTATAAAATAATGCTTCTTTAAAAAATTCATAGAAGTTATTTCTTACTCAAATACTTAAACTCAATTTCCCTTATCTCAATTCCTAGGTGTCTTATGACTTCCATAACAGTTTCAAATAGATACTACTGAAAAACTACGACAATCCCTATGCTCTACAATATTTAAGAAGAAAACAATTATGATATTTGCTCAGATAATTTTCTCCCCTGTCTCCTAATTCTTTCATTACATATCAGAAGCTTTAGAGAAAAATAATTATGTGAGCATCAGGGTCCTGATCTGCCACCCCTCCGGTGATGAGGCTTAGCAATGGTTTGTTTCTTTAGAGAGCATTACTGCCTATTGTGGCAGGAGCTGTCCAGTTGCAATTAATTTCAGATGCCGGAAAACAGAAGCAGATTCACATAGCTAAGTATATGAACACATATTTCTGCAAGAAAAAAAAAGGTTACAGCAAATTGTCTCAAATCTGTGGAATTCAGACCCTCTCTATTATTCTAGTATTGAATCCATCTCCTTGACCCCAAAACTATCTTCCCCTCCCCCACCCCACTCTTCAAACTGTTTTAAACCCTGGTATTGACTCTTGGATCTGATCTGGATGCTGCCTTCTGCCTCTGGCCCTCTGGCCTTAATTAGGACACTGTACTTCTGTCTGTTCACTCCAGTGTTACATGATCAGTTCAATATTTCTGGCTCCTCCCTATAAAGGAACCTTCTATCTACATGCTTTTCTCAGTCTCTGGCCCGGGAGGCTTCAGCTTACGTCATGGAAGAGGCTCAACTCTGACTCATATTCCATCACAGAGGACTGGGAAGAATGCTGTACATTCTTGGGAGTGAATGGAGGATAGGAAAAGAGGCAGAAATACCTTGTAATGATTAGCAATGTGAATGAATTGCAATGACTAGTTTGCAATTCCCTTTTCTTTTAAGTTCCAGTTTGGAGTTAAGGGATTTCTAAGTACTGTCCATACCTAACATCTTTAATGTGACTTAAGCACATTGGTTCAAAACAAACCTCAAACAAGGGTTTTTAATCTCTTTTATGTCATATACCCCTCAGGAAATCTGTCAAAGCCTGTGGATTGCCCAGAATAAGGTTTTTAAATGAATAAAATTTTTAAAAAAGGATTAAAAAAGAACCCTCAAAGTATATTGAAATATGTAGGGATTTTTTTCTATCCAATTTCATAGACCCTCTGAAAAATATTTTTTTAATTAATTAATTTATTTTTAGTTTTCAAAATTCACTTCCATAAGATTTTGAGTTTTAAATTTTCTCCCACTCCCTCTTCCCCTCCCCCAAGATGGAGTACAATCTGATATAGGATCTACATATACATTCATGTTAAGCATATTTTCCCATTAGGCATGATGTAAAGAACCATTCAAACTAATGGGAGCAACCGTGAGAATGAAGCAATAAAACAAAACAACAAAGGAAAAGGAGAGCAAATAGTATGTTTAAATCTGCATTCAGTCTACATATTTCTTTCTCTTGGTATGGATAACAATTTTTTTTATTGTGATTCATTAATTTATTTATTTTTAGTTTTCAACATTCACTTCCACAAGATTTTGAATTCCAAATGTTTCCCCATCTCATTCCTCCCCCAACCCCAAGATAGCATGCATTCTGAATACCCTTTGTCCTCATTTGTCCTCCCTTCTATCTCACCCCCCTTCTCTTATCCCCTTCCTCTTCTATTTTCCTGTAGGGCAAGATATATTTCTATACCCGATTACCTGTATATCTTATTTCCCAGTTGTGTGTGAAAACAATTTTTTTTAACATTTATTTTTAAAACTTTGGGTCCCAAATTTTTTCCCTTCCTCCCTCCCCAGCCACCCTCATTGAGAAGCCAAGCAATTTGATAACAGGTTATACTTGTGTAGTCATATAAAACACTTCCAAAGTAGTCACGCTGTGGAAAACTAACTATATTCCCCTTCATCCTATCCTGCCCCACTGTTTATTCTATTCTCTCTTTTGACCCTGTCTCTCCTCAAAAGTGTTTGCCTCTGATTATCCCCTCACCTAATCTTTCCTCCTTTCTATTATCTCCCCACTCTCTTATCCCATTCCCCCCTATTTTCTTGTAGGGTAAGATAGCTTTCCATACCCAATTGAGTATATATGTTATTCCCTCCTTAAACCAAATCCAATGAGAATAAGATTCACCCATTCCCTTTCACCTTCCCCCATGTCCCTTCCACTGTAAAAGTCTTTGCTTGTCTGTTTTATGTGAGATAATTTACCCCATTCTACCTTTCCCTTTCTCATTATATATATGTATATATATCTTCTTTCCATGTAGAAATATAAACAGTTCAACTTTAATAAATCTTTTATGATTTCTCTTTCCTGTTTACCTCTTCATGCTTCTCTTGAGTCTTGTATTTGAAAGTCAAATTTTCTATTCAGCTCTGGTCTTTTCATTAAGAATGCTTGAAAGTCCTCTATTTCACTGAATGTACATTTTTTCCCATGAAGGATTATACTCCGTTTTGCTGGGTAGGTGATTCTTGGTGACTCTCTCCTGGATCTATTTTACAGGTCAGTTGTTTTTCCAATGAGATATTTCACATTGACTTCTATTTTTCATTCTTTTAATTCTGTTTTACAATGTCTTGATTTCTCATAAAGTCACTAGTTTCCAATTGTTCCATTTTAATTTTTAAAGAAGTATTTCTTCAGTGAGTTTTCGGACTTCCTTTTCCATTTGGTCAATTCTGCTTTTTAAGGCATTCTTCTCCTCATTGGCTTTTTAGACCTCTTTTGCCATTTGGGTTAGGCTATTTTTTAAGGTGTTATTTTCTTCAGTGTTTTTTTGGGTCTCCTTTAGCAAGATGTTGACTTGTTTTTCATGGTTCTCTTGCATCACTCTCATTTCTCCTCCCAGTTTTTCCTCTACTTCTCTTACTTGCTTCTCAAAATCTTTTTTGAGCTCTTCCATGGCCTGGGACTGATTCTTATTTTTCTTGAAGGCTTTGGATGTAGGAGCTTTGACTTTGTTGTCTTCTTCTGATTGTATGTTTTGATCTTCTTTGTCACCAAAGAAAGATTCTATAGTCTGACTTTTTTGCATAGTTTGCTCATGATCCCAGTCAATTACTTGAGTTTTAAACTCTTTGTTAAGGTAGGGGGTCTGCTTCCAATGTGGAGAATATATTGTCCCAAGCTTTGGGGGTTTTCTGAAGCTGTTTTCAGAGATACTTCCATGGACCTGTAAATTTTCAGTTCTTTCAAGGGTGTATGATCAAGGGCAAGGTCTTTACTCCTTTCTTGGCCTGTGCTCTGGTCTATGGGGGACCACAAGCACTCTTTTCTGCCTTGGAACTCTGAGGAGAATCCCCTCTCTACTGCCACTACAAGATCCACCATGCCAGCACTCCTTCTTGCCCCAGGATCACCATCCAGTACTGTGACCCACATCCAAGCACAGGTAAAGCAAGAGAATCCTGCCTTAGCAACAGCTAAAAGATTCCTGTAATCCCCCTCTGATCAGCCACTCAATTCCCCCTCAGTCTGTGGGCCAGAAGCTCTTGAAGCAGCCACCACCATGGGGCCACCCTGGGTCTGGGACTGGGACCAAGGTTCTCTCTCACCCCCATCACAGACTTTTCCTACTGACTTTCTAAGTTGTATTTGGTGTTTGTGGTTTGAGAAGTCTGGAAGCCACAGCTGCCCATGATTCAATCCTCTGAGGATTGCTCGAGGTTCGCTGAGGCCTGGTCTTTGCCTGTGCACCCACGTGAACTGTATTCCTCTCCCAGCCTAGCATGATAGACCTTTCTAATCAACCATCCAGGTTGTCTTGGGGTGGAAATTGGTTTCACTCTGCCATTTGTGGGTTCTGCTGCTCTAGAATTTGTATAGAGCCATTTTTACAGGTATTTGTAGGGGCTTGGGGGAGAGCTCAAAGAAGTCCCTGCTTTTACTCTGCCATGTTGTCTCTGTCCTGACCCTCTGAAATCTTAATCCAAGGTTAAGGACTTGTGGTCTCAGGAGAAGAAATGGCAACTGTTCTTGTTCATTATTTCAGTTTATTCTGACTAAGCTGCCTTGCCTCCTGGCTAAAATCAGTTCAGTTGCTGTTGACAATATTTCCTAGTTAACTGCTAGCCAAGTTCAGTAGCCCCCAACTGTCTAGAAGAGGTTGAAATAAAGAGGAAAAAAGTAAAAGAGGCAGATAAATAGAAACATACATACATACATACATACATACATATATGTATGTGAAGAGAAATACAGAGACAGAGACAAAAAGAGAATTATTATTATGAACAATTAAATTTGTTATCTCTTATCATTCCTTGGCAAACTACAGATACTCCTTTCCCTTTTGTATTGGTTTTAAAAAGGATATTATATGTGTTTTAAATTAAGATCATCATTGATATTTCCCTTTCCTTCATCCCATATATCAATCTGTCATCAACCTCTATTAATTTTTACTTTGAAATGTTCCTAATTTGGCACAAACTTGGTACAGGACAAGACCTCACACCATATACCAAGATAAGCTTCAAATAGGTAAATGACTAAGACATAAAGGGTAACATCATAAAAAAAGTTAGAGGAGCAAGGAATAAATTTCCTTTCTGATCTATGGATAGGGGAAAAGTTTATGACCAAACAAAGAATAAAGAGGCTCACCAAAGATAAAATGGACAATTTTGACTATGAAATATGTATAAGTTTTTGCACAAACAAATCTAATACAACTAAATTAGAAAGGAAGTAGGTAGGTAGGGGGAAAATCTGTGCAACAAGTTCATCAAATAAAGGTCTTATTTCTAAGACATGTGGAGAACTAATTCAAATTTATAAGAATGAACGCTATTTCTCAATTGATAAATGGTCAAAGGATATAAAGAGGCAGTACTCACAGGAAAAAATCCAAGTATCTGTAGTGATATGAAAAATAATGTTCCAAGTCACTAATAATCTGAGAAATGCAAATTCAAACAACTCTAAAGGGCCACCTCACATTCATCAGATGGGCAAAATTGAAAGAAAAAAATTACAAATGCTGGAAGAATTGAGGGAAAATGAGTACATTAGCATAGACTTGTTGAGTGATAAGCTGTTTCAGCCATTCTGGAAAACAATTTTGAACTATGTCTAAGAAGTTACTAAATTTTATATACCATTTGACCTAGACATATTGCTAGTGGGTCTATTTCGCAAAGATATCAAACAAAAATGAAAAGGATTCATTTGTTACAAAAATATTTATAGCATCTCTTTTGTGGTGGTAAAAGAAATGGAAACAAAAGGAGTATCCATCAACTGAGGAATAGCTAAACAAATTATACTCTCCCTCTCTATATATAGATAGATATATAAACATACATACACATACACATGTGTGTTTATGCATGTATATATACCTGGGAAGAATTCTATGGACTGAAGTAGAGTGAAATTAGAAAAAACAGGAGAATGATATGTACAATTATTACATTTTAAAAACAAGTAACTTTGAAAGATTTAAGAAATCTGATTAATGAAATGACCAATTATGATCCCATCAGATACATGATAAAACTTGCTTCTCTCAACCTAACAACATATGCCTGCAAGAAAAATGAAAACAGCAAATCATGTCAAATCTTCATTGAGTTCAGATCCTCTCTGTTATCCTAGTATTGAACTCAATTCCTTGATTCCTAGACTGTACTTTTCTTTCATCACTCTTCAAGCTAATGATTCAGGATGCAAATTGAGATATATTTTTGGACAAGATCAATGTGGGAATTTGCCTTGCTTGACTATGCATGCTTGTTACATATGTTTTTTTTCTTTCTTTTTCAATTGGTGGTAAAGAAGGACTCACAGAGGGACAGAAAATATTTTTTAATTGAAAAATCAAATTTTTTTAATGAAATGTCTCAAAAATGATCCCTTTCCATTCCTATTGTTACCACAATAAGTCTCAATCATCTCAAAAGAAGATTAACATAGTAGTCTCCCAGGCATCTCCATTTCCAGTCACTTTCCCCCCCAACTCACCCTGCTTATTTAATATAGTTGATTTCAGACTAATCTTCCTAATGTATTGATTTTATTACAATGCTTCTCTGCTTAAGAGTCCAGTCATCTCTTTGGTCTATTATATGGAAGCTGCCTTGCTTTCAAAGCATAATTTGATGCCCCTGTAGCCATCTCACCTTATTTCCCATTACTTCCCAATATTAAACTTTTGACTTCAGGCAGGCAAGGTCGGCTCTGATCTCTGCCTTCTATGATCTCCTATTGTACTTTCATGTTGACTTAATGTATCAAGCATATGCCAGATTCCCCCTTTCTCATTATTTTGTTCATATTATTCTACTTGCTTGGAGTATTCATCTTCATTCCTTCTACTTATCCTCAACTTCCATCCAGAACCTTCATCCTTCAAGGATCCAGATCTTTCAAGGACCAAGTTAAGTCCAAACCTCTCTGCTCAATAAATTAATCACAAGAATTTATCAAGTGCCTATCATGTGCAAGGCATAGTGCCACACACTAGGACTACAAATACAAAAGTGAAATGGTCCCTGCTCTCCATGAAGACTCCATGCTTGCATGAAGTCTTCAGTAACCATTGCAACCTGAAATTACTTCTCATTTCTCATAACCCTTGCCCTTTAAAGACTGGATCTCCCAATATTGTGCAGAGGTTATTCATGGGCCCAATCTGACTACTGATTGGCAACCTGGTGGCCTCTCAATCCTGGGGATTCACCATATTGATGCCACATTTAACATGAACACTCAATTTGTATAGATCACTGCAACTCAGAACTCCTAAGCTCAAGATATACATCAGCCTCCATTTCCCTATTGGCTGGGATTGCAGGTGTGTACCACAACAGCTAGTTGCTGTTGCACTTAAAGATAATGCTGCAAGGTTTGGAAAAAAGAGTTTTCTATTTTTTCTAACTGAATATCTTCTCTACAGATAGACTACAAAATCCATGAGCTTATTTACCATGGCTTATAATTCTTTTGTCTCCTCTAGAATAAATTGAATAGTGTTAGACATATTGTATTAGTGACAAGTGTTAGTTGTATAGCTTTTTTTTTGATTAAAAAGTATATTACACATATTATCTCATTTGATCCTCACAAGAAATCCTATGAGACTGGGAATGCAACTTTTATTATTCCAATGTTACAGTTGGAGAAATTGATTCTCAAAGAGTCAATTTGCCCATGATTATCCAGCTAACAAGTGGCAGAGGTGGGATTTAAACCCACTTCTCCAGGCTTTAAGTCCAACATTCTTTCTAAAACACTGTATTATCTCCTCTAGGGCATTCTTAATAAAGGCTTGCTGATTGATTTATTGATGATGTGAAAATGGTTCCCTCAAGAAGTGCACTATTTCTAGCCGCAAAACAGATGACTCTTCATAAAGCTCCCAAGAGACTGCTGGCAAACATGGTTGACTTTTTAATGTTGTAAAAAGAAAAAAAAAGACAGAGAGAGAAGCTCATAAAATTATGTTTGGGGGTGGGGGAGGGGAATTTCTGAATTCCTTTCTAAACAAGGTACATGAAAGAGAAGGCAATGCATGAAGGAGGGAAATGCAAGTTAAAACCGCTATTCTTTGGTCAGGTCTCAGTAAATGGGAGTCTGGTTCCTGCCTTATATAAGCACATACCAGCCACCCTGTAAAAGGAAGCCAGTTAAGGCACACATTATATATGATGATATATCTTGCTTCCTCATGACCTGCCCAAGCTCAGTTATCTTAACTATTTTTCCAGTGTTTTTGCCTGGGCCATCTTTTCTTCCTTTGTCTCCTGTCTGAGCTAATCTTGTCTGTTTATTTGCCCTTTCTTAATCTGGTTCTGATGTTTCTATCATCTCTGTTGTGGACTCTCTTTCAGACTGGCAACCTGCATGACTTCTGATTTGTTTTAACTTGTCACTGGGGTCCCGGTTTAGCCTTGGCATCCAAATTAAGCCATCCTGTCTTTCTCTCCTGTACTTAGAACAGCTGTCAAAACTCTGAATGTGAGCAAAGATGCGACAGCTGTTCATTGAATATCTCACTACTCAGTAGGATGTTACAACAAAGAGCAAGCATAATCATTCTATAATTCTAGAAAAACAACCCCAGAAAATTCACTATAGAATACAACTACAGGAAATCAAAATAAATGCATACTAACAGAACTTAGAGGGATAAGGCCTGGGTCTCTGATTTTACTAGAGAATTCCCAGGTGATTAAAAACTATCTTTACCAATGCAGTTGGTTGCGTTCTCTGCAATTCATGGTCTTAGAAAATTGCTTACATTATGGTGAGATTAAGTAAATTGCCTTACATTACATAGCCAGTATGTGTGTGAGGCAGAACTTGAACCTAGAACATCCTGGTTTCAAGGCCAGTTTTCAGGTAGAGGCAGCTGGGTAGTACAATGGAAGACATGACTTCAAATCTGGCCTCACATACTTACTAGCTCTATAAGCCTGGACAAATCACTTAAATTGTCCGCCTCAGTTTCCTCAGAGTCTATTGATCTTAGAAATTCCAGTGGTGGAAAGGGATAGCAAGAACTAGGCCAAAATGCTCCAAAAGGATGCCCCTGGGAAAGGAAAGTGAATACACAACCTATCAAATGGGGTTAATAATAGCACTTCCCTCTCAGGGTTGTTGTAAGGATCAAATGAGATAATATTTGTAAAGCACTTAGCACAGTGCCTGGCACATGGTGTGCTCTTCCCTTCCCCCTTCCCCATTCCCCTATCTATTATACCATACTGCTCAGAAACTTGTAAGGAATTAAAAAAAAATTATTATTACATCATATTGCTGCCTGCCCCACCCCCAACATATAGGACTATAGATTTAGAACTGCAAAAGGCTTTAAAGTGCATCTATCCCAGTACCTTAATTTTACAGGTGAGGAAACTGAAGTCAGAGAGGTTGAGTGCCCTGTCTAAAATCACAATGGTAATAAATGGCAGGTCTAGAATTTGAATTTAAGTCTTCTCATCACTAATCAAGTGTTATTTCTACTAAATAACAACTTTTTCAATCATCAATCAAATGTAACCTCATTTTCTATACCTTTCCTTTTTCCCTAGCTTTGATTACCCAAGCCTGTTCTTATTCTGTTGCTAGCTTAAAGAATGGTGCAAAGAGAAGTAGACTTTGCCACATACTTGCTATGTAAACATGGACATGTCTCTTCATTTTACTGAGCCTCAGTTTCCTCATCTATAAATTTAGAAAAATAATTATTGCCCTATCCATCACACAGGGTTGTTCCAGGGAAATCGTCTGGTAAATTGTGTATTATTATATGAGTGAAGCTTATTTGCAGGGGAATAATGTTTGGTTTCCTGCCTTTATCCACAACATGGAGAAGGATAGGTTCCATTTTAGTAGCTAGGTGGTACAATAGATAGACTGCCAGGTCTGGTGTCAGGAAGACTTATCTTCATGAGTTCAAATCCAGCCTCTGAAACTTACTAGCTATGTGACTCTAAGCAATTCACTTGACTCAGTTGCTCATCTGTAAAATGCTGAGAAGAAAATGGCAAACCACTCCAGTATCTTTGCCAAGAAAACCCTAGATGGGGTCACAGAGTCAGACACAACTGAACAACAACAGGTACCATTTAATTACATAGCTTCTCAATCATCCATCCTATACTTTACTCTGACCTCTATCCTAACTATTAAATTGCCTCAATTTAACCTTGCCAGGCCATGGTCTCACAGGATCATTATCTACAGGATACCAGATGTCCCAGATCTTTAAGAGTAAAAATGAATCTTTCTGTCTTAAAAGAATTTGGAGCAGATAGTAACATGTCTCAGCCAGCCCTGACCGTTGCTGCCTGAACATCAAAGGATGAGAGTTCTAGACACGAATTCATTGCAAACTGATAGTAAATTGGGTTGAGCAGGCAATCTAGAAGGAGAAGGAGGATAAAGGAAGACTGTGAAAGCTTGGGAGCTCTCATTTCTGATCCATTTGAAAGTTTCTTTGTCCTAACAATTAGAGCATCCATTAGATAAGTGAAGTCCTACCATTCAGTTCTCACAAAACAGCCTATGCCTTAGATTTCTTTCTGCTCTCAACAGTCTCAAAGAACCAGCATATTCTGGACCACTTTCCTTTATTTTTTTTCCTCTTTTTGGAGGGAAAGGGAAACCTATGATTTCACTGTATCATGAACTCCCAGTATGGAAACTCCTTTCAGCAATATGGATCAGCAACTCATCTGGAACTTAGAACCTTAGAGTCCTGGCTGAGGCACTGAGAGGCATAAGTGACTTATCCAGGGTCACACAGCTACTGTGTAGCAGAGGCAGAATTTTAACCCAGGTGTTCCCAACCAACAATTGCCCTCCTGCCACTATACCACTGTGCTTCTCACAGATTATAATAATAATATGCATTATTATAGAGAAATAACATATAATTATATAATGTATAAATATAATGTATATTATATCATTCACATTATCATTCAACTCCAGGAAACAATATGACCCTTTCAGGATAAGCTCATTACGTCTAATCTCATCACCATGCTGCTGACTTAAGCCTTCGATACCACCTTACTCAGCCTCCTCTCGCCTCTGATTGGAAGGCTGGAGGGTGGAGTACTGAACCTCCTTTTATGAAAGCCTCCTTTTATAGAGGGCAGAACTTGGATTTTCAGATCAATCCTCTTTGTACCTGCCGTTCTGCCTGGTTTCAGTTCGGTGGAACAAGATGTCCCATGATCTGGGAACTCCCTGCTGTCCCCTTCCACTTTGCAGATTCCTTTTGTGAGTTGTCTTCTCCCATTAGATTGTAAACTCCTTTAAAGTAGGGATTGTCTTTCTTTTTCTTATTTGTGTCTCCAGCACTTTGCACAGTAGTTGGTACATAGTAGGCACTTAATAAATGTTTATTAAATTGAATTGCTATAATATTCTAATAACATATAACAATGTTACATAAACTACATCACTGTAACTATTATATTTAGTAACATTAACTATATTATTATTAATACATTCAAAACCTTTGATATGGTTCAATTGGTACATAGGCATTTATCACAATCAGTCCATTTATTTCTTAGCCAGGGAGTAAGGTGTAACTGTCAGAAAAAATACCGAACATTAGCAGCCACAAGGTTCTTCTTTGGAAAGCTGTTAAATATGGAAGGACCTTAGAAATCCTCTAAGCTCCAAACTAAAACTCAAAAAGAAGGAAATTCTAAATGTGGTCACTGTTATTCAACCATTCCTTTGATCAACCTTGTTATAAATAAAGCGCTACTCTGATACTCTAGACAATTACCACTAAAATCTGATCAATTAACAAGCAAATAGTAAATGATTCAACTCTATCTTATCTCCCCAAATATATTAAATGGATGTGAAAAATACTTAAGTTTCAGTAGAAATACTCATCCATAATAACAGCACTTATAAATTGGTAAATCCTTGGTAAATGCTGACTGACTATTCTCAGAGTAAAGGGCAACATTCTTTATCACAATTGACTTGCTGCTACACATAACATGTCTCTAAAAAAAAAAAACAATTAGAAACAAATTATCTTATAATCCTAAATCGTATGCTATTTGTCTTCTGTTGAATCAACCTGATCTTCTCTTCATCATCGTTCCAATACAGCCCATCAACAACATTTTGCATTTATCTAGCATTAAGAATCTGATTATGTTTATGAAAAACGATTTCATGTTAATGTTTGCAAAAGTATGTAGCATGTATGAACCATTGTAAGTCTGGCCTCCTCGCCTCTATAAAGTTTGCACGTGTAAAGCAGCAATTATATTAATGGAAGCACCTACTCACCATACTTCAGGAAAGAACCAGTAGAAGTGCTGGTGTCAGTAGTGTGGGGTGGCGATTGCCCTAATTCTGTTGAGGTAGGAGAGAATGTGACTGGGGGAGCAGTTTTAGAATACCATCCTACTGCTGTGATTCCTCCAAGCACACACTCACTTGATAATGCTTTCCTTTGCACTTTATACTTTGTAGGTCTCTAATCCACTGTTAACTAACCATTTATCAAGAAGCATTCATTGAGTACCCACTGTCTTCCACATACCACTAATACGCTGGAACTAACTCTACAAAAGTTAAACAGATTCTGCCTCAAGATTATTTATATTCAATATAATCACAGATAAATAAGGAGTATATATGTAAAATAATTACAATGATTTGAAGAGTGACTAATAACTGGGGGGGTTGTAATAGGAAAAATCATTTGAAGGATATGATGCTTGAGTTGAACCTTTGAGGAAGTTGAAGTCTGCAAAAGGTAGAGGTGAGGAGGGAGAGTATTTTAGACACAGAAGAATAGTCTGTACGAAGACATGGAGATGGGAAATGAAATGTCTTAAATAGGGCACAGCACGAAGACCAAATTGGTTGGAGTGTATAATATCCAAGGAAAAGTAATGAATAGTCAGCTTGGAAAAACAAACTGGAGACAAATTGTAGAGGTACTTAAATTCCAAAAAAAGAAGTTTATATTTTATCCTAAAGCAAAGAGGAAAACAGTGAAGCTTCTTGAGGAGTGATGGGCTCACATATGTACTTTAAGAATATCAATTATGGGGCCTGCTTGTGGGGCCTGAGAAGGCTCAGCCATGGGGGCCACAGTTGAGGGCATCTCTGAAGCCCAGTGGGAGGGTCTGGGACAAGACAATGCCATGGTGAAGACTGCCAAGGAGGCCATGGAGCCCGCCAAGGCAGACATCACAGGGCTGTGCCAGGACATGTTCTCCAAAATGGCCACGTACCTAACAGACAAGCTGATAGCCACCAGTGAAGACTATAAACTTCTGGAAAATATGAGCAAACTGACTAGCTTGAAGTATCTAGAAATGAAATATATGCAGTAAACATAAGTAGAAACCTAAAGGACTTAAACTAGAAATAGGCAGCACTTCAGCCTTATCTGGATCTTTAATTGAGGAGCAAGTAGCAGCTCTTGAGCAGGCAGCTTACAAGTTGGTTGCATATTCAAAAAAACTAGAAGCAAAGTACAAGAAGTTAGAGAGGAGATGAAAGAATTCATTAGCACAAAGACTTTAACTACAAGAATGTTTCATAAGAGCTGAAGTAAGTGGGATGCAACTTATCACTATGCTTCAGTTCCTAAAAGGAAGAGGTGCTGCTGATCCAAGGAAAATCCCAGCCCTCACCTCTGGTTGGATGTGTAACTGGCCACCTCTTGATGTTTTCTAAACGTGTTGCCCCTGGAATCTCATCTTATCGTGTGCTTCATTGTGTGCCCTGGACCAAGAATCAGAAATCAGGATTGACCCCATCTAGAACAGACACAGAGAAGAGGCTGTCATCTTTCTGTCTCATCCCTTCTTCCCTCTCCCCTAGGGCTCTACATTGGACTCTGTTATGAATGTGCCCCCCCCACCCCCTTCATAACCTTTTCTTCAACTTAAATAATAAATGCTGACTTATGACCCTCAAAAAAAAAAAGAATATCAATCATGCAACTGTGTGGAAGATGGGTTATAAAAAGGCAAGACTAGATACAGGGAGGCCAATTAAGAAACCATTGCAATAATACAGGCCAGAGATGATGAGGTCCCAAATGAGTGTGCTGACCACATAAGGGGAGAGAAAGGAAAAGATATGAGATGCTGAGAAGGTAGAATTGAATGAGTGAAAGTGAAAGGTTGAAGATGACTCCTTTGGTGAAAACCAGGTGGTCTGGAAGAATGGTATTGCCCTCAACAGAAACAGAAAAGTTAGGATGAGGGTTAGGGTTTAGGGGGAAGGATTATGAGCTCTGTTTTTGAAATAGTGAGTTTGAGATGCCTGTGGTCAAATGCAATGATATCTAGAAAGCACTTAGAACAGTGCCTGGAACATAGTAGTCACTTAATACTTGTGTCCTTCCCCTTCCCTGTATGGGACATCAAGGTGAAATGTGTGACTAAACTGGAAGAGCTTAAGAATAGGATCTCACTATAGCAAATATAGATGGGGGAATCATAATCATAACTTTATGCCTTCTCACTCTGACCAGCTACTCCTAAAAGAGTTATGCTACTTAATTTGGTCCCAAATCCAAGAGGCTTTTATGAAGCTACTAATCCAGTAATCTTTCAAATGAAAATATCTTAATGTCCTTTTGGGGTCAGAATAAAGCAATAACTTTGCATCTAGGGCAAAAACCATTGGCATCAAGTTGAAAGGGGTTGGGAAATTTACTGTTGTGGCACAGAAAACTGAGAGCATAGTCATGCTAAATGAGGGGGGTGACTGATCCTTATCCCTTTGAGGGAGAGGGGTTCCATGATGATGGGACTCTAGGGATGGCAGCCGGAGGACTGTGAGATGAGGGACAAGAGACAGAGGCCCCACAGATGTCAGTTTCCTGAGAAAAAACTTATTTGCCCCATTCAAGCTATAGCTTTGGGTCAGAACATCCCCTTTATAAGACATACAAGTTTAATCATATATTGTTATGACTTTGTTGTTTTTTTGCCCCATAGGTTCAGTTTTTCACCTTCCTTACTTAGGTTGTTAAGATCCTTAAGGGAAAGGGCCATCTCATCTCTGATGCTAACTTCTCGTGAGCCTTTAAGCAGATCACTTAACCTCCTGGGCCTTAGTTTCCTCATAAATGAAATGAAATGGTTGGACTAGATGGCCTTTAAGATGCTTTCCAGATCTAAAATTATTATGTTAAGATGTGTTTAATGTGTATAGCCAACTTTCACCCCAGTAAAGTGCTAGAGCAACAGTAAATACTTAATAAATTATTTAATGAATCAATATTAAATATGCATAATTATCAGAGGCAAATTTAGTCTTTAGGTATAATGTACAATTGCCATCACTTTCAGAAAGATTTCCAAGCAACACTTTTAAAATTATTTTTTTACCATTTTGGTATTTATGTCCTTTAAAAAAAAAAAAATGAAAAAGCATAGCAGAATGGATAACTGGCCTCCTAGCCAACAAAACCTAAGCTCAAGTCCATATCTACTGGGTGGGTGACACTAGGTAAAAGTCACTCAGTCTCACAGAGCTCTAGACAACTAACTAAGACTATAAGTTGTAGGAAAGGGCCTGACCTATATTGGTAAAGGGAGTTTCCTCACCTGGGAGGTCCTCATTTCAATGAAATCACAAATCCAATCCTTTTCCCTACTTTCATTACAGTGAACAGTCTTGAGAAAAATAATACCTCAGAGGGACTCTGAAGGGACGTTTGGCAGTAAAAATTTTGGCGGTTGTTGGTGTTTAGTCATTCAGTCATGTCTGACTCTTTGTGATCCCATGGACCATGGTATGCCAGGCCCTTCATACCTGAGGGGCTCATCCTTTGATGTCATATCTTTTAAAGTAGGGTTTTCTTGGCAAAAACACTGGAGAGATTTGCCATTTCCTTCTTCAATGGATCACCTTTTGTCAGAACTCTCCACTATGACCAGTCTGTCTGGGGCAGGGGTGGGGAACCTGTGACCTCAAGGCCACATATGGCCCTTTAGGTCCTCAAATGTGGCCCTTTGACTGAATCCAAACTAAACAGAACCACTCCCCTTAATATAAATGATTCATTCTGTAAAACTTGGACTCTGTCAAAAGGCCATACCCAAGGACCTAGAAGGCCATATGCGGCCTCAAGGCCACAGGTTCCCTACCCCTGGTTAGAGTAACCCTGCCCAAATAGCTCATGGTTTCATTGAGTTACATGAGCTCCTCTCTCATGACAAGGTAGTCATCACAGAAGGGAAAGATTTTGGTATTGCTCAGCAATTTGTTATAATTTATATACCCTGAAATTATAATTACTCATAAAAAGTGATTCAATGTCTTCCATTCCTTTTTCTTTCCAAATCCATGTAGGAATATGTGATAATAAAGTCAGAGATAAAAATGTTATTAGATGAAACAATAAAAGAATGCTTATAGCAAAAAACAAAAACAAAGTAGAAAATTAAGGAGAAAAAAATGATTGTGGGAGATTTTTAACTGCCATTGGTAATTAATGGTACTTGAAGGTGAAATACACAGCTTTCCCACATACTCTCACCTGATTTTTGTCTGTGTGACTGTGTACCTGACAAAAGGTACCTGATAGAGATCTGAGTATACTAACAACTAGGATAACAAACATTTCACATTAAAATACTTTAAGAAAATATTCTGTGTTGGAAAAAAGTTTATTGCCATCCAGAAGCATCATTAAACATCTATATTGCCCTTAAAACATTAGTAATTTTTATGTATGCCTTTTTATATGAGAATCATTTCCCAATATTCAGCCCTATTATTGCAGAGATGGCAGAATAGACTCTTCTTCTTATAGGAAAAAGGTAGCATCTCTGCTGGGGGCTCCAACTGATCCCCAAAGCAAACAGGACCTCTGAAATCTTGAGTTCTGTGGAGCAATACCTAGAAGTGACCAGTAACAATTATAGCTCACACTGAGCTCTGTTAAGCAGCAGGAGTAAAACCTGCCAGAGACTTGTCTACACACCTGGTCTAAACGTCCCACAAAGATTATGGGCCTAACAGAGAACATACGCTATTAAGGCAGAGTCCCAGTGGGAGTGACAAGATGTTATCACCAGAAGACATCAGTGCCCAAATGCATTAAAGACAAAAGTGGCCCCTTCAAGTGTGCCCTCTGGGCAGCGTGTGTTCCCTATATTTGTGTCTCTCCCTGTGCTCCCTTTGGTCATGCCTGGTGCCTACATATGCCCCACAGTGTGTGTATTATGTTCATATGTGTTTCCTACATTAATGCCACTGCATATGTATGTTCCTTGGTCATCTATGCTCCCTCTATGAGTGACTCTCCACAAGTCTATTCTCTAGGTTCACCCACTTTTCCTACTTACATGTATTTTGGAAGAGTGTGCTCCGGGTTTATAGGAAAAAGCTATTGCTAATAATGATTCTATTTCATTCACTACATTTGTTTTGAAATAATTGTGTTCTTTGGATGACTGGACAATCCCAATGAGTTTTTTTTCAGTCCTGAGTTTCTCTCTGGTCTCTCACTCATTTGCAAAGGGATCAGGCAAAGGCAGTTAAAGTCAAGTCAACAGTCATTTTATTTTGCATTCATTATGTGCCAGACATTGTGCTTAGCACTGGGGATACAAAGAAAAGCAAAGACAGATAAAGCTTCCCCTGCTTTCAAGGAACTCACAGTCTAATAGGGGAAACAATATGCAAACAACAATGTAAAAACAAAACATATGCAGAATAAATTGAGGATAATCTCAGAGGGAAAGCACTAACATTAAGAAGGACCAGGAAAAGCTTCCTTTAAGAAGGTAGAATTTTGGGGGGCAGCTAGGTGGCACAGTGGATAGAGCACCAGCCCTGAAGTCAGGAGTACCTGAGTTCAAATCCAGCCTCAGACCAAACACTTGACACTTACTAGCTGTGTGACCCTGGGCAAATCACTTAACCCCAGTTACCCAACCAAAAAAAAAGTAGAATTTTAGCTGGGACTTAGAAGATGCCAGAGAAGTCAAAAGACAGAGAGAAGGAGGGAGAGGGTTCCAAGCACTGGGGACAGCCAGTGAAAATGCACAGAGTTTAGGAAGGGAGTATCATGTACAAGAACAGCAATGGGGTCAGTTTCACCGAATCACTTAATATGTAGAGGGGAGTAAGATCTTGAAAGGCTGAAAAGGTAGGAAAGGGCCATTTTATAAAGGGCTTTAAAAGCCAAACAGCATTTTATGTTAAATCCTGGAAGTGAAAAGGAGCCCCTGGAGTTTATTGATGGAAGGAAGAGGGTGACTTGGTCAAACTTGCTCCTTTGGAAAAATCCATTTGATAGCTGAGTGGAGGATGGACTGGAATAGGGAAAGACTTCAGGCATGGCAACCAACCAGAAGGCTATTGTAATAGTCCACCTGTGAGGTGACAGAGGCCCACACATAGTTGGTGGTCTTGGATGATAAAAGGGGGTATAAATGAGATATGTTATGAAGGTAAAATATACAGACTTAGCAACTGATTGAATATGGGGGGTTAAGAGAGCATAAGGAATTGAGGGTAACAACTGGGTTGTAAGCCAGGATGACTGGGAGGATGCCAGTGCCTTCAATAGTAGTAGGACAGTTAAGGAAATGGAGAGGATTTGGAGGGAAAGATGAGTGCAGTTTCGGACATGTAGTGTTTAAATGTCTTTGCAGCATCCAGTTTGAGATGTCTAACAGGCAGCTGGAGATGCCAAATGGGAGGTTAGGAGAGAGAGGTTGTGGCTTGATAATTAGATCTCAGAATCATCTTCACAGAGATTACAGTTGAACCTATGAGAGTTGAAGAGCTCACCAAACAAAATTTTATACAGAGAGAATAGAAAAGGTCCCAGGACAAAACTGTAGGGCACACACTCATCATTATCAGGTATGACCTGGAAGAAGATCCAGGAAACTGAAAAGGTATGGTCAGGGGGGTAGGAGGAGAACCAGAACAGAGTGCTGTCAAGAATATCTAGGGAAAAGAGAGTACAAAGGAGAAGAGGTCAATTGACAATGTCAAAGGCTGAAGAGGTAAAGGAGCAGGAGAAATGAGAAAAAGCCATTTGATTTTACAAATCAGAGATGACTGGTAACTTGAGAGAGAGCCTTGTCAGTGAAATAATGTGAATAATGAAGTAGGAAGCCAGATTGCCAAAAGTTAAAAACAGAGTGAGAGAAAAGAAAGTGGAAGCACCACATAGATGACCTTCTTGAGAAGTTTAGCCATGGAAGGAATCAGAGATATAGGATGATAACCAACGGGATGAAGGAATCACAATTGTGTTTGTAAGCAGTAGGGAATAGAAAGAGATAAAGTAGAGAGAGAGCCTTACTTAGCCTACATTAAGAACTGGGTCTGAATCCTGCCACAGAAATTTTGCTAGCTGTGTGACCTTAGGCAAGTCATTTAACTTCTGTAGGCCTCAGTTTCTAACATCTGCAAAATGAATGAGTCAGAATTGACCACCTTTAAGGTCATTTCTAATTTTAAACCTATGATCCTAATAACAAAGCTCCCTTAGGCAGAGCTAGGTTCACATATCTCTCTCCAACTCAATTCTTTGTTTCAAATTTGTGCCTTTATTTTGTATGTGTGGCCAGCAATAAGCTTTAAGCCACCTTACGTAGAAATAGATTAACCAGGTTGAATGGTTGATTAATTGTAATCAATTAATGGAATAAAAATTCCTATGTAAGACATTACTCTCTTTTCTCATGTAGGTCATTAGCCAAGTTTATTTCAAGGAGTGGAATTTTGTGTGATTGCATATTTACTTGGGTAGATCTAGGTAGGGAGGATGGAGGAGGAAGAGATCAGTGTGAAACTGTGGAGTTCACCTTCAAGAGCCATTAATTAACTGTAACAGTTGAATAAACAGCACAGAAAAATGAGATGCATACTTAAAAAATAAACACATCAATTTGGCATTAAAAAACTGTATAATTCAATAACCTTAGCAGGTGAAATGGAAGAAGCATCCTCTGACTGGTAAGTAAACTAAATATTTGGATAGCCCCTTTAATACTTGTCTTTTGTGAGGTTATGCTTCTTAATTCCATTCCCAAAAAAACCAACTGCAAAAAGTCATTGCTTCCAGAAAATGCTTTTATTAAAACATTTATTTTGTTGAACATTTCAGAATGCTTGTGAATTATGATGAGATTCATAATTTCTCAGAAAACATATTTTAATCCCCACCTGCCTCTAGCATAATTATAGACTTGTTACTGTTAAACATTTTGAGAAACACCATTTCATTAAAGCTATAAGGCCCAAACAATCTAACAGATGGACAAATACTATTATGGCACCTGTTTATACCTGCTGTGTTTATATCTACATATATTTAATACAATGAGTATAATAGGGGTTTGCGTTCAGCATGTGGAATAACAAATACATGTGTATGTGTGTGTATGTAATTCACAATATTATATCTTTGTATTGAATTTGTATTCTAAATGATTGGATAATGTAGCATAAGTAAAGCACTGTGCAAACCACAAAGAAGGATATAGAGACTAGCTATTGTTATAATTTATAATACAGTAAAGCAAACATTTATTAAGCCCCAACTGTATAAAAAGCATTGTGCTACCTGCTGTGCAAAATACAGTTTAGATAAGATATGGTCCCTGCCATCAAGAAGTTTATAGCCTAACAGGGGGTAAAAGATATAAATACAATCATCATCATCACCATCATAGACAGCATTCATATAGTGCTTTAAGGTTTGCAAAGCTCTTTATATGTTATCTCATTTAATCCTCACAATAACCCCCTGAAATTAGGGGGAATTATAATCTCTATTTTAAAGATGTGGAACTGAGACTCAGAGGGGTTATGTGACTTCCCTATGATCACATATCTAATAAGTGCATGAGGATATTCAAGGCTTAAGGAACAGCCTGGGTCAAAATCCTAGGAGTCCAGTATCACTAAGAGGGTGCATATGAGGGAAGTAGTATAAGATAAGGATGGAAAAATTGGGTAGCACCAGGTTGAGTTTGGCTATAAATACAAGGTCTGTATTTTACTTGGTAATAAAAAATTCAAGTCATTGAAAACTTCTTGAGCAGAGAAGTCAGTTGAGGGAACTAGAGAGGCTTAACCTGGGAGAGAAAGACTCAGAACTTGTCTTCAGGTATTTGAAGAGATGAACATGAGGAAGAGGAAATAGATTTGCTGTTTGGTCTCTTAAGACAGAAATAGGAATTGTAAAAGAACTAGGAATTAGGAACAATGCATGCAAGTTAAAAAGAAGCAAATTTAGTATTGATATGAGATGAAACTTCCTAATGACTAACTGTAGTCAAAATTGTAATGAACTACTTCAGGAGGTAGTGGGTTCAAATCAAGTCAACAAGTATTTATTAAGCACCTACAACACATAAGGCATTATAAGTGCTTTACAAATATTATCTCATTTGATCCTCACAACAATGCTTAGAAATAACAATACTAATAATAATAATAATGTTAACATTTATATAGTGCTTGCCATGTGCCAGGCATTATGCTAAGTGCTTTACAATTATTATCTCATCTAATCCTCACAACAACCCTGGGATGCTACTATTACTCCCATTTTACAGATGAGGAAATTGAGATGGATAGTTGGTCAGAGACTTGCCCAGGGCTACACAGCTGATAAGTATCTTGAAGGCAGTTGGAGATACAAATCTGGAGCTTAGAAAAGAGGTTAGGGCAGAGTCAAAATGGCAGAGTAAAAGCAGTGACTTGCTTGACCTCTCCCCTGACCCTCTTCAAATACCTGTAAAAAATGGCTCTAAACAAATTCTAGAGCAGCAGAACCCACAAAAAGACAGAGTGAAACAAATTTCCAGCTCAAGACAACCTGGATGGTTGATTGGAAAGATCTATCGTGTCAGGCTGGGAGAGGAACACAGTTCAGCGTGGGTGCCCAGGCAAAGACCAGACCTCAGCAAACCTGGAGCAGGCTTCAGGGGATTGAATCACAGGCAGATGTGGCAGTTTCCAGACTTCTCAACACACAAACACCAAAAACAACTTAGAAGGTCAGTAGGAAAAGTCTGACAGGGGTGAGAGAGAAGCTTGGTCCCAGCCCCAGTCTCAGCATGGCCCCAGGGTGGCGGTTGCTTCCAGAGCCCTCGGCCTACAGACTGAGGGGGAATCTAGTTATGATCAGAGGGGGATTGCAGAGATCTCTTGGCAGGTGCTGAGGCTGGAATCTCTTGCTTTGCCTGTGCTTGGATCTGAGTCACAGTTCTGGGTAGTAATCGTGGGGCGAGGAGGAACGCTGGCGTAGTGGAGCTTGTTGTGGCTGTGGAGACGGAATCATCCCCACAGTTCCAAGGCAGAAAAGCGTGCTTGTGGTCACCCATAGACCACAGCACAGGCCAGGAAAGGAGTAAAGACCTTGCCCTTGATAATACACCCTTGAAAGAACTGAAAATTTACAGGTCTCTAGTAGTATCTCTGAAAACAGCTGCACAAAACCCCTGAAGCTTGGGACAGTACATTCTCCACACTGGAATACCTTAACATACAAAAAACTCTTTAAACAAAGAGTTTAAAACTCAAGTAATTGGTTGGGATCATGAGCAAACTTCGCAAAAAAAGTCAGACCATAGAATCTTAGTTTAGTGACAAAGAAGATTAAAACATACAACCAGAAGAAGACACTAAAGTCAAAGCTCCTACATTCAAACCCTCCAAGAAAAATCTAAATCAGTTCCAGGCCATGAAAGAGCTCAAAAAGGATTTTGAGGAGCAAATAAGAGAAGTGGAGGAAAAACTGGGAAGAGAAATGAGAGTGATGCAAGAAAATCATGAAAAACAAGTCAACAGCTGGCTAAAGGAGACCCAAAAAAACACTGAAGAAAATAACACCTTAAAAAATAGTCTAACCCAAATGGCAAAAGAGGTGCAAAAAGCCAATGAGGAGAAGAAGGCCCTAAAAAGAAGAATTGGTCAAATGGAAAAGGAGGTCCAAAAGCTCACTGAAAAAAATAATTCCTTAAAAATTAGAATGGAGCAATTGGGAGCTAGTGACTTTATAAGAAATCAAGACACTGTAAAACAAAACCAAAAGAATGAAAAAATAGAAGACAATGTGAACTATCTCATTGGAAAAACAACTGACCTGGAAAATAGATCCAGGAGAGATAATTTAAAAATTATTGGACTATCTGAAAGCCATGATCAAAAAAGGAGCCTAGACATCATCTTTCAAGAAATTATCAAGGAAAACTGCCCTGATATTTTGCCAGAGGGTAAAATAGAAATGTAAAGAATCCACCAATCACCTCCTGAAAGAGATACCCAAAGGAAAACTCCTAGGAATATTGTAGCCAAATTCCAGAGTTCTCAGGTCAAGGAGAAAATATTGTAAGCAGCCAGAAAGAAACAATTCAAGTATTGTGGAAACACAATCAGGATAACACAGGATTTAGCAGCTTCTACATTAAGAGATCAAATGGCTTGAAGTATGATATTCTGGAGGGCAAAGGAGATAGGATTACAACTAAGAATCACATACCCAGCAAAACTGAGTATAATCCTTCAGGGGAAAAATGGACATTCAGTGAAATAGAGGACTTGCAAGCATTCTTGATAAAAAGACCAGAGCTGAAAAGAAAATTTGACTTTAAAATACAAGACTCAAGAGAGGCATGAAGAGGTAAACAGGAAAGAGAAATCATAAGGAACTTATCACGGTTGAACTGTTTACAATCCTACATGGAAAGATGTCATTTGTAACTCATGAGACTTTTGTCAGTATTAGGGTAGTTGAAGGGGAAAAATTAGATAGATAGATAGATAGATAGATAGATAGATAGATAGATAGATAG
>NW_020950566.1:302998-355088 GCF_900497805.2 Vombatus ursinus | reverse complement strand
TAGATAGATAGATAGATAGATAGATAGATAGATAGATAGATAGATAGATAGATAGATAGATAGATGGCACAAGATGAGTTGAAGATGAATGGGTAATATCTGGAGAATAAAATTAAGAGGTGAGAGAAGATTATACTGGGAGAATGAGAAAGGGAGAAGTAGAATAGAATAAATTATTTCACATAAAACAGACAAGAAAAGGCTTTTACAGTGGAGGGGAAGTGGGGGACATTGAAAGGATATGAGTGAATCTTATTCTCATTGGATTTGGCTTAAGGAAGGAATATCATACACACTCACTTGGGTATGGAAATCTATCTTACCCTACAGGAAAATAGGGTGGAAGGGGATAAGAGGGTAGGGGGATAATAGAGGGGAGGACAGATTGTGGGAGGTGGTAATCAGAAGCAAACACTTTTGAGCAGGGACAGAGTCAAAGGAGAGAATAGAATAAATGGGAAATGGGATAGGATGAAGGGAAATATAGTTCGTTTTCCACAACATGACTACTATGGAAGTGTTTTGCATGACTATACATGTATAACCTGTATTGAGTTGCTTGCCTTCTCAATAAGGGTAGATGGGGAGGGAGGAAGGGAGAAAATTTGGAACCTAAAGTTTTAAACAAATGTTAAAAATTATTTTCACATGCAACTGGGAAATAAGATATACAGGAAATGGGGTATAGAAAAGTATTCTGCCCTATAGGAAAATAGAAGGGGAAAGGGATAAAAGAAGCGGGGGGAGATAGAAGGGAAGGCAGATTAGGGGATAGGATATTCAGAATGCATGCTGTCTTGGGGTGAGTGGAGGGAGGAGATGGAGAGAAAATTTGGAACTCAAAATCTTGTGGAAATGAATGTTGAAAACTAAAAATAAATAAATTAGTAGAGAAAAAAAGAAAGAAAGAATTGAGGGAGTTGGAAAAAAGAATAGGAATGCTATAAATGTTAGCTATTATTATTGCTATGATGATGACAATTTTTTTGATCCCTTCCTCTAACCAAACAGTTCTCTTCTTGAAATTACTTTGTATTACTTTGCATAGGCCTTATGTTATATGTGTGTAACTACACTTCCTGAGAGCAGGGCCTGGTATAGTAACTTGTATATAGTAGGTTCTTAAATGCTTATTGAATTGAATCAAATACAGATAATGTGATATGTGCATAGTAAAGTCTAATTATGAATAAAAAGAAGTTAGTACTGAAGGTAAAGATTTGGGAATAGAGTGGATTCTTTTTTTTAATTTAGTATTTTATTTTTCCCAGTTACATGTAAAAACAAATTTAACATTCATTTTTAAAACTTTGACTTCCAAATTTCCTTCCTACCTCCCCACACCCCCTTATTGAGAAGGCAAACAATTCAATATAGGTTATATGTGTGCAGTCATGCAAAACATTTCCGTAATAGTTATATTGTGAAAGAAAACAGAGACAAAAAATCCAAGAAAAAAATAAAGTTTAAAAATGCTTCAATCTGTATTCAGACAAAATCAGTTCTTTCTCTGGGGATGGATAGCATTTTTCATCATAAATCTTTCTGAGCTGTCTTGGATCATTGTATTGCTAAGTAATAGCTAAAATATTCACAGTTGGTCATGTTACAACATTTCTGTTCCTTTGTACACAGTACATTTCACTTTGCATCAGCTCATGTAAGCCTTTCCAGATTTTTCTGAGAGCATCCTGCTCATCATTTCTTAAAGGTCAATAGTATTCCATCACATAGATAGAATCAATAGATTTCATTACAATCACATAGCACAATTTGTTTAGCCATTCCCTAATTGATGGGCGTCACCTCAATTTCTAATTCTTCGCTCCCAGAAAAGAGCTGCTATAAATATTTTTGTACATATAGGCCCTTTTTGTTTTTTTATCAGTAGTGGATTCTTACAGGGGAGTCCTCTGTAAGCCTCAGTTAACAAGTTAGCTGCATAGACTCCTGGGAATTGCAGTTGGGGGTCATTTCTTCCTAGTCTAGGAGAAATTGAGAGTATCAAGGGCTCTAAGCAACGAATGTGAGTGTGGTGAGAGAAGCACAATAGCAGGATGTGATTAGGAAAAACAATTAGATAATTAAGAAGAGAGGCAGGAGGCGTTTCTGAACACAAGACTACAATAGAATTTAAGGGAAAGAGAAGCGCCAGCAAGAATTATGCAATGTAGTCAAGAGACCGAGGGTGGCGGCTCAGCAGCCTGTGTGGTCTGAGCTATAGAAGCTAGATCCATCTTTCCTTTCAGAGGATAATTCATGGGGTAGTTGGAGGCTCTGAAGAGTGAGAGTAGGGGCTGCTAGCAACTACTGACTTTCTACCCAAAAAAACTCGTAGCTGGTTGGGGAGCACACAGGGCTCCCATAATCCTTCCCTCCCTCTCTGTCCTAGTGCAGCAGAAGTTGGTTACTGTTCTGCAAATTTACCTTTCTAATTTCTGCTTAAGGATCTTGAATTTTTTTTTGTCAGCTAGATTAAACCTAATCGGTCTTATACTTTTAAAGTAGGTATTGCCTTATTAGTGAAAAGGGAGTGGAAAATGAAAGAGCCAGTAAATAGCTGGGGTTAGCACAGAGATAAAAAGAAAAGGACCAATGATTCAAACCAGTGCCCCAAATCCAGGATGGAGGCTGAAGCAAATGAAAGAGAATCTAATTGATATTGATTTATTAATTATCATAAACCTCCCAGTTAGGACAGTAACTCATGGCAATCTGGACCATTAACCTAAGTAATGCCTGAGCCATGAGTAAACAGACTCAGGCGGTGGAAGGAGGCTTGGGGGAGTGAGAGACAGACATCTCAGACAATTACACTTCTTCCACTGTCATCTTTAGAAGTTGGTCTGTACTAGGTGAGGGACAGAGTGGAGGTGTGAATTAAGGGAAAGTCAAGCCTCCAGGGCCAGGTAAGAAAGAAGTTAGGAACAAATGACCCCACCTATTTTCAAACTTCATCTTGAAAGAAGAGAGGGATTGTAGAGGCAGAGATGAGGAGGGATGACATAGAAAGCAGGAAGAAAATGTTTGAAACGATTACTATTAAGCATGAGATAAGGAATCAAATAAAAGAGGAGTAACAGGGTGGTTGAAGAGCAGTTCAGACACAGCAGAGGGTGTGTACCATGAATTTATAATGGGCCAATTTAGCTTTATTGCGTTTCTTTAGCAATTTGTACTGAAACAGGAATGGAGAAAATAAATGGTAGGGTTTATCTAGGAATAAGGATTTTCAGGTTGATAACAGTAAAACGTCAGAGGTAACAAAGTGGCAAACATATACAGGAACAAGGCTGGGTATGATAACAAGAGAATTTAGAGTTGAGAAAATAAACTGGCTTTGAGTTAAGTCACTGGGTTGAAAAAAATAAAAATGGATCATGGGAATTATGGTCACATATGAGTAAAGAGTAGGTTCCATGTGAATGAAAGAATAGAGGGGAAAGAAAGATAGGAAGTTGTGGTGGGATAGTGTAATTTCAGAGCTCAGGTGTTCAGAGGTCACTGACATAATCACCTCCATCCCTGGCCCTCATCTCCAAAGGCAAGATCTAAAGTGTGATGATATTCTTCTGTAACTGAGGTGAAATTGAAAAGGAATCATTGGAGTCAGAGAGATCAGGAAATTTTGCAGTTAGGGTATCAGAAAGACCGTCAATAAGAATATTAAAGATTCCAACTTGATGGCAGGGAAGAAGGGTAGAAAAGTTTGTTAGCCACATGTTAAAGTGTTTGAAAAAGTTGGGAAAATGCCTGAAGTTTAGGATGGCACCAAATCTGAGAAGAGGGTGGAACAAGTGGACAGGTGGAGAATTACTCAGCCTGGGTTCCTGAAGAGCCCAAGGAGATTCTCACCCATCAGGTGGTCCACTGACTTTGGGAGGGGAGAAGAATAACTTAAGTAGCCAAACTGTAAAGAAAATATGTATTAACATGGCAAGGAAGATTGCTTGCTGCCAGAAGCTTTAGCTTTCTCAGGTATAAATTTGGTTTTTAAAACTTTTCAGGCCCACTGAGAATATAGTCAATCAGCAGCATTCTGCAGCAATTTAGGCTACAGAAATAAAACCTTTCATGGGAGGAGAAAGGGTAAAAAAAAAAAAAGGTAAATTAGAAACAGAAAAGAGTGAAAGGGTTGTGGAGAATGTTTGCCATGAAGCTGGCAGGGTTTGTTAATGGAATGAGAAGATACTCCCTGTTCAAACGCAGAAAAGCAAAAAGGGTTAATCAAATACTTTAATAATTGTCAAAGAAATCTATTTGATCTAAGACCTCTAGAGATCCACTTTAGAGAAAGCTGAAGGTGTCTCCAATCCAAAGACAACAAATAGTTTTTACAAAGCAGACAACATCGTCAGCTTCCCATGTCTTTGTGTGATTTGTTATTATATTTCTCCTTCAATGTCTGGACCACAAAATAGAAACATCACTGAGGAATGATGGTAAAGAAATGATCTTGAAGTGGCAATGATGAGCAAAGAATATATGCACGTCTCCTCCCACCTCTGTGAGTCGGGGGGATTGGCCACTAGCAGGGAGGGAAGGGAATAAGTATTTATGTAGTATCAACTACGTTCCACTCACTGCGCTTAGCCCTTTTTACAAATATTATCCCATTTGATGCTCACAACAATGCTGCAAGGTAGCTGCTATTTTTATCTCCATTTTGTAGTTGAAGAAACTGAGATTAAGTGACTTGCAGGGTTACATAGCTAGCTAGTAAATGTCTGAGGCTGCATTTGAACTCATGTCTTCCTGACTCTAGATCCTGCACTGTGGCCACCAACTGTCTGTGAGCCTCTGTGCCACCAGTAGGAGGCAGAATGGCTGAGAGAGCCAGCTTTCCATTCAAGTGAGGAGGAAGAAATAAAGCTTGAAAATTTTGACTACGGAGAAGACAGGGATACTTACTCATTTTTGGTAGAGCTTGAATTAGTCTAAACATTACAGAAAATAATTAGGAATTGTGCAAGAAAGTGACCAAAATGTTCTTACATTTTGCCCAAATTTTACCTCTATGTAGATATCTACAGCCAACAAGTTCAAGGCTATGGCATATTAATGTAATGTAATATTATTGCACCACAAGAAATTATTGCTATCAGGAATTCAGAAAAAAAAACTTGAGAAGATTTGTATGAATTGTTACACAGAAAGTAGAATCAAGAGAACAGTATGTACAATGACTGAAAAATGTAAAGAAAAACAATACTAACACATATGAGAATTCAGATAAATATGATGAGCAATCTTGATTCCAAATGACTGATGATGAAGCATTTCTCTCCTCTCAACATAAAGGTAGTGAATTATGGATATAAAAAGCTGCACATACTATCTTTGTCATGAGGGAAAGTATAATAAGTAGTTAATAAAATTTTTTAAAAATGAAACTTTTTTAGAAAAAGAAAATATTGAGAATATAGTTATCAGAAAAACATATGTAAAAAATGTATACCATTACACCATGCTAGGAACAACAGCCTACCTCCTTACCCTATGCAAGTTGGCCTTATTTTACCTTAAAATGTATTGACATTCATCAAGACTTGATCAGTTCAGCAGACTAAACAGTTAAGGCTCTTGACTTCCTCATAGCTGAATACAAAGCAGCCACAAGGAGCTCTAGGAGCAATCTGGTGCTTGTCTGCTAGATTGCTATGGGTAACTCAGGCAAGAGAATCAGCTAAATCAACTCAAGGTATTCTCAATGTCTATCCTTATCAAATATCCTTCTCCTGCTATGGTTATATAAATATCTTTCTGTCAATTGTCTAATCTCAAATCTAAACCACTAGGGGGCTGGCCTGAGTCAAGCCAACCTGGAACATCAACCAAGCATAAGTCTATAAAAATTCATATTTATTTGCATAACAAAAATATAATAATAAAATACTTTTAAAATAAAGAAATATGAAATTCCATTTTATGGGGACAGTAATGGAAGGGTTTTGAAAAAGATTCTGTATGAAATATGAGACTTCCAATAACAAGAGTAGAATGTTTTCCAGCTATTTCACAATTCAATATTTAATAGTCACTGTTAAAGTAGTTAATTCAACCAGTTAAAGCACTCTATTTCCCTGGCTGACTTTCTGAAAACCATAGTAAAAATCCAAGATGAAACTTTAGAAACACTGGTTTAGCGTAAGCTCTCAAAATGGTACTACACTTGACCTTTGCACCCAATTTGCCAAGACTTGTATGAAAACCATCATAAAAGGACCTTCATTTTGCTGTTTTACATTATCTGAAGGCTAAGAATCATCTTGAAGTATTATACTGGATCAAAGCAAAAAAAAAATTAAATATCATTATTAGAAGGGTCAACAGAGGACTGTCTCAGCAAATACAATTCTTCAAAATGGTTTGATAAAATGAGGCTGTCAGCCAGGACATATCCTTTTCCTGTCATACTGTTCTCCATTTCCCAAATCCTTTCATTTATTTATGACTTAGCTATGAAATTACTAAATTAACTACCTGAATCATTTTATAAGCCCACAAATTTCCTCAATTTTGAAGGTTGTTTATACCATGTCACAATATGAAAAAAACATACTTTATCCTTATTATGTTTGCCAAGTATTGTGTTGGGACTATGCTCACCATGTTACAGAGACTGTGGTATAGTTCTGTGCAATTAAAGTACCAAAAATGCATGCTACTTACTTCAAAGAGTCAGCATGGCATAGTGGATAAAAAGGTGACCTCAGAATCAGAAAGACACACCTCTGACAGATACTGCTTTATAACCCTGGGCAAGACACAATAACCTCTCCATGTCCCCAGAAATCTCTCTAAGACTATAAATTGCAGAGCAAATACCTATCTGCATTGGTAGAGGGAGTTTTCCTACTAGGAGTTCCTTATACCAATAAAATCCCTTAAATTAAAACTAATAAAGTAAAGCAGTAGTGTCAAGCTCAAATAAAAATGGTGGCCACTAAGCTGTTCATGTGGATCCTGGTGGACTGTATATTGACTTAGAAAATGACCCATGTTTACATATTTCCTTTTTATTAGTATATAAATACATTAAAATCAGATAGGAACTGCATTTTAATCTGGTTCAAATGGTCCTCAGGAAGGTATGAGCTGTATATATCCCGAAGGCCACGTTCGATACCTCCTCAGAAGAGGATCTAAAAAAAGACCTCAGCAGTCTAGAACATGGGACTGAAACTAACAACATAAAACTTTATAGAGATAAATTTAATGTTATGTGATTCCTAAAAGTAATAGAAATATATAGTAATAAAAGAGTTGTATTACTGTATATGAACCGAACAAGTACAAGATTGTAGAGAAGTGGCTAGAAAGCAATTTACATTAAAAACAGGCTAGGTGTTCTAGTGGATTGTAAGCTCAACATAACCCAGTAGTGTGCTCATGTAGGCCAAAAAGTTAGTAAGTACTCAAATGATGTTAATCTACATTGAGAGGTAGCCTGGCTAGTCAACAGAGAGCCAGTCTCGGAATCAGAAAAACTTTGTATATCACCCTAGACAAGTTGTTTAAGCTCTTAGTACCCACAGGCTACTTTCTCAGACTATAAATCCCAAAATGATTGCTACTCTACATTGATAGAAGGACTTTGCTCACTTGGAGCTCCCTACCCCAATGAAATCACAAATCTGGACCAATATATATGTATATATACATACATACATACATACATACATACAAACATTTGTAAGAGTAAATATTTGTCCTACTGTACTCTGCTTTAATTATATTATACCAAAAGTATTGTGTTTAATTTAGATGCCATATTTTAGAAAGGACATTAACAATTGAAAGTTGAGGAGAGAATGACAACCAAGATAGTGTGGGGGACTTGAATCTAATGTCATCCAACTATTGGATCAAAAGAATTAGTGATGTTTAGCAAGGAGAAGAGAAGACTTGAGTGTGGTCAGGCAGGTACAGGTGGTACATAATAGCAATCTTCAGGTATTTATCAGGTGGCAAAAGGATCAGACTTCTGCTTAGCCCAAAGGGGAAGAACCCAGATCAATGGCTAGAAGACAGTGGGAAACATAGTTCCATTCAACTTGAGGAAGAAAAAAATATTTACTAATAAATACAGCTGTCAAAAAGTATAATGCCTCAGGTAGGGGCTGGATGGTCAGTGATTAGGGGTATTCTAGATAGGATTCATGATTTAGGTAGGGGTGAAAAGTATTCTCTAGGTCCCTTTCAACTTCAAGGCTATGATATGAAAATGAACTAAAGGTTGTTGACTTACATGAGACGCCATGAGAATAGCATCTGGAATCCATGGCATAGGAAATAACTAAATAAAGGGAAAATATTTTGCCAAGAAGTAGAGAAGATGAAATTTTTTAAAGAAGCAATTACTGCAAATAACTGCAAATAGCTATTATACTGAAGTGGGAAAGGGGTTGGAGGTAGATTTGTTTTGTGTTGTTGTGGGAGGCAAAACTAGGAGCAATAAGTAGAGGTTCTAGGGACGTAGATTTCAAGTCAACATAAAAAGAACTAACAATTAGATCTGTCTAGCATTACCACAAGGTAGTTGGCTTCCCATCACCAGATTTGTTCACACAAAGGCTGAATGACCATCTGTCAGGGACAATTTAGCTAATGTAGAGATCTCCATTAAAGCGGTATTGGGACAATAAGAAATAAAGATTGATGCATCATTTCCATGAAACATGTGCACATAATTTAAAAAAAAAATCTTTCTTTGGAAGTTATGTGTATTTGATAGGAAGTTGGACTAGATGATCCTTAAGATTCCTTCTACCTCTAAAATTATAATTTCATGATTCCTGGCTACTATTCTAATATGTAACTCTCTACTTTGCACTTTTTATATCATTAAGCTGCACTAACCTTTGATATAGCACTGAAGTTAATTTTAGCCCTTGGCATACACTTGTCATTCAACAATAGTGTAAAATGCTACGTGTATTTCTGATTCATACTAATGAATAAACTTATAATAAAAGAGTGGGGCCCCTCAACAGAAGAAAAGAAGTACATTTCCTAATGTTATATATAGTTTTCTAAAAGATGTAAGCCTTTCATTCTAACATGATCTCTTTTGACAAAAAGAATAATTTAAGGTACTGGGAAAGATGTTAACAAAACCAGAAAAAACAAGCATTGTGGATAGAGTGTTAGAGGTGGAATTTTAGGAAAACCTGAGTTCAAATCCCCCTTGAGCCCATTAACTAGCTGTGCCTCTCCTCAGCCTCAGTTTTCTCTTCTGTAAATGGTGATAATAATAACACCTACATAACAAGCTTGGTTTTTTGTTTTTTTGTTTGTTTCTTTTTTGGTGAGGCAATTGGGGTTAAGTGACTTGCCCAGGGTCACACAGTTAGTAAGTATCAAGTGTCTGAGTGTGGATTTGCACTCAGATCCTCCTGACTCCAAGGCCAGAGTTCTATGCATTGCTCCACATAACAAGCTTGTTAAGAGCGTCAAATGAGACAGTGTACATAAAATGTTTTACTCATCTTATCACTATGTAGATATCAGTTATTATTTCAATGCACAAAATAAAAAAAAAGACTTTGAGATTTCACACTAGTAGCAAAAGGAGGAATTTTTAAATCAGTTTACTTTTTACTATGAAGAACACCAATACCTTATAAGCAAATACCTACTACTACTGACAATCTCCTCATGTAGGAATTTTTAATATTATGCTTTATCATTGTCATCATTATTATTATCATAATGATTGGCATTTTCAATCATAACTTACTACTCTGATTCCATAATGTAATCCTATATACTTAACACAAATCAATATAACTGAAAAATACTACTATTATTCTCTTGAAGATATGGCACATAAAATATGGATTTAAGTTTAATTGCATTATAACAGAAATGGCTTAGATAACAAAGTGTCATGTAATCTTCTTTATTCATATACTAAATAGAGGAATAAATAAGTGTTGGGATTTATGTCTGTATCTTGGATTATTGTTTTTCTGGAAAACACTAACAGTGTGTGTATGTATATCATTTTCTAGATGTTTCTTGGAAATATGTATTTTATATTTGCAAGCAAACTTGCTCATTATGAAGTTGTCTGACATAACTGAGATGAGAAAAATCTCATTTTTGTATATCTCTGAAAGTTTTGTCCTTTCTGCTATTTAGTTTCACTGTATCTAAGCAAACTATCTTGAAAACATTGATACTTTGCATTTTCTAATGCTTTTTATCTATTCTTTGCAAAATGAAGTGTCATCCCTCTAGTCTATCACATTAAACTAATAATCTATGATCCATTTGAACTTTTGTTCTCAAATATAATTGAAAAGTGAGATCACAGACAGTGCACATGCTTACAAAAATGAACTACATTTTGGTGCATGATTTTTAATCTGACACTCAATCACATGTGGCATTCTTTAAAAAATATCTCTAAAGTCTGGTGCCTGCAACACAGAAAAACTGCCATAGCAGTATCATCAGTAAATCTTCTTTCTTTGTATAAGATAAATTTTCATTGCGGCAAGGGGAGAGGCGGCAAACAGTAGTAAAAGATTTTTATCATGTATTAAGTACTTTATTCTAAACCAACAGGCATTTATGTTAAGCACCTGCTTTGTGCAAGGCCCCTCTGCTAAGTGCTGGCTACACCAAGACAAATGAAATAAATGGATCCTGCCTTCAAGGAGCTTACTTTCTATATATATGAGTGTGTGTGTGTGTGTGTGTGTATACTTTCTATATATAAGGGATATGACACATGTGTAAACAGGTAAGTTCATAATAATTTGAGGAAATAATATCAATTAAGACATCAGGAAAGACTCTCCGTAAAATATGAGACATAAATTGCACATCGAATGAAGTTAAGTATTCTGAGAAGCAGAGGTGAAAAATAAAAATAAAAATAAAAATAATAATAATAATAACATTTACATGGCACTTACTATGTGCCAGGCACTGTGCTAAGTGCTTATATCTATAGTGGGAACAATATGTAGGGTAGAATGGATGAGTTGGTTATGTGGTGTATCACCACTAATTTGTACATATACCATATCTTCGCTTCCTATATATTTTGCATTTTTTTTCAGTACAGGATAATATTACTGTTAACATTTTGAGAAACGTTAATTGTAAAATGCCATTTTTATCAAAAAGTTCTTGTATTTATTGCAAATACAGAGCTTGCAAAGGTATGCTACAGTATTAGGTATGAATTTCGTATATACAAGAATTATAATTATTTTATAGTAAAGCACATGTGCAATTTTATGTTATTCCATCTTACTAGAAAAATGGCAGAATAGAATTTATTTGACAGAAATTTACTTTGGGTATAACTTAAATTCACTAATTCAATTAATATCAAGTGTCTAATAAGTGGTTGGAGTTATACTTGTTGAGGATGCAATAACAAACACTAAATAGTCCTTGTCCCTAAGAATTTTATCTTTTTTTTTAAAATTGAATGAGGAATCATAACAATAATGATAATAGCTAGTATTTGCATAACACTTTAGCTAAGTACTTCACAAACATTATCTCATTTTATCCTCAATACAACCCTGGAAAGTAGGTGCCATTATTATTCCCATTTTACAGATGAGGAAACTGAGGCAAACACCGGTTAAGTGACTTGCCCAGAGTTACACACCTACTTAAATGTCTGAGGCCAGATTTGAATTCAGGTCTCACCAACTTCAGGCCTGTCACTCTCTCCACTGCTGTGTAAAGGCATAGAATTCTGAGTTCAGGCAAGTATGTCAATTGAATCCAACCACTGACTTTACCCGTTGCAGGGTTATTTTTATAGGATATTTTAATGATAAATCCTAAAAGGATTTTTATTTTCTCTATGAGTTAAGTGGCATCTTCTTCCACAAAAATTTTAAAGATCAAATCCCAGAGTCCAAGTAATCCAATATATACACAAAATAAAAGAACCAAGAAAATGGCTAACATCTGGTCAGGCCTACAGAGTATAATTAGAGTAGTAGGGATTATAACAACACTCCTAGCATCACTTCATTTTATTGACTCCTCAACCATAGAAACAGGTAGGACATTTATATTATTACTACAGAAGTTTGATGTTACTTCCTTATGATTTTGAAGAACTAGCCATAATTGCATGCTGTTATTGTTAATGAATCCACTTTTCCCTCCTGGTTCCAAAGAGCATAATATACCTGAAAGCTGTAGTAGTGGAGAAAACTGTCCATTAGCAGTTCCTATTAGAGGGTAGCCAGAGGGACATATTTTCCCACCCACTACCATAATGCCAAAGGTGTACACCACTGGAGCTCCAATTTAAAAGATCAAGAACTGGCTGCAGTATTAGTAAGATAAATATAATACACACAAGCAACTGTTGATCCAATCCCTTTGGCTTTCCAAAATATTGGATGCCCATGAATGCCAAGAATATTAAGATACTCCATGCATTTGATCATTGTGAGAGTTCACACTAATGTGATTGTCATATTATGATAGTATTTTCCATATGCAGTAGGCTGAGGATTTAGTAGAAAACTGAGCAGATTGTTACGATACGTTGATAATATAAGATGCATACATCCTTGCTGCAACATAAAAAAGAATTATCATGGGACAGAGGAATGGGACATTACCTTTCCACAAAAACAACTTAAGCATATTTTGACCTTACCTGTACTTATTGATAATATTTTTCACAGAGAAACGGAATGCTGAATATGTTTGACATGTGTCTCCACACTTTCACCTAGTACAGACACAGTGAGAACTGTGTTTTCATAAATAAAAAGCTGCAGACCATGCAATTATCCTCCTCTTTGACTCTAAATCCTCTCTGCATGACTCTGGTGGGAGTCGTGCTTCACAGTAGACAGCAAAACTGAAGGCTGATGTAATCTGGTCCATCCCCAGGGAGTTATTTTATCGGTGAAGTGTATCAACATGGAACAAAGTCCATGTTTTCTACAAATTCACCTGGTTTAATCTGATCTACCAATTAGTCATTAACATAATGATTATATTCAGGATTGCAAAAATTATTCAACTAAATAAAATCTAAATAGTCCTGAAATTTGAGCCTATTAACCATTCGCTACTTAATAATGGGCCCAGTTCCCCATTTTGCTAAAGTTAGGCATTAGTAGTAGTGCCTGAGAAGAATTATGCACCTTCCTCATTGCCTAATTTACTGCCAAAGAGTGACCTGGGCACTGAAAAGGATAGTCCATTATTCCAATATAACTTTCTTACCAAAAAACCTTTTTAAGTAAATATGCATTCACTCTTTCTGAAATTTTCTGGATAAAATTTATGACTTGTGTAAAAATAGAAATGGAAATAAACCACAAAACAGCTTGGTGAGATGTGACTGATGGCTGATATATATCAATGGAAAGGTATAACTTATTCAAAAGGAACAGATAAATAAAGTGGTGGTGGTATGACATCATATATATCAAAGAGATATATACCTATGTGAGGAAATTCACAAACCAGGGTTGGGAAGCATGATGGAAAATGTTTCAGCAAAGAGCAGTGCAAGAAGGAATCCAGGTTGTATTGCATTGGGAGAATTCTACAGACCACATGAACAGAAGGAAGAAATGAATGACTTCTGCAATACATTACAAAAACAGCACAGAAATATGAACCAAGATGGATTCACCAAAAATTACTCATTTCCATTTTTTACAAAATTATTAGCTCATAAGAGTGCTATAGACATAACTTAACTATTTTTCTGCTTAATATTTGACAAAATGTTTCATGATAGCCTGTAGACAGAGATTTACCCGGATAAAAGTAGTTAGGTAGATGCAGGAAATCCACAGAACACAAACAACAACGATCAACAGAGCCATGTTAATCTAGACTGAGGTCTCCAGTGGAGCAGTTCATGAATCCACCTTGCCCCTATTCTAATCAACAAGTTTACCAGTAATCTGCAAGAAAGCATACCTGGCATATTTATCATATATTCTGATGACATGAAGTTGGGAAGGGTATCTAATGTGTTGGATGATGGAGTCAAGATCCTAAAAGACCTTGACAGGTTAGGATGATGGGCAGGATACAGCAATATATGTTAACAGAAATAAACATCTTTTGATTGAATTTTAAAACAAATTGATCAACATCACAAATACAGGAATGGAGAAGTCTAGCTACAAAAGAGTTTATGTAAGAAGGACTTGATTTTCCAGAAAGTAAAATACAAACTCTATATCACTAGTGTCCTTCTCTGTTGATAATTTCCAATTTATCTTTAATATAGTCTGTTTTTACATAGTTGTTTACACGTGGGCTCCTCCATTAGACTGTGAGCTTCTTGAGAGCAAGGACTTTCTTTATCTTTTCTTTGTATCCTCAGAGTTTAATACAGTGCCTGTCACATACTAAGCACTTAATAAATATATATTGACAGTCTGACAATGCAGTCAAAAAAATTATTTAATCTTGGGCTGTGTTAATAGAAGCACAACATCCAGAATTAGGAAAGCAATAGTCCCGCTGTTCTCAGACCTCATCAGATTTGGCTCTCTCCAGGATGTTTCTAGATATATCTAGAATATTTTGTCCAGGTGCATGTGCCACATTTTAATACATTACAATTTTTTAAAAAATGAGTACTAATCTCCAATTATTTTGTATGTGTATGTATCATAGGGATACAAAGACAAAAAGGAAGTATTCTCTGCCCTTAAGAAGTATGGCTTATATTTTATTGGAAGAATATATACATACAAAGATAAATTAATACAAAATTTATATAGAATAATATCAAGTAATTCAAGATGGATAGAGGGGAGACCTTAATAACTTAAAAGATTAAGAAAAGTCTTGTGTATGAGGTGGCACTAGAGTTGAGCTTTGAAGAGAAGCAGGAATTGCAGGAGATACAGAAGAAGGAAAGCATTTTAGATAGATAATTTTTGCAAAGGCATAGTCATGGGAAATAGAATATTATGCATAGAGAACAGCAAGTAAGCAATGGTGTGAGGGAAATATGAATGAAAGATTCAAATTTGAAAAGACATATTGGAAAGGACAGATTGGAACCAGATTGTGAAGTGCTGTTAAAGCCAAAGTTTTGTTTTATTCTGGAGGCAATAAAGAGTCACTGGAGTTTTTTGTTTTTGTTTTTGTTTTTTGTTGTTGTTGTTGTTGTTGTTGTTGTTGTTGTTTTTTGAGGAGCAAAGTGATATAGACTTATGGTTTAGAAACAGTGGTTTCATACTGTGTAGGCAATGGATTAGAGAGGTTTGGAAAGGCTGGAGGCAGAAAGACAAATTATAGGGCTCTTGCAAGAGTCCAGGTAAAAATTAATGAGGCCCAAAATAGAATGATATTTATATGAATGGAGAGAAGAAAATGAAGATGAAAGACATAGAAATAGAATCATTAGGGTTTAGAAGTTGATTGGATATGAGGTGATGAAGGAGAAGGAAGAGTTGAGAACTCTTGGTTTTCAAACTTAGGTGGTAGCAGAAGAAAGGATATGACCATGACAGAAGGAGGGAAGTTAGGAAGATGACTAATCAGAGGTAGAAAGAAATAATGAATTCTACTTCTTACATTCTGAGTTATACCCAGGTGGGGATTCCAATGGCAGGTGCTCAGCATAGAAAGTAGGACTGGATGTATAGATGTAGGAGCCTTCTATATAGAGAGGATAATTGAACCTATAGGAAAAGGAGAATAACATGAGAGTCCAGAAAAAGAAAAGGAGCTCAGAACAAAGACCAGGGATACACATTGACTAACTGGAGAACATCTAGAACAAAGCAAACAGCACAAAAAGAGAAACAAAAACCATACCATGTGAAGATCTGATTGTGAATATGCAACCTGAAGAAGCAAAAATGTAGAGAATGCTAAAGATTCAGTGAAAAATTAAATGATTAATTAATAGCATCGGTGAAGTAGCAGAATGTAAAATAAACCCACCAAAATCATGTGATTTTCTGTATTTTACTAACAAAACTTAACAGTAGTAGATAAATTCCATTCAAAATAACAAATAAAATATCTGGAAGTTTGCCTACCAAAACATAGTCAAGAATTATAAGACTATAACTAAGAAACAACATGTAATTGGAGATATTAAACAAACATCTTAAAACATAAACCACAATGAACTCTAAATAGATACATGCCATGAATATAAAACATCATATAAAAAAATTAAAGAAGAAGAGAAAGAGATAGGTTTCACAATTCTGGCTAAGGGGGAAATTATTAACTAAACAGGCAAAGATTATCATAGAAGACAAAATGTAAATTTTCAATTACTTAGAATTGAAAAAACCTTGTACAAGCAAAATCAAGGCATTTAGAAGGGAAAAAAATAATTGGGAGAAATTGTTGTAGCAAATTTCTCTGATAATGAACTGATATCCAATAGGAAAGAATAAAAATTAAAAATAACTTTGAGATTCTATATCATACCCATCAAAATGTCAAAAATGATCATCTCTGCATAGGAAGCAGGTTCATTAATGCATTATTGGTTGAATTGTGAATTGGCCCAACCATTCTGAAAAGCAATGTGGAAACATGCCACAAAAGTTACTAAACTTTACAGATCTTTTAACGCAATGATACTACTACAAGATATATAACTCAAAGAAGTCAAAGACAGATGGGAAGGATCCATATGCACAAAAATTTTTATAACAGCACTTTATGTTGTAGCAAGGAACTGGCCAAAAAGGGATGCCCAGAATTTGAGAATAGTTGAACAAATTATGGTATATGAACAAATATAATGAATTCAGAGAAACATGTAAAAATTTTGTTAACTGATTCAGAGTAAAATGGCAGAATCAGGAGAATACTTTATATGATAAGCCTAATAATATAAAGGAAAATTACTAGGAAAGATTTTGGAACTCTTATCAACTCACTGACACAATTTCAGAACACTGATGATGAATGTGCCACTTACCTCTTGGCAGAAAGGTGATGGACTTGAAGGGCAAAATGAAGATACCAATCAGTATGAGTCACCTAAAAAGCAGCGAATCCTCCACCAATGGAGATTTTCAAGTACTGAATGGATGATGATTTGCCAGGAACGTGAGAGAGTGTATATATTCCTGTTCATGTATGGCCTACATGACTAAATGGCCTAAGATCCTTCCCAAAACTGAAGTCTTGGCTCTGAAGCATGGTATGGTGGAAGGAATGCTAAACTTATACTTAAAATTTTCATTCCCAGTTCTCTCATTTTACTAATACTTATTGGCAAGGCATATAACCTGAAAGTCTTCAGTTTCCTGCTATATAAAATGACTTAGATAATCTCTAAGTTTCTTTCAAGTTCCAAATCCAAGGATTCTATTAGAAGCTCCAATTCTACCCTAGGCTTGCTATGTAATAAAAAATCCCCAGGTAGCAACTTTGAAAGGCTTCTTCAATGAGAAGTAATACTCTGTCCTCTGAATAAAGGCACTTGTCTATCTGTCCACTGACTAGACTCAGAATCTCAAGCAAAACTCTCCTCATAATTAACTGGGTCCAGTATTTGTTTTCACAAATGTAATAGAGGTAGAATCAATATTATCAAGGCAACCACTTAGAGCCATTGCCTAGTAAATTTGACTTAGTTGATAACAGTAGCATTAAGATAGCATTTTGAGGTCAAATCCTGTCCTAGACTCTTGCTATCTATGTGACCCCAAGCAAATGATTTAACCACCTCTCAGCCTCAGTTTACTATCTTTAAAATGGGTGGGAGAGATAGGGACAATAATAGCACATACTTCACAGGGTTGTTATGAGGATCAAATGAGAAAATATCAATAAAATATTTTGCAAACATCAAAAATGTTATCTCAACACTGTTGTTATATCAATTTTATCAAATAGAATGACAGTTTAAAAATACTAATCATTATTGTAGCTTTTGAATTTACAAAGTACCATCATGTGGTGAGGGTGGAGGGAGGGAGGGAGAGGGGGAAGAAGAGAGAGAGAGAAACATAAAACATAAAACATGAGACTTGGAGTAAGATGGATCTAAGTTCAAATCCTGTCTTACTAGCTATATGACCATAAGCAAATTTCAGCCTCAATTTCCTCATCTGTAAAATTGGGCTACTAGCACCTATCTCAAAGTGATCAGATGAGTAAACATATATATTACACTTTGCAAACCTTAAAGTAAGTGCTGGCTATTAATATTATTGAAGTCATTTATGAATTATGGAGCACAGAATAAATCTACGTACGTTATTTCTTGTTTCTCATCACTGCTTCTGTTGCTACTGTTTCTGGACTATGTAGTGAGAGCTAGCTTGGTGTAGTAGACAGGAAGCTGGTCTTAGAACCAGGCAGACCTGGGTCATATCCCACTTCTGACTTGTACTGGCTTTAGGACCCTGTAAAAATCATTTAACATCTCAGGACTCTAGGCAAAGACTATATATGAGTGGCAGAGAAAGTGATGAACTATATTGATGGAGGAAATTTTCTTAGGAGTTTCCTGTGCCAGTGAAATTATAGGTCCAGTTCTAATCATTGTTATCCCATATCTATAAATATATCTTTTATTTTTTAAAGGTGTTAGATCTGCTTAAGGAGAACTATCAGAATGATCAGCAGTCTTCTTAAGAGAATGATCCAGAGATATGAAGCAACTTGCCTCAAGTCACTTAAGCTGTTCCTTCCCCTCTGTCTCAGCAGTGGACCCATTCTCAAAAAATCATGGCAATCTCTCATAATTTCCATCATCTCTCCATTTTTGCAGTGGTCTCAGAGGATGGGACAATCCTTCTACTTGTCAATGTCATTACCTCTACTCATACCCTTGATTTTATCCCGTCTCCTCCAAGAGCTTTCCCTTTCATACCCTTTGTATTTATATTCATTTAATCTTTCTCTATCCATTGATCCATTCCTACCACCCTCAAATATACATTGATGTCTCCACTCCCTTAAAAAAAATTTCAGTTGATCTAGCTACTCCCTCAAACATAAGTTTATCTTCTTCTTCCCTTTCACTGCCAAACTCCTAGAAAAACTATCTTTACTTGTTACATCCATTTCCTCATCACTCACCCATGTCTCAGTCCTTTGTTATCTAACTTCCTACTCTGCCAGTCAACTGAAATTGCTCTCTCCAAAATTACCAAAATTTTATTAACTAATAAATCCAATGGCCTTTTCTTAGTACTCATCCTCCTTGACCTCTTACTGGTTTTTGACATTATTGACCATTCCTTCCTCATAGACAATCTCTCTCCTCATTTTTTTGTAATACTGAGCTCTCCTAATTTTTCTCCTACCTCCTTCTACCACTCCTTTTCTATCTTTTTTGCTAGATTACAATCCATGCTCCCTCTTTTTGCATGAATATTCCTAGCATCTTTCTCCTGGGTCTTCTTCTCTCTTCATTATACTCTTTCTTAGTTTTATCACCTCCTACAGGTTCAATGACCATCTCTATGTACATGATTCCTAAATATACAGTACATAGCTGCAATTCCATGCTACCAATTGCCTGCTGGGCATTTATCCATGTGCATATTCCATAAGCATCTCAAATTTAACATATTAAAATGGAACTCACAACCTTTCTCCCTCATACCCATCCCTATTCAAAATTTTCTTATGCTGTCAAAGGCACTATCAAATCCCAGTCACTCAGACTCCCAGCCTTGGAGCTATCCAATCAGTGCCTCTCTTCCATTCCTATAATACCCTCCTTTCTCACTTCTACCTACAAGTAGTCTGAATTTCCTTCAAAGTGCAACTCAGATGCCACATCCCACAGGTAGATTTTCCTAATTACCTTGTTGTTAGTGCTTTTCCACAATGAAATACCTTGTGTTTATTCTGTGTATATATATATATATTTATATATATATACATATATATACACACATACATATATGTGTGTATATGTATGTATATATTTGTACTTATCCATATTCCTGTTATTTTCCATCAGTAGAGTGGCAGCTTCTTAAGGGCATGGGCTTTTCAAATGTTGTCTTTATGTTTAGAGCACTTAGTACAGTACCTACAGATAATAAATTCTTGTTGAATTGAATTGAACAAGAAAGTTGATAGTCTCCATACTCTGTATTGGTCAAGCCATATCTGGAGTATTATGTGCATTACATTTTAGGGAAAACATTGACAAACTAGACTCCATCCTGAAGAGAGCAACCAGGATTATAAAGCGTTTGGTGAAGGGATTAAAATCTATGCCACATGAAAATCTGTTGAAGAAACTGAAAGAAGAAAAGTTTTAGCTTGGAGAAGAGAAGATATAGGCAGAAACATAATTAATGGATTCAAATATTTAGAAGGCTGGAATATGTAGGATATGTAAAGGATAAACATGTTCTGCTTGATCCAATGGGCAGTAACACAAATAATGGGTGGAAGTTACCCATGGTGCAGATTTTTGACTCAATGTGAAGAAGAACTTCCTAAGAATTAGATATGTTCAAAAAATGAATTATGCCATAAGGTCCCTTCTCAGAGAGGTTTTTGGGAGAAGACAAGATGACCACTTGTCAGGAAATTTATAGAAGGAACTCCCAGCAAGCTTGGTTGTAACAGAAATTTCAGGTCCCTTTCAATTCTAAGATTCTGTGATTCTGGTTTAGTTATATAAATATGCATAGATAAGACACCTTGCACTGTCCTGTCATATATATGTATATATTATCATCATTGTTATTGTTATTATTATTATTATTATTACTACCGAGGTCAGTTAATCTGGATACAGAAGAGCAGTGGAAAGCTAAAATCAGTTTGGCCTGACCTGAAGTGATTTTAGAGTCTTATAAGCTAAAAATAACCCCAGTAAGCTCTGGGGTAAGTTTTAGATCCTTTTCTTGAGAGCAGGTTTTAAGAGGGAGAGCACTTGAGGACATTTTGATCCCTGAGAGGTAAAAAGAAAAATAAAGTCAAGGGGAGAAAAGAGCACAGAAATGGGAAGGTGAGGGGAGAGGTGCAGTCCCAAAAGAAAATTTCCCTATTTCATAGTTTTTCTAAGGGCCACCACTGACAGATTGTCTTTGAAATATGGCAGCTTCCCACAGTCATCAGGTTTTTGCCAAACAGAAAGCAATCAATCAATCAACTTACAAGTATTTATTGAGCACTTATTGCTCAGCACATAAAAATAATTTTGTATGATAAGCAGTATTTTGAAAACTTGAAATGAAATGAAATTATATAAAGAGAAATGTTTCAAATAAGACTTGTTTCAGTAGTACAAAATAGAGCTATATTTGTTTTGGGATTTATCATAGAATCATAGAGTTGGGAAGAACATCAGAGATCATTTAATGCAATGCCTCATTTTACTGATGAGGAAATTAAAGCTCAAATAGGTTAAGCAATTTGCCAAGGTCACAGAAAAAAAATTTGTAGTAAAACTAGAAATGAAACCCAGTTTTTTAACTTCCAGTCCAGTACCCTTCCCTTGATACCACAGCATCTACTGGTTACATTAAAAGGATTGCTACATGTGAATGTGAATAGGAAATAAGATGATTTATTATTCTTAAGTTTTCTAATTAAATTAGGTTACATATATATCTGAATAATAGAACAAAAATACTTAAAACATTCTTATTCTTTGCATCTAGAATTTATTGGACTTTATTTAAGACTTTAGTGTTAACTTGAGACAAAATTTATTCTGAAATTACAATTCTAGTATACTCACAGAGAACAAAGGCATATAAAAATTGAGTCATGGAATCTCTAAGGTTTAAAGATTTGAATAAAATGTGATTCGCATATTTTCTTTTTTAAAAAAATGTTATTTCTTAAGTTGATTTCATTCATTTTTTATTCAGTAGATATTTTAGGACACACTATGTACAATGTACTATATGAAGACTTGAAATGAATTTGGAAAATGCCATAGTTTCAGGCTTAGAAATCACTGATTTTATTTGTGAAACTCAGACGCCATCTACTGTTGAAAAGAGTGCATGCACTTTCGTGCCCAAAGGCAGTCAATTGCTTTGTCACTGAGCACCTTGGAAAGCGTTAAAAAAAATATAAACACAATAAATAATCTTATTCTCCAACTTATAGACTTCAGACTTTGAGGGCATAAATAAACAATTTGGTGTTTGTTTTGGGGCACAAGATTTTAAATCTTCTTTTCCAAGCCCCTGATCTCAATGGATCTAGTTCCTTTAAGAAGAAAGGGAAAATATTTTTAAAATGAAAAATAAAAATTAAAAAGCCATAAGAGTTCTGTGTGATATACCTCAATTTGTTGACAAAAGAAAGTACATGCTATTATATGGTAACTTCTCTGCCCTGTCCCAGGCTTTGTACAGTCTTGACTGATTTATATTTGCTGAATGGTTATTTCTATTCTGGTTATAGTATTGTCATTCATCTTACAATATAGCTTATCTAATGTCATGGTTTGGAATCCATTTCTATCTGATTCCTTGGTTTCGGTGTCCTGATTCCATTAGTTAGCATTGAATTCTTCCAAGGTTAATTTTGACCTAGCCCCAAGACAATATCCTTCTTCATTTCTCCTTTCCGCTATTTCCATCCCTCTCATGATCCTATTTTCCCTCTCCACAATATTTTAGTGATTCCATTAACTTCTTTGTGAATTAACAGTTCTTCTCACCACCACAAAATGAATCACCAAAGTGTTTCCTTGATTAGAATGTTTTTGAAGTTATATTGTTGCAATATAATCCTGGCTCCTTTTGAAGATATGGGAGGTAGGGGGAGAAGTGTTATGTAGAATAAGGCTATTAAATTCTCCAGGTAAACTAGTTTAAGAAGAAGCAATTTCAATAAAATTCAGTAGAATTCAAATAAATTTGAAGCGTAGCTTCAGCTATGCCATAAAAGATTAGTCTGTTTGGACCTAACCTTTCACTCAACATTTTGCTAACATAAAAATGTTTGTAGGAAGGACAAAATAGAGTTTGAAATATCTGTGAAATTTGAAATGTCAAGAGAGAGAAATCAAGGCAATAGCTGTGAAATTATCTGAAGTGTTAACAGGACCAGGCAGTCATTTTGTTGATGGGAAGAAGTAACAAAGGTAATCAGCCCTTTCACTCTTCACTCCCCAGTTCTGTGATTTGCATGGGATAAGAAGAGAATTTTGAGTCCAAGAGTAGGAGGGGTGGGGGTGTTAAAAATGTCCTAACCACAGATTCTGAGCTTCTTTACAATTTTGCTAAGGGATGTTCTTGGAATTGACATCTTGGGATTAAGAATTAAAAGGAATTGTCTGACCATAAATAACCTAAGGGCTAGACTGAGGTAGTCCAAATGAATGTCAGCAGAAGAATCAGTTCAAAAGGACAGACATAAATGCCTAAGGGCTGTTCTTGCTAGCTGGATAGATGTGATGCAGTTGGCTGAGGTATACATTGCAAAAAAAAAAGTAAAATGGCCTAGGGCCATTTTCAGAGTTGAAATCCTAGAAGCTGCCACCTAAGCTCAGCAAAGAAGCTAAGAACAGTACACAGCAATGAGGAGCAACTCAGAAAAGTTGTTACCAAATAGAGAAAGTCCCTTAGCAGAGATGCTTGATAGAGGTGCCCATCAAAGAGCAGGAGGGCCCAACAGAGGGGAAATATGGACAAAGAGAAAAAACACTACAGCATCTTGTGAAGGCAGAGGACATTGGTGCCTCTGCAATGAAGACACATGAGATGTTCCAATGACACATGTTCTTAATACATACATGTTCCCCATTTGTGTGTTCCTTCATGTATGCTTACTGTACATGTGACCCTCCATGTGTGTTCTCTGCCCATGATGAAGTCATGGAAACTGAAACCTTAAAAGGAAAAGACCATGTCTTTGCCCCTGAAACTTTCCCATACAACCCAGCCCCTGAACCCAGCCCCTGGTGTTTGCCTGGGGCTTCTGGCCCATCCCAGTCTACCCAGATACTCAATAATCCTTTTAACTGTCCTTTCATAGTGACCTTAACACTTGACTCTATTCATTGTCTGCTCCTGGCCTACTCCAAACTACCTGCCACTTCTTAATCCCATTCAGATCTTCCCAAAGTCTTTTTCTGTATAAAAGTGCCAATCTTACCCTCCATTAAATTGCAGAGATTCTTAGAATCTCACCTGCTCCTATTGGCAACAAAATAAACCTTGTCTCTTGACTGAAAGAAAGCTTGAGTGGTCGAATTCTTTGGAGGCAGACCTACCTTGTACCCTTGCATTTAGGGGTCCCTAGCACCCCAAACCGCAACAGCCACATTTGTTCCAAATAGATTGCCCCTGAATGTATGTCCCTTAACATGTCTCTTGATATTCCTATTAATGATGAGGTTGGGATCTGGACCCCAAAAAGGAAAAACCCTGGACTTTCTCACATGGCCAAATCTCTGGCATTCACCTAAGGCTATAATCCTAATAAGTGGCTTTTTGTTATCCCTATGCCCAATCTTCCAATTCTGTTACCCTTAACCTAGCCTAGCCCTCCATTGCCTTACCTCCCTATGGCCCCAGCCACTCCCCACCCTTAACCCTAGCTAGGCTCCATTCTCCTTGGCTGTGTGGTTCAGGTCCCAGGCATTCTAGTCATCCCAAACTACTTGGCCACTCCTAGATCCCTCCCAAAGTCTTTCTGTATATAATGTCCATCTTGTCTCCATTAATAGCTGGCCAATGTTCAGACTCCTTGAGTCTGCCCAATATGGTGGATGTTCTAACAAACCCTGTCTTTGGCTGAAAGAAGGCTTGGGTCAAATTCTTTCAGGCAGGACCCGCATGTTGTGATTTTGGGGTCCCAGCACCCCTAAACCTCAACATTTATGTTCCTAAATGTGTCCCCTCCCTAACTAATGGCATGGTAATATGTAAGACGGTATAGCCTTGTATAGATGATGTCCCAAAAATCTTAGTGAAGTTTTAAGCTATTTTAAGCCATTACAAGTGAGTCAAGGGATGGCCCCTTAAATTTAAAAAAAAAAAATCAAACAGGTAGGGGAAGACCCTCAGAGTTGCTGGCCAAAACAGAAACAATTATTATTTACTTCACTCTAAGCCAGAGGGCCCAAAAAGTAATCATTAAGTGGTGCTGGGGCAGGGCCCTATTTTTGTCCATTCAATGACAGCCAGAGTGAATTGGGTTTGAGGCATGGTCTTTAAGAAAGTAGTATAGGCAATCCACCCCAAGGAAATTCAGCCATCAAAATTTACCTTCCTTTGGGCAGAACATGTTCAGGTAAAAGCATGATAACCCATGTGGGGAGAGGGGAAAGGAGGAGGAGAGGAGAGGGCAAGAGAGGGGAGGGAAGGTACTGAGTTGCCCAAGGGGAACTGTCCAGCCGGGTCTTGGACTAATCACAGGTTGTGGTTGATCATTCGTTCTCAAAGAGGACCATGACATCAGGAAGATGTAAGTCATGTCATCATGACTTAAAAGTGAATCAGATGTGAGTGAGAGAGGGCTGTGCAAAGTCACCAGCCTCACTTTCTCCTCCAGAGCATCTGAGTCCAAAACTTAAAACTATACCAAGATTTTTGGGATGCTCTGTATGTGGGGACAAATGTTCTTTTCCACTTTTTAAAAAATTAAATGTCTTTTTCTTTGAACTATGTCCTTTAGTAAAAGAAAGATATTGATGGGAAGTTGTGAAATATAGATGCTGACCTACTAAGTACCTTGAACCTGAGATATCTTCTGGGGTCCCATATGTGAAGGAGATTCCAGAGTTACATGAGTACTATAGTATGTTTGTTTTACTAATATTTCTAATCAAAAGCTTCCTATCTTAAAAGTAAATAGCTTTTCTCTTAGAAAAAAAAGAAAAAAACTAAAATGAGTCATGCTCTATCTTTAGAAAATAACTACAAATCAAATAAATTAATCCATTGTCCCTACTCCAATCTAACTTCTACTCAGCTATCAAACTGCTCTTCCTAAAGGATAGGTCTGACCATCTCACCTCCTTATTCAATAAACTCTGTGACCTCTAGGATCAAAGATAAAATACTCTATTTGACTTTTAAAGTCCTTTATAACCTAATCCTTTCCTAGTCTTCCAATCTTCTTACTTGGAAAAAGACCTTACTGCCCTATACATACTCTATGATTCAGTGACACTGGAGTCCTTGCTGTTCCTCCAACCAGCTCTAGGTCATCCCCTATATCAGGAATTCTCTCCCTTCTCATCTTCACCTCTTGACTTACCCTGACTTTTTTCAGGTCCCAGATAAAATCCCACCTAAAGCCCCTGGTCCTCTCTAATTCTATTGCTTTTCTCTTTGAGATTATTTCCAATTTCCCTTGTTTTATCTTTTTTTTTTCTTTTGGTACATAGTTGTTTTCTTGATGTCTCCTCCACTAGATTGTGGGCCCCTTAAGAGCAGGAATTGTTTATTTTCCTTTCTTTGTATCCCCCTTACTTATCGTTGTTCCTGGAACACAGTAGATGCTTAATAAATGCTTGTTTACTTTACTTGGCTCTCTGAGCCTGTTTCCTCATTTGTAAAATGGAGATAACAATAGAACCTACCTCACCAGGTGGTTATGTTGATCAAATGAGATGATACTTGTAAGGGACTTTTGTTGTTGTTTTGTTGTTCAGTCACGTCCAACTCTTCCTGACCCCATTTGGGGTTTTCTTGGCTGAGATAATGGAGTGGTTTGCCATTTCCTTTTCTGACTCATTTAATAGATGAGGAAACTTAGGCAAACAGGGTTAAGTGACTTGTCCAGGGTCACACAGCTAGTGTCTGAGATGAGATTTGAACTCACAAAGTTGAATCTTCCTGATTCCAGGTCCAGTTCTCTATCCATTATGCTACCTAACTGACCCCTTGCAAACCATCAAAAAGTGCTGCTTAAAGGTGTTCTATAATTATCTGTGGTTCTATTGTATTGAAATTAAATTTCAAGACATTATCTTTTTTTTGGTTTTGTTTTGACCTATCATTTAATAATTGTGGGGTACTAAAGGTATGGAAAACCCTTATCTTCATACAGATGGCATTTTTCTGTAATTGTAATCTTGGAGAGTTACCTAGGGCACAGAGAAATTAAGTGACTAATGTTAAGTCAGTGGCAGGACTTGAAACCATGTCTTCTTCCAACTACAAAACTGAGCTTCTTTTCCATTCTACTATACCACCTCCTTTCAACAGAATATTGATTCAGATTATGAAATTTGACTATGAGGTAGAGACTGACATCTTCATTTGATTGGGAAACTCTCTGTCTCTTAAAGCAATTCCAAAACAGGATTTCAAGAAATGTTTTGAGCAGTAGCAGCATAATGGAAATAAATGAATCATCTAATAAAATGATCCCTTTCAAAGGCAAATGTGAAAGGAATAGCACATTTATTCCTAACACAAATATACAATTCTGACAAGAATATTGTTCTACAAATAGCCATCTCATTAAACAATTAGCTTCTTTACAGTTACAGTCTGAGATTAGAGGTCAGATTCAAGGGAAATGATAAAAAAAATGAAAGCTAAGTTTACTTATTCAATTTCTTAAATCTTCCACAATGAATGTTGTTCTTTAAACCTCATAACTACCTAAGTACCTGTAGAGTGAAAAATGTTTTTCTTTCATGGTTTGTTCTTGATCCCAAAAGATATGGGCTTTTTTTTTTTTTATTTAATGTAACAAGGAAGCAAATATGCTACTTCTTTTGTATGATACTGATAATTCACAGGAGTTTATTGGCTTTTGGGAAAGACATTGTAGTTGTTTTTATCTACTTCTCAAGGTATCCCTTGGGATTCAGTTAATTTAGTATAATAGGAACACGAACATTTGCTATTGAGTTAAGTTTGCTCCAATGCCCACCATCTCTGTCTCTTCCCCCTCCAGGGTTCCCAGGTCCATTCTGAGCCTTCTCTGAGTCACAGAATAATTTTCATGGCTTCTTGCTAATCACCAACAGAATGGCATAGTAAGAATAACAAGCTAAAAGATATTTGAGGAGTAATTATCCCTAGACTCAAAAAGAATCAGTAAAAGATACTGACTGTGTGAAGGGCTAAGAGTGGCTAGGGAGTTTTGGTCAAGAAGAATGAGTCAGTTGATCTTCAGGCTATTTTCAGAATTGTTGAGGAGGTCCCTTCATACCAGCCCAAGACTGTGGGACAAAAAAACTGACAACGGAACTACTCCTGAGCTGGTCAAGTTGGCCTGAGCTGGCTCTTTCTAAAAGAGCTGTGGTAGCAGTAGCACAAAGCAAAAGAGGCAAAGGATGTTAGTCACAAACAACTGACACTCAGGGGAATAGAAGCAGTAGAAAGAAGAATCAAGTGGTACCAAAAACAGTAGGCAGAAAAGAGAAAGGGGAACATTCCCAGAAAAAGTCAGAAGTCATAAGAGCCAGAGCAAAGGGTAAATAAGATATAGACCCACAAAGAAGAAGCGCATAGCTAGATTTTGCCCTTCAATGGTACCCAGAGTGATGTTGACTCTGCAGGTTTTGTAAAGTGGTATGATTTTCTATTAACCTTGAATTGTTTTCCTCACTTAGGAGAGGGAATGTCAATCCCTGGGTAACACTATAAATATGGAGGGACTGTACAAATAGATACCTGGTGAAGGTGGGGCTTATCAGAGGGGTGGTAAGTTCACTATCTCTCAACCCTCACATTCAATCCATTGCCAAGGTCTGTTGATTTCACCATTGCAACATCTCTCCAATAAGCCCCCTTCTCTCCTCTGATGCTGCCACTACTTTTTTCCTTCATAATCTCACACCTTGATTACTGCAGTAGCCTGCTGATTACTGCAATCTGCCTGCCTCAAGTCTCTCTCCACTCTAATCTATCCTCTATTCAGCCGCTAAAGTGATCTTCCTCAAGTACAGGTCAGATCATGTCACCCTGCTGAATAAACTCCAGTGGCTTCCTATTGCCTCTGTTTGGCATTCAAAGCCCCTCTTAACCTAGCCCTCTCCTACATTTATACTCTTCAATCCAGTGACACTAGCTAGCCTACTGACTGTTCCACAAGTAAGACACTCTTTCTCTCGGATCCAGGCATTTTTCTCTGATTGTTCCCCACTCCTGGAATGCTCTCCCTCCACATCTTCACCTACTGTCTTCCCTGGCTTCCTCTAAGTCCCAAAAAAAGCCAGCCCCTCTCAATTCTAACGCCTTCCCTCTCTAAATCATTTCCTATGTATTCTTACAGCTTGTTTGTACAAGTTTGTTTGCTTGTGGTCTTCCCTATTAGACTGTGAGCTCCTTGATAGCAGGAGCTGGGTTGTTGTTATTGTTGTTGTTGTTTTGCCACTTTTTGTATTCCCAGCATGTAGCACAGTATTTGGCACATAGTAGATGCTTAATAAGTGTTTTTCACTGAAAACTCCCTGCCAACTTGAGTTCCAGTTTGACAAAGGGAGCTCAATACCAAGGTGGTACTAACATTATACATCAACTTCATAGGTCCTTGGGAGGAGTGGTACTTGCTAGAGGGGAAAATATTATGACCATCTAAAGGTTCAAGTATAAATTCTTTCTGAATTTTTTGTTGGGTGTAACATGAATTGTTCTATATCTTATGTATTATGAATTTGATGTTTGCATGGCAATTGAGAAAACCTAAACGAGAGCTGATATAAACTGAATTCCTTTATGTCCACGTAGGAAATTCTCTGGGCAGGGGAACATATCATCTAGGTATGTTATGATTGCTGAGTATCCAGAACTGAGCCTAGTTCTCCATTTCTCACATGTATTATGTCAGTAATTTGGATGCAAATATATTTGACTGGCATTCATTTTTTCATCATTCTGAATGTGAGGGAGAACTAGTTAATCTAATTTTCATACATTTGATCTTTATTTGGAACATCTTATTATTGGGATGCTAAGCATAAGCCAAGTAAATTAATTTTTATTTATAGTAATAATATAGAAATTTATATAACTTACATATTTATTATATTTTACATTATTATTAATATATTTCTACATAATAAATAAATGTATGTAATTTATATAATATAGTAACATAATGCAGTGAATAATATAGCCAATTTTCATTCTTCATAAGGACTGGCATTGCCATGTATGTTGTGGTGCCTCCTATCTACAGTTAGCCAACTTTCAAATTCTTAAGTATTACCTTACCCAATAGTGTGCAGAAGTGAAAAATTCCTAGTCAATCAATGTGGTTGCTTTTTAGTAGGTGGTAGAGAAGATCAAAACTAAACAAAATTTAAATCGTATTTAGGGATCATCTGTGAGTTTTACTTTTCTATAGTATTCTAGATTCCCATTAGGATGGATAGTCAAAATTGGTCATATTCAAGCTACATAAAATATAAGCAGATGCTCAAGTATGAGTGTGTATGTGTGTGTTAGCAACCCCAGCTCCAAATGACAACATTTTTTGTTGTTGTTTTAGGTAAACAGTAGCACATCTTTTTGGTACTAATTCCTGTCTTCTCTTTTTTTATGTGTTCTCTATACTAACTTGACTTGCAGGACCCTTGCCCCTAAATTCTTATATGATCTCTAAATGACATGATTGACTCTTCAATGAAAGTAATATAAAAGAGGATTATATAGAGAGAAAAAACAAGACTTGAATGTAGAATTATAATCTCAAGTAAAGAAGGGGCTTCAGAGAACATCTATGGCAAATCTCTCATTTTGCAAAAGAAATTGGGACCCACAGAAATTGTGTAATTTATCCAAGATCATATAAGTAGTTGGTAACAGAGTTTGGATCAAAACCCAGATACCCTGATTTCTCAATCAGGTCAAAAGGAACCACTGAAGTACCTTATATATAATATCTGCAGAGAAGAAGCAGCAAATTTGCTGCTTAAACCGCATTATTAAGATCAGTCATTTATAAGTTTTAACTGATGTGTTTTGCCATCATTAAAGACAGCATTCAGACCCAGAAAAAATGACCAACTGATTAAATTTTCGGAATTATATATGAGTATATACACACACATCTCATATTCCAAAGTCAGAATACAGGCTCAATTAATACTCCCCCTTATTGAAGCCTGTAATTAAAACACTGAGTCTAAATACTCAGAGAACCACAGTTGATGCATGATTAATAATATCAGCTCATTTTTATATACTACTTTTAAGATTTGCAAGGTACGTTACATGCTATTTCATTTGAGTCTCATAAAAACCTTGTCAGTTAAGTAATATTGTTATGCCTGTTTTATAGATGAGGAAACCTGAGAGAGATTAAGTGACTTGCCCAAGGCCATACATGGTGAATAAGCCACAGAAACAGGATTTGAACCCAGGTCCTCCTGACTCAAAGTCCTCTATCCATTACCCTGTATATTAACATGTACCGTATTATAATAATTATAAAAAATATGCAATTGTTCCTCAAAATATAGAAACAGAATGCTGACCTGTGAAGAAACTATACAGCTCTTTTATTGCAGAAAACTTATAACTTACATTTCTCCTTCTTCCTATCCAGCTATCTATCCCATCTCTCCCTCAGTATATCTAAGATTTCAACTTCAGTACACTAGTTACTTGGATGTTCTAATAAGCAAATAACTTTTAAAGATTTAAGAGCTCTGATCAACACAATGATCAACCACAATTCCAGGAGACCAATGATGAAGAATACCATACCCTGACAGAAAGATGATAGACTAAATATGCAAAATGAGACATATTTTCAAACACCAGTATGAGAATTTATTTGATTTGACTGCATATTTGTTACAAGTGCTTTGTTTTTTCTTTCTTTTTTCAGTGAATGGAATGGTTAGAAGGAAATAAAATAAATAATTTTTCATTGAAAAAATAATTTAATAAAAGGAAAAATGTCTACTTTTTTTCCCAGGAATCAATAAAATTTTATGATTAAGGCAATGTAGGAGGGATGAGTCAGCCCCCAAATGTTTACTTTATCGTGAAATGTGAAAATTATTATTTTATTTTTTAAACTTTTTTCCAAATCAAATTAAAATTATTCTGATGCAATTTTGCTCTTGCTGAGCTTACTGAATAACAGATGCTCCAGGTTTGGAGCATCATCAAACTCATCCTATCCCTATGTACTTATAACAGGTTCCAGCAAAAGCTATTTATTTGGGGCAGTCAGGATAGAGTAATGGGAATGGGGGAGATGTTAGCCACCTGCATCATCATTCTTCCTAAACAATACTCTTCTTTTTTATACAATCAAACAATGGAAAGCAATACTATACCATACACACTTAGGGAATTATGTCATTGACTTCATAGCAGCATAGCACAGAATGAATTTGAAGCAATTTCAATTAGTTTCTATAAGATTTTTCTGAAACTAGACCAGAACAATAACATACGCATTGCTCCTGGGAAATACCTGAAAATGATTTATTTTTCTCTTTTCTGTTTATGTACAAATTGTTTAATACTCCAGCAAAATACTCTGATATGAGTGTATGTAAACCTCAGATAAGCTTCTTTAAACCCATCATTTACTTTTGTGGATATGGAGGTTCTGTTGTGACAATCTTTTCAAATGAGGCTTTTCAATAAGACTTTCAGAAACATTTATAATAGTAACAGCTAACATTTATATATCACTTACTATGTGCCAGGTACTGTGCTAAATGCTCTACAATTGTTATCTCATTGATTCTCACAACAGCCCTGGGAGTTAGATGCTATGAATATCCCCATTTAAGAGATAAGGAAATGGAGTCAAGCAGTGGTTAAGTGATTTGCCTAGGATAATATAGCTACTAAGTGTCTGAGGTCAGATTTGAACTCCCTGCATCCAGACCTGGAATTCTATCCACTACACCACCTAGCTGTCCGTACCTATAGGTCTTTGACAATTCAGAATTGACATAATTCAATTAAAAGAGCATTTATTTATTAAGTGCTTACTATAAGCAGACCACTATGCTTAAATGAAGGGGAGAGGTACAAAGTATACTTAAGACTATTCCAGCCCTCATAGACTTTATAGTGTAGAAGGAGACAATAATGCATATCCTTTGGGGCTTAATGATGGCATGGAAGTGACCTTGGGTCCTTGAGGGTTGTGCCAATGAAGAATAAGTTCCATCAGGCCCTATAGTGATAGAGAAAGTTTTAGTAAAGGCCTAATGATAGACTTTATATAAATCTAGCTAAGGTTGGAAAGGCTCCTTACCAGACTGTCTGCAGGGTGAGAAATTTATTAGCAATAGCAACTCCAAAAGACCATACACCACAGAGAGGTTGCAATCCATACAAGTGGAGGGAGTATCCATACCAAGAAATTTATAAATCTTTAGTGCTCTGACATACAATACCTATTCAAATAACTATAATTAAAGGAAATTTTCAATACTTTGACAAATTCATAACTTCATCACTGTAGATGTTTCTTCCATCAGTATAGATCAAAACTCTCTGCCTTTTCTTTCTGGATGATTCTTGTACATTTCCTTTCATAAATTCACTTTTAAGGACAATTCAATGCAACAGAGACTCTCTTCTAAGTATTTTCATATTTTGTTATACTAGTGAAATACTCAGGCTGTTCATCTGTTATCCCTCATTCTCATTATATGATCAACTGACCTCCTTTGTGAGGCATCCACATAGTGAATGATATCATTTGTGTGACTCTTGTGTACTTGGATATACTGATGATATGCTGTAGTCTACTTATTTCCACCACACCTTTGAGTCACTCACAATTTTGATTCAATTCAGATCAACAAATATTTCCTGAACATTTGCTTTGTACAAGGTACTGTACTACACTGAAGGACAGAATGATAAAAACAAGACAATCTTTACCCATAAGAAGCTTATATCATTAAATTATATAGTTTCATGATTTGCAGCCCTATAGTGAGAAAGGAATGTTATTCAAAAGGTGGGCATTTGTGGCAGGGTGGAGCTTGACCCCAATGAAAGTAATGTGCAATTTTGCCCAACCATGTTGTTCCTTCTCTTCCAATTTCATTCTGGGCCATTTCATTGCCGATCTGCATTTTACTTATTCTGAAAAAAAAAAAACACATATTAAGTAACAGCTATATGTGAGTTCTCTGCTTGTTAATGAAGATTCAAAGAAAAAAAATAACAATAATAGCTCCTGCTCTTAAGAGGCTACCTACTACTGGAAAAATGAAAGTGCAAATATTTAAATAGATGAACAGATAGATACAAAGATAGATGGATGGCTGATAATCAAACAAATAAATGAATGAATAGATAAATAGAAGAATAAATGAATGAATTCTTGGATAAATTAGTTGTTGGATGAATGAATGGATAAACAAATGAACCAATGAATGAATTGTATATAGGATACCCCAAAAATCTTAATAGTCTTATATAGCATGATTATAATAGCGTTATTCTAGGGATCATATCTGTGTCATCCAATAAAGTCTCATAGCTCAGACCCCTAGCTTGCTGGCTGCTCCCCTTCATTCTATACTTTAAAGTCATTTGCAAGGACATGCTGTATGAAAGCTTTCTTGAGAATGGAAGAAATAAAGCAAGTTGATATTCTTGCCTCTTTCCGTTATTACCTACATGACCTCATACAAGTCACTTAACCTTTATGAATGTCAGATAATAAAATGAAGCAACATAGGACTTTTCCATTAATAAATCTTTTTCAGAGAAATTTTTGTGGGTGTAATGTGTGACTACTTCAGAGAGTGAGAACTTGAAATATCCATTGGTGTCTTTCAGAGGCAGCAGGGATACATGGTAGCACTAGTGTTAATTTCACATCCACAGAATCACCAAATCTGGGAGATGGAAAAGAACTCAGCATCCATTTCATCCAACCTTTGCCCTAAAAAATCTCCACTATAACATAGCAAACATATCTGTGTGAACCACCACTTCTGAAGGCACCCCATTGTACTTTTAGAATGGGCTGATTTTAATAAGGTGGTTTTTTTTCCCCTGACATCAAGCCTTAATTTGTCTTTTTGCAACTTTCACCCATTGTTCCTTCTAACCCCTTTTCTGCATGTAACAGGTGTTTGGTGCATGTGAAGTGTAGTGAGTGTTTAGCATGTGCCCAGATCGCTCCAGATGGAGGTACCTATGTGGGGGACTCCAGGGACATACTTTTGTGAAACAGGTAGACTGGGATCTCTCACTTGGGTTTTGTTAAAGTGATATGAGCATGAGTCAAACACTTATTAAATAGATAAAAGTACTTCAGGTACTAGAAGACAGCTATCTTATCTCCCCAGTCTTCTTTTCTCCAGACTAAATATGCCCCACTATTGCATCCAGACAAGTACTGTTCTCCTCCATGATCCCTGGCTCTCTTTTCCTCTTGCTTTTGGGTACATGATTTTATTTTTGCTTTTGTTCCTTTAAAAAAAGGAAAACAAACCTGAGGGGCTGTCCCCTCCTCACTCACTCCCACATCTCATGAGATGTAAACTACCTCAATCTCTTAGTTCTGTCAAGGCATTTGAAAAGAAGAAAGGTAGAATTTAAAATGAGGACATCCTTTCTTCAACCTCACTCTTCATTTTCAATCTTAGCTCCTCTTTTAACCCTCCCCCTCCAGCTCTTTACATCAAGGACCCAGGAAAGCATACTGCTCAACTGTACTTGCCCCAGTCTCTCTCTTAGTCACACTGCTCACAGAAAATTATCATTTAAAGTGGGATATAACACTAACAATTTGAGAACAGCCAATCTCAGGTATTTTTGACGGACAAAATCTATGGACTGACCATCAGACTATCTAGTATAATCTTAGTGATACATATGCCTCATTTATATGGTTTTTTCTGTGTGGATTTTTAAGTTAATCTCTTTTGAATATATATTGATCACCCTACTGAGGTCTTATAATGTTCCCACTTGCACCATGATATCTGCAAAGATCAGCATCTAGAGAACCTCATAATCCAAAGAGAATCTCTCTGCCATTTTAACTTTCCATAAGACATACTCCAGAGGTCCTTGAAATAGGATATATACTGACTCTAGGATAAAAGGTACAGTAAAAATACTGGTTCTGATCATTACCATTTCTTAGGCAACTCAATTAGCAAGCATTTATTAAGCATTTACTATGTACAAACACATAGTAAATGCTGAAGATACAAAGAAAGGCAAAAACATGATCCCTACCCTCAAGGAGCTAATATTCTAATGGAGGAAACAACATATAAACAATTATGTACATACAAGATACATACAAAGATAACTGTAAATGAGAGGTAATCTCAGAGGGAAGGCAATAGGGCAGAGGGGAGGATCAGGAAAGGCCTTTTGCAGAAAGTAGAATCTGAGCTGAGTCTTGAAGTGAGCTAGGGAAGCCAGGAGGTGGAAGCAAGAAAGGAGAGTGTTCTAGGCATGTGAAACAGCCATTTAAAAGGCATGCAGTCAGGAGATGGGAGTGTTGAATGAAAGAAACATCAAGAAAGCAAATGCATGTGAAAAGAAGTGTAATAAAACTGGAAAGATAGGAAAGACCCAGTTTATTAAGGTATCTCAAAACCAAACAGAGCATTTTAAATTTGATCTCAGAGGTAAAGGGAGCTATTGGCTTTTACTGCATAGGGAAATAAAATGATTGAACCTGTGACTTAGGAAGATCACTTTGGCAACTGAATGGAGGACAGACTTGAAATAGGTAATGATTTGAGGCAGGGAGATCAATTAGAAGGCTACTCTTAGTAGCTCAAGAGACAACGGATGAGGGTCTTTATGAAGATGATGGGATATGCACAAGAGATGATGTTTAAGATAGAAACAAGACTTGGTAACAGATTTGATATGTGGCATGAATGCAAGGGAACAGTCCAAGTGACACCAAGATTGTAAATAAGCCTCAGTGACTGGGAAGTTTAACTAGTATAAGATACTCCCTACAATAAGGTCAAAGAAGAAAAGAAACTGCCTTAACCAATAAATGTTTCTCCTCCTTGCCAAGGGCAATATCAGTTTAGAATGCAAGATCATTTTAAAGACATGATGGAAGATTATCAGTAGAAATAACTCACAGTACAAAATAATACATGACAAATGCATAAAAAATAGAAGAAAATACTATGTGAGGTCTGAGAGGGGAAAAATAACATCGACGGGAATAGATTGTTCTTTTATTTTCAAGTAATTTAAAAGGTTTTTTTAAAATAAATCATTAGTTTTCTATGAAATACTAATGTTTGTACATTACACATGAAGAATGATTTTAGAATTGTTGAAATTTATTTTAGAACTCAAAGGTGTCTTCAATCTATATGCTTATTGCCCTAGGTAATAGTCTATGCTAATATTCAAAAGGCTAACAATCTGCTATATAAAAAAGGCATAGATCATGAGGATTAAAATGGAATCTTCAGAGCTAATCAAGTATAATTCATTTACAATGACATTCAGAGAGATGGAGTGACTGAAGGTCATATAGCTAGTCAGAATTCCCATTTCCTGTGCAATCATCTTTCTCCTAGACCAATACCATGCTACTACCTCTTGTTCATCTGAATATGTTTAAATTGTGTCATCATATTATGCTTAAATATAGGGTACACCAAAAGTAAAGAAATGAGATAGAATTTTTAGTAGTTCCTGAATTCCTTTAAGTAAATTCTATATTCCTCAATTTAATAACTTTTGAATTCCTTTTCAGTATTATAGCTGTATTATTCTGAACCTGCTCCCCTACCATGACTACCCATCTCTTTTTTTTTTTTTTAACTTAAAGAGAGAAAGTGTTAGGAGCTTTGTTTTTTATTGAAGCAGGGATTAAAAGGAGGCATTGGAGTCTCTGCCTGGGTGATGAGACAGATTTCTCTTTTCACTTTTTCTTTTTCCCCTCACTTCTCCTCTCACTATGGCTTATCTCTCTCTCTCTCTGTCTTTCTGTCTCTCTGTCTCTGTCTCTGTCTCTCTCTGCCTGTCTCTCTCTCTCTGTCTCTCTTTCTCTCTCTCTGTCTGTCTCTTTGTCTGTCTGTCTGTCTGTCTCTCTCTCTTTCTCTCTCTCCTCACACATGCACACACACACCCACACCCACAGACCCACACCCACCTCTTTTAATGTAACCTTCCACTGCCACATATACTCTTCCCAACATACATACTACAAAATTGAAATACTGTCATTTTATCATTATACTAACACTTATTCATATAGATACACCACAAACAGACACAAAAATGCCACAAAATTCTCATTGAGGTCTTACTATGTCAAAAAGGATTTACTAAGCTGGAAAAGCTTCAAGTATGGGTTTGGTGAAACAGACCACTAGCAAATGGATGCTATGTGACAAATTTGAGAATCTTGGCAACCCATGAAATAGACAGTAACCAATAGCTTGTGGCCTTCTGATGCTTCCTTAGAGATGTAGCAGATTGGAAGAAAAAGTGATCAAGGATGCTTAGAATCATTGTTCTTAGGAATATCTACTAAAACCATTGGTATTCTTCAGACATGATTTTGGTTCAATGACCCCAGAGCTAGTGCTCAGAGGAGAAACTGAACAATTGGGGAGAATGAAGCATACTCATATTGAAATTCTTGCTTTAAATGAAGCTATAAGAGATAAAAAAAAAGTTGCAGCTAAGTGGAAAGAAAGTTTACAGGTTCTCCTTAGAGAAACTAATAAGAAATTTAGTTTCATTATGGGTAGAAAATCAGAAAGAAAGTTCATTTCATTTGGACATTGGTCATCTAGTAGTCACAATGAGTGAAGCAAACATATTGCTATGAAAATAATAATTACAATACATTCGTGTTACATTTAGACTCTACCTCCTCACATTTATTTAGCACTTTAAATGCTAATATTTACAAAGTTCATTCCTTAGAACAACTGACTGAGGTAATTAAAATTTATATACAAACATTTGTAGAGGATGAAGAAATATAAAAATTCTCTGAATTCAATAAGCTCCACTACCACGTTACTGAATAATGTCAACAGAAAATTGACACAGGGGAAATGTGACGCAAACTAAGTGTGAAAATACAATTAGGCATCAGGAATGAATATTTTCCTTAAGAAAGTAGGAAGACACCAAATATGCTGAACATTAACACACATGAGGAAATTGATATAAGAAAGGGAATTACTGGTTGCCGGTGTAGTAATTATTCAAGAATGAGCTATCTACATGTGGTTCAATCATGTACTGTCTACAACGAAGATGAAAATCAATAGAATTTGTTTTAAAGCAAGAAAAGGGAAAAATATAACATGCAATTACATCAGTTCCAACACAAGGGATATAAATAGTCAATGCCAAATATTGGGAAATGGGCAAAAGTAAAGATAGAGACTCTATTTTGATTTCTTTTTTAAAACAATTTTATTGATATTTCTTTCTTTTTTACATCACCAGAGTTTCTTTCAGTGTCCTTTCCTGTACCTCCAGTCATATAACAAATATTATTTTGAAAGAAAAAAGAAAAGAAAATTATGATGAAGGGGGAAAATAAGCAAAACACTAATATAACAAATAAGTCTGGAAACATGTGAAATATTCCATACTCATGAACTTCCCACCTCTGAAAATGAATGAGGTGAGAGTGTCATCTTAACTCTTCTTTGGGGCCAGGCTTATTATTTGTAAATCTACAGCATTCACTTTTGATTGATTTATGCTTGTGGTTCCATTTACATTGCTGTAGTCATTTTGCATATTGTTTTCTTGGCTGTAATTAATTCATTCTGTATCAGATCATGTAAATAGTTCCATGTTTCTTTGTCTTCATCATATTTGTAATTTCTTACAGCACAGATAACTATTCAACTACATTCATGTACCACCCCTTGTTTAGCTATTCCCCAACCAACTGACATATTCTTTGTCTCCAATTCTTTTCTATCATAAAAAGTAGTGCTATAAATATTTTGTTGTATTTGAGGACTTCATTCTTGTCAAAGACCCTAACAATGTAATGTCTAGGTCAAAAAGTATGGATGTTATAGTCATTTTATTTGCATAACTCAAAATTGCTTTTCAAAGTGATTGAACTACTTTGCAGCTCTACCAATACTGTACCAGTGTACTTATCTTCCCCCAATCCCATATCTTGGTTTCTTATAGAAGATTGATCAAGGCAAAATAGACCTCACAAAAAAGTCCAGAAACTGCCTCACCAAGAAAATAATTGATTTCCTTGCCAATCAGAGATGTTGTGGGGAAGGGAAGGGCAATACAAGGTTAGAGTGCAAGCCCATTTGTGAAATTTTATGGAAAGTCAACAAATTAACAACAAGAATTTATTAAGCACTATGTGCTAGACACTGTTCTTAGGGCCCAATGACATGAGATGACAAACAGTATAAACTCACGAAATAGTAAATAGCAATTGAGGGAAAAATTGGTATGGAGTTCTTAGGACTCGAATACAGTAACACAAATCATCCCAAGACCTTTTATAAATCAAACTGGATGAATAATATATAGGTGTGAAATGAAACAGATCTGACCTTTCAATGGTAATTTTTTCTCATTAGTGGTGATAATGGAATACAATATTTGGACTCAATCTCCTTCATATCCTATTTACAATGTGAGGAAATGGCAATAGCAGTTGAACAGATAAAACTAGGAAAAACATCTAACCAAACATATAAAAAAGAAATTCATAATGATAAAATTTTGCAATTAATTAAATTAATTCAATAAAACTTTGAAGGTACTGGGGGATCTGTTTTCAAGGTATCAAAAAGAGGAAAAGATCCAAAAGAACTGAAAAGGTCAGAAACAGAACCTTTACTTTTTAAAAAATGGTACTTAAAAAAATAGCAACAACTAAGACTCACACATTCTTCATCTCCATAAATTTATAGAAATAGTCTGTGTTGACGTACAAGGTACCCTGAATGGATGCATCATAAGGGAAGAATAGGGCTTCAGAGGTTGTTATAAAGCAGGCTATACCTTTTTAAGAGGACCTGCTTTGTTATTTTTGTTAATTTTTTATAAGTATTTGATTCAGAATAAAATGTTTAAGGTTCTCCTGAAACATGGTATCCTCAATTCCTATGCTAAAATCAGACAAGATTCTATGACAGATGCAGTCACTCTCTTAATAGGGGACAAAATAGACAAATATTTGCTTCCTTTAGGTGCTTATCATTATCTTTGAGGATATCCTTTGAAGACTGAAAATAGAAGGATCCTAATCTATTCAGCACAATTCAGCAAACATCTTTAAGTACCTACTATGTGCAAGAGACTACCATAGAGGTGTACAAAGACAAAACTGAAATTACCCCTGAAAAGATTACATTCCTTTAGAGGCTTATTACATGAGAACATAAAAACAAATAGAAAGTAATATGAGGAGGGAGAGAGTGTTAACAAGCAGAGGAGCCTAGGAAGACTTCATAGAAGAGGTGGCACTTAAACTGAGCTTTGAATGAAAATAAAAATTCTAAGGATTGGAGAAAAGGAAAGAGAGCATTGCAGGCAAGGGGATGGCTTGAATGAAATCATTGCGATGCACATAAAATGTCAAGTCTGGGGAAAGCTAATATTAGGCATGTTTGGCTAGAATACAGCCTACAAAGTGGGGAATGATATGAAATAAGGCTGGAAAGGTAGGTTGGAACCAAAATACAGAAAGTCTTAAACAACAAACAGGAGTTTTCACTTTATGATTACAATTACTATTATACTGTTAGTCAAACTATTGCAATATACTGGGTGAATACAAATTAGGGTCAATATTAGGGTGATTGGCTAACTGAACCAAAGGATACAGATACAAGAGATGTTGTTGAAGTGGAATATACAAAGCATGACAACAAACTAAATAGGGGTGGGGAAGGAATGAGGGGAAAAGAAAACTCAAAGTGACTCCAAAGTTGTAAATTTGAATGACTGAAAAGATAGCAGTCTTTTGAACAAAAATAAAAGTGTTTTTAAAAGGAATATAATTAGAGTGAAAGATAATGAAATATTAGGGATAGATATATAGATTTTAGTGTTATCTGCATAGATATTAAAACGGGGAGGAGGAGCTGATACGGCCGCCAATGTAGAGAATAATAGAAAGAGGAAAGAAGAGAGTCCAGGACAAAGTCTTAGGGAATATCTGTGTTAAGCCAGAGCCTGGAGATGGATGATCTCCAGAAAAGAGGAATGAAAATAGTAAGGACTTTTTGTAGATGGCAGAGACCTCGATATGTTTATAAGCAGCAAGAAAAAGTTTAGCATATAAGGAGAAATAGAAGGTAAAAGAGGGGGAGAGAGGGTATGATCAAACACTCAGAGAAGATAGAGAGGAGTGGCATCAAGGGTACAAGTAGAGAGACTTGACTTTGATAAAAAGAAGGACTCTTAATCAGAGAAAGAAGAGAATGTGAGAAGTTGTAGTGGGGGTTTAAGATATGGAACAGAGGCAACTCATAAGGGATCACCTCAATGTTCTCAATAGGGTAGGAGGTGAGGTCATCTGCCGAGACAGGAGAGAGACAGTAGCACAGGTGGCTTGAAGAGAAAGGAGAAGGTTTGGAGCAGACAATGCAAAGACTTTGACAAAGAGTCAACCAGGAGAAAAGAGGAGGATTGGAATGTAGGTGACTCTTTCTATGAATTTACTGAAAGATAAAAATCACATGGGATGAGACGTGTTAGAGTTGCAATGTATACTACTAGAGAAAGTAACAAAACTAATTAGATAACAGATATAATTAAATAATTACTTATGTACCTAAAGCTGAATATTGAACTAGTGCAGAACTTAGCAATGAAGAGGACATGGGTTTAAATCTTACCTTAGAAATTTACATGCTGTGTGATCGGGGCAAGTGCCTTAACTTCCTTGGCTCCAAATTTTTGCATCTCTTAAATAAGGCCAGGATAATTGCTACCTCATAGACTTTTTGTCAGGAGAAAATTATATATTTAACACACTTTGAAAACCTTAAAGTATTACATAAACATCAGCTATTGTTCCCAACTGTTACCGCACCATAATTATTGCTTCAATTAAATATGTCTCTAAGGTTAGACCTGAGGGGGGAGGGAGAGAAGGAGAGAGAGACAGTGTGTGTGTAAGATTTGTATGGGGGCATAATTATCTTCACACACTCTCACTAATGTGAAACATACTCAATAAAGTCATCTAATCCCTGGAAAATTCCTGTCTTTTTAAGTTTTCAATTATGCTGCTTAGAGGCTACATTTTTATAAGTTTAAGAGTAATTTGAAATTTTACCACTAGATGGAGCAGAACTACATGAAGAACTAAAGGCTGGAAAAGGGTGATTATGTAAAATTGTAGGTGTCTGCTGTGAATGATCAAAGAAAGCAGGATGTGTTTACAGAAGAGACAATAACAGCCATCCCCATAGGACGTCAGCACTGAGTATGATCTAGACCAAAGTCTCTTTGCATTCCTTTAGTGAAGGGTCTCATTAATCAAACACATAACAATTTAAGAATAAAACTTAAAATGTTAAATGGAGGAACTGTCTAGGGTGCCATCTGGATTTTTTTTTACAAAGTGTACAAAGATTTGTCACTGAGAAAAGACATTATAAGGCATTCCCAAGTACACCTGTTGAATAAATAAATCTATGCCTAAGTTCCCCTGTCTCCTTCATCAGTGACAGCCATGTTTGGAAATGACAGTTATTCCTGAACTGCCCACGACATTACCAAAAAGTTGGGTATACGCTACGGATTTAGTTTGTCAAATTCATAACAATGGTTCACTGCTTCTGAATATTTCATCTATGCTGATAGATATTTACTTCTGACACTATACTCCACATCACCCATAATCCCAACCCTGATACTTCTGCCTCCCTGCACTGGCCTGTGAGAACCAAAGCCTGCTGATAATCACCATTGCTGGAAACCTCTTTCCCTGCACTCTTTTCTTAATAACTTGATTCCATCCCTGCTTGAACATAAGGAACAGTTGTCATGGGAGCCCCTGACCTATCAAGTTATGCCTCAACTACACCTGCCTCTGCAAAGTTCTAGAGCCTTTGACTTTCCTCAAGCCTTTCTGCCTAAGTGCTTTCCTGACTCAATTTGACTTTGTCTTCACTTCCACCCAGTGATCTAGGCCATGAAGTCTTTCTCCTGTGCGCTAAACTAGGGCCTCAAGCTTAACCATACCGGTATGGAGGAGGGAGCAATAGATATTGTTGAAGTGCCTTTTGTCACTAGGAGTCTGTGAGAAGAAATCAATTAAAATTTTAAAAATATTGACTATATAGGTAACTAATTCAAGTATATGAAACCAAAAGACATTTCCCCAATGGATAAGTAGTTCAAGTATATTAACATATAATTTTCAAGAGAAAAAATTGTTATCTAGTAACAATCATTTGAAAGATTGTTCCAACTCACTACTAAGATAAATGAAAGTCAAAACAACCAGGGGCAGCTAGGTGGCGCGGTGGATAGAGCACTGACCCTGGATTCAGGAGGACGCGAGTTCAAATCTAGCCTCAGACACATAACACATACTAGCTGTGTGACCCTGGGCAAGTCATTTAACCCCATTGCCTAGCCAAAAAGAAAAAAAAAAGTCAAAACAACCCTCAAGTTTCAACTCACATACAGCAAATTGCAAATATGACAAAATATGGAAATAGTAAATGTTGGAGGAGTTTTGCCACCCTAATGTATCATTGAGGAAGCTGCAAATGGTCCAACCATTCTGGAAAGCAATCTGAAAATATGCTAAGATGTGGTTAAAATGCACCTGCCTCCTGACTCTGGCATCTTATTGTTAAAAATCTACCAAGTGGGGCAGCTAGGTGGAGCAGTGAATATAGCACCAGCCTTGAAGTCAGGAGGACCTGAGTTCAAATCCAGCCTCACACTTGACGTGTACTAGCTGTGTGACCTTGGGCAAGTCACTAACCCCGATTGCCTCACCAAAAAAAAAAAATCTACCAAGGAGGTCAATGATAAAAAGGGTAGTCTCATGCATATCAAAATACTTAAATGGCAGCAATTAAATAGTGGCAAAGTACTGGAAACAAATGATGGTGCATTAATGTAACAGTATTACTGCACTGTAGGAAATGATGAATATAGTGTAAACAAAGAAGCATAGGAAGACATATTAACTGATGCGAAGTGAAGCAAGCAGAAGCAGGAAAATACTACACACAATGACTACAATCTAAATGGGAAGGATGATAAAATAATTGAAACTAGATATTATGAAATTATAATAATTATGCTTTGCCCACAAGAAGAGATCTTCACTAAGAGCTCTCTCTATTGCCCTCCTTATCTCTGATATCATCTCCCAAAATCTTCTCTTTCACTCAAGTCTCTAATGATGAGATAGTCCTTCTGCTCACTGAAGCAAAACCCTCTACACGTACTCCTTGATCTCATCTTCTGTAGTAGATTGATCCCACCTTTATCTGCCTCTTTCTGTCTCTATCTCTGTCTCTGTCACTGTCTCTGTGTGTCTAGCTCTTATCCGCTATCTCTTCTTATCTACTACTTCCTCCCCTACAAATATCCATAAGTTTCCTCCATTCCTAAAAACTCTTGCTCGATCCAACCATTTTTCAACAGATATCATGCTGTATCTCTACTCAGCAAAACTCCTTGAGAAATAGTTATCTACAATCTTTGATACTTCTAACATCTTTTCTCACTCTTCTAAATCTACAATCTGGCTTCTGAACTCATTATTCAACTAAAACTGCTTTCTCCAACTTATCAGTAATCTCTTAATTGCCAGACCTAATGATCTCTTCTCAATCATCATCCTTCTTGTCCTTTTTTACAATGTATATGTCTGACTACCTTCTCCTCCTATATATACTCTCTTCTCTGGGTCTTCTTAACTTTACTTGCTTTTGGTCCTCTTTCTACCAATCTGACCCCCTCCTTCTAAGTTTTTTTTTCTAGATTATCACCTATATTATGCCTAATAACTATGGATGTCTCCTATGTTTCTGTCTTAAGACTTCTTCTCTTTTCTCTCCATACCTTCTCACTTAGAGATCTCATCAGCTCCCATAGGTTTGATGTTCATCTTTATGTAGTTGATTAATAGATCTATTTATCTACCCTTACTCTTTCTTGAGCTCTAGTCCCACATCATCAACTTCCTACTGGACATTTTAAATTTGATACTCTATAGGCATCTTAGACTCAAGATGTCCAAAATAGAACTCATTGTTTTTTCTCCAAAACCTCATCCCTCTTTCAAATTTTCCTATTATTGTGGAAGGTACCATTCTTCCAGTCACCTCGGTTCACAACTTTGGTATCATCCTCAAATCTTCTCTCTTGCTTACCTCAATCAAGCAGTTGCTAAATCCTGTAACTTTTCCCATCAATATTTCACATATCTATCTATCTATATCTATCTATACCTATATCTATATCTATATATGTGTGTGTCACCTTTCCCTCTAATCAATTAGCACCCTAGACAAAGCCTTCATTACTTTTGCCTGTACTATTGTAATAGCTTTATGATTAGACACCCAGAGTCAAAGTTTTCCCACTTCAATTCATGTGACAGTTCAGCTAAATTGGCTTATTGATGTTCCTCACACATCCCCACATGGGATGCTGTCCTTGGCTTCAATCATTTCTCTGTCTACTTTTTATCCATGAGCAATCTCATCTACATCAATGATTTAATATTCTCTCTCCTCTCTAGAGGACTTCAGTGAATGTTTCTCTACAAATGACACTGAGATTTGTATATGTAGTCCTTATCTCTTCCCTGAGTTTTAGTCCCAAACTTCTAGCTATCTGATGTCCATCTGCTTCAGAGGGTCCAACAAGCAATTCAATCCCAATATTGTTTTAAACTGAACTCATTATCTTTCTCCAAAACTCCCACCTTCCTCCCAACCTCCCTTTTTCTGTTGTTGCTAACATCAGCCTCCCAGTCACCAAGACTGAAAACTTAAAAATCATCCTTTACTCTTCCCTTTCCCATCTTTCACAATCAACTGCCAAATCCTCTATCCTATAAAATCATCTGCTAATATACATATAGATATATGTTCATTTATCTATTGGTGTATATGCATCGCATAATATATTCTTTTCTGATATATTGGTCTGACCATCTCTCCCCTGCTCTAAAATTTTAAGGGGCTATCCTTTGGGAAGGCCATACAAACTTTTTAGCTTGACATTTAAAGTCTTTCACAATCTAATTCCAACCAATCTTTTCAACTCTTATTTCACACTATTTCTCTTTCATGCATACTACTTTATAGCCAAACTATTTCTAGATGTACAACCAATTTCAATAGCCCCTTTCATAGAGGTTTTACATAAATGCTATTACTGTATCTCTAAGAGACGTGTAGAATGTGGAGAATAATAGGTTAACTGACATTCTTCGAAGATCCTGGAGTGACACTATTATGAATGATGGTTTGAGGGAAAATAAAGAAGAGAAAGAGGAAAGATAAAGAGAACTTTTCTGGAGAGAATTATTTTAATCTTTATTTTGAGAAGAGAATTTATATTGAGAAGAGAATTTCTGAGAAGAGACTTTAATCAGTATCCCAAGTGAACTGAATGATGAGACTGTTTTCAGAATTCATCTGCTATCGTAACTAATGGTTTATAATCTTTGGTTTATAACTATGTTTTTCTGGTTAGACTATGGTTTATAATCTGGTTATAATCTTTCTCACAGTTAAAACATTACAAATAATTGTATCTGTGTTATTTGTTACAATGTTAATAAACTACAGTCTGTATCTTTGGTGTTTAATTTGTCTAGAAGAATAGGAGGCTTGATAAAAAATGTGTACATATATGCAAATTTTACATGTTATATATCTATAGAGAGAGGCAGACAGAAACAGATAGACAGACAGAAGCAATTGCTTACGGAAAAATATTTCCCCAGTCTATTATATTAATATTTAATAATCTCAAGAAGGAATCCAAGATAATTAATTCATGACAAAGATGGTGTAGTCTCTGTAATTAACAAGATGAAGGGAATGGAAAAGAAAAGGTTTTAAGATAAAAGGAAGTTTACTAACTAGAGCAGACATTCCAGAGAGCAGAGTGAAAGAAGGATCTGGAGTGGGACATTTGGAAGTATTAGGTTTGGGGGTGATAGAAGAAAAGAAGCATACAATGAAGGATAGAAAATGGGGTTTGTATGACAGTTGGGGCATCAGAATCACTAAGATAGAAACAGTATGCTAGGGTGGAGTGTGCTACCTATTGAAGACTGAGTACTAGCAATAAATCAGTAGCTGGAGAGATGTCCATCGAAGGAGGCGGGTGATTAGATTTTGTTCAGTGACCTCCTTTGAGGTCTAACCTAGTGACAAATCATATGAAGTGAGGCCCAGGAAAGCTGACTCACAGCAGCTAGAAGCAGGAGAAGTTACAGCTTGTCAGAGTCTGAAGAGGAGGCAAGCGCTAACCAATTTAGTTAGATCTGTTTTGGGAAAATCAAGCCAGAGATCAAGAATTTAAAGGGGTAGGGGGCAAGAGGCCTAGTTCCCAGTACTTTTAAATGTGAGATAAGGAATAAGTCAAAGATATTTGTAAACTTTGGACTTTTCTCTTTGCTCATTATTTTAGCTCCTTGCAGTGTTTCCTAGTAAAAAGCCTAGCAAAAAGTTTCTAAACATTTAGAAAGGTTCTGTGCTATTATTAAGGAGCAACTTCAATGAAAAGAGAAAGCTTATTTCTTCTATCACAAGCTAGGCTTGGTTGTTGTGAGGATCAAATGAGAGGATATATGTAAAGTGCTTTGCAAACATGAAAGCACAGTAACCAGAAGTTAATGCTAGTGATCTAAATTCCTGCTTCCTGGTAGAAGGTTTTATGGGGAGAAAGCCTATCTGTTTTCAACCAACTAAAGGACTATCATTGGGAACAATGATTAGGAATGTTTTGCTTGGTCCCAGAGTATAGAGCTTGGGATCAGTGGGTGGAAGTTACAGAGAGACAGGTTTCAATGTGATATGTAAAGAATTCCCTAACAATTAAAGTGAGCCAAAAGTGGAACAGGGTACCTCTGAAGAAAGTTAATTTTCATTACTAAATCTTCAAATGAAATTAAAATAGCCACTTGTCAGGGATGTTTTAGAGGAGATTCTGTCTCAAACGTGGATTAGACAAGATAATCTCTGAGATCTCTACACACTTACTTCTCCTTCCTTTCCCCTCAGAATGTATGTTGCCTTTTTAAAACTTATTTTCTCCATCAAGCTTCCTTTTATATTAATTTTAATCATGTTTGTCTAGGATTAAAATGCTGCTAGTTGGAGGTGTTGAGAATAGCGTAATTTTTGCCTTGCCTGGAAAAGACCCGAGTTGACCTTGAATGTAATCACATGATCTCTATACATCATAGTACAATTACAAGAAAAGAAGCAATAAATACACTCTTCAAAATGCCATCCTATACTATGTGAACTATGTTGCATTATTATTGTTGCTGCCTATCAGATCTACTTTGATGTCATTTAATTAAATGATAGCTAAATATAAGTATAAAAACTAAAGCAGGGTTGTTCCATTTGTTAAATATTCAGAGGCAATGATCTATGTGAGTCCATGAGCTGAACGTACCTTTTTAGTGCTTTGCTTGTTCTGTGATCTCATTCATATCTGTATTCCTTCCACTGGTGCAGATAACTTCTCAATGTTTTCATGTTTTCTTATTCTGTGATACTCCTGTCTTTGTCTTTCTATAAATTCTCCATAATGAATGTGAGGGGGAGGCAGAGAACCAAGATGGTTGAATAGCAGGAAATAGTATAGTAAGCTTGGGGGGGCAGAGGGGGCAGGGAAGGGCCCAATGGAACTCCTCCAAACAAACTTAGAAAATATACCAGTCAATCCTGATGGGAAAATCTAAGGAAAAGTCAGTGAGTCATTTTTCCAGCCTACATCATCATAAGGAGACAGAGAGGTCTGTGGACAATGGAGACGTGATCTAACCAGGAGCACTCTACAATTGGAGTGCTCCAGTGCCCAGGAGCAGGCTGTACAACTGAGCAAGAAGAGGTCCTACATCCCTACCAGGGCACCACAACTGAAGCAGATGCCATCTTGCAGTTTTGTCATCTACTATCCAGTTCCAAGTCACAGATCCAGGGTGGACCTGAAGCCAGGGAATGGCATTCCAGGGAAGCAGCTTGCACAGGCCTCGAGAGATGTATGGAGAGAAGATCAAATTAGCCCCAGGTGCAGAGCACGGCCTCATTTTCAGTTCCTAGCCCAGACTGAAATCTTTATAGGAATAACCAAGGCAGAAATCCCAGACTAAAGGGGAACACACAATTCTGTCACACCAAACCAGCAGTTTTCCAGCTCACATTGATAGTGGTTGAGTCCAGTCTGCTATTGCTCAGATGCAAACCCAGGTTAGAAGCTTACACAGTTCAGACCAGGGAAGGGGTGGTAGAAATCTGACTTTATCCTGGATCACACCCCTTTGAGAGCACTGAAAGGCCCCTAGCCTGGGTTGTCCCTGAGATCCTAGATATAATACTCAATACCTCCAATAAAGAATCAAAAGAAACAGCCCAGACCTTCCTCATTAAGAATACAGAGCCCCCACCTAACATCCATTCTAAAGTCAGGAAATGGATTGAAAGAATGAACAAAGAATAGCAATCCTGGGCTGAGGAAGAGTGCTGGCATGGTGGAGCTTGTGGTGGTGGTGGAAAGGAAATCCTCCTCACAGTTCAAAGGCAGAAAAGAGTGCTTACACTCAGTCATGGACCAGAGTTCAAGCCAGAAAAGGAATAAACATCTTGCCCCTTATTATACCACCTTGGAAGAACTGAAAATTCACAGGTCCCTAGAAATATCTCTGAAAACAGTGGCACAAAATGCTTGGAGCTTGGGACAGAACATTCTCAACACTGGAAGCAGACCCCTACCTTAACAAAGAGTTTATAACTCAAGTAATTGACTGGGATCATGTGCAAACCTCACAAAAAAAAGTCAGACCATAGCTTCTTTCCTTGGTGACAAAGAACAGCAAAATATAAAAACAGAAGAAGACAACAAAGTCAAACATCCAAAGCCACCAAGAAAAAATATAAATTGGTCCCAGGCCATGGAAGAGCTCAAAAAGGATTTTGAGAAGCAAGTAAGAGAAGTAGAGGAAAAACTAGGAAAAGAAATGAGAGGAATGCAAGAAAATCATGAAAAACTAGTCAACAGCTTGCTAAAGAAGACCTCAAAAAATACCGAAGAAAATAACACCTTAAAAAATAGCCTAACCCAAATGACAAAAGAGGTCCAAAAAGCCAATGAGGAGAAGAATCCCCTAAAAAGCAGAATTGGCTAAATGGAAAAGGAAGTCCAAAAGCTCACTGAAGAAAATACTTCCTTAAAAATTAGAACGAAGAAAATGGAAGCTAATGACTTTATGAGAAATCAAGAAATTGTAAAACAAATCCAAAAGAATGAAAAAAAAATAGAAAACAATGTGAAATATCTCATTGGAAAAACAACTGACCTGGAAAATAGATCCAGGAGAGAGAATTTTAAAATTATTGGACTATTTGAAAGCCATGATCAGAAAAAGAGCCTAGACATCATCTTTCAAGAAATTATCAAGGAAAACTGCCCTGATATTTTACCAGAGGGTAAAATAGAAATGGAAAGAATCCACCAATCACCTCCTGAAAGAGATCCCCAAAGAAAAACTCCTAGGAATATTGTAGCCAAATTCCAGAGTTCCCCGGCCAATGAGAAAATATTGCAAGCAGCCAGAAAGAAACAATTCAAGTATTGTGGAGACACAATCAGGATAACACAAGATTTAGCAGCTTCTACATTAAGGGAATAGAGGGCTTGGAATATAATATTCCAGAGGTCAAAGGAGATAGGATTACAACCAAGAGTCACCTACCCAGCAAAACTGAGTATAATCCTTCAGGGTGAAAAATTCACATTCAGTGAAATAAGGGTCTTTCAAGCATTCTTGATGCAAAGACCAGAGCTGAATAGAAAATTTGACTTTTAGATACAAGACTCAAGAGAAAAATGAAGAGGTAAGCAGGAAAGAGAAATCATAACAGACTTATTAAGGTTGAACTGTTTACATTCTGCATGGAAAGATGATATTTGTAACTCACAAGTCCTTTGTCAGTATTAGAGTAGTTGAACGGAAAAAATTATATGTATGGATAGATAGATAGATAAATAGATAGATAAATAGATAGATAGATAGATAGATAGATAGATAGATAGATAGATAGATA
>NW_020950566.1:156038-302988 GCF_900497805.2 Vombatus ursinus | reverse complement strand
ATAGATAGATAGATAGATAGATAGATAGATAGATAGATAGATAGATAGATAGATAAATGCATAGAGGGCACAGGGTGAGTTGAAGATGAAGGAGTGATATATGGAGAATAAAATTAAGGGGTGAGAGAGGATTATACAGAGAGAAGAAGAAAGAGAGAGATAGAATGGGGTAAATTATCTCACATAAAACAGGCAAGAAAAGGCTTTTACAATGGAGGGGAAATGGAGGAAGGTGAAAGGGAATAAGTGAATCTTATTCTCATCGGATTTGACTTAAGGAGGGAATAACATACACACTCAATTGGGGATAGAAATCTGTCTTATCCTACAGGAAAATGGAGGGGGAGGGGACAAGAGAGCTGAGGGATGATAGAGGGGAGGGTAGATTGGGGAAGTGGGTAATCAGAAGCAAACATTTCTAAGGACGTACATGGTCAAAAAAGAAAATAGAATAAATGGGGGGCAGGATAAGATTAAGGGAAATATAGTTTTTCACAACATGACTACTATGGAAGTGTTTTGCATGACTCTACATGTATAAACTATATGGAGTTGTTTGCCTTTTCAATGAGGGTGGGCAGGGAGGGAGGGAGGGAGAAAATTTGGAACCCAAAATTTTAAAAAACAAATGTTAAAAACAATTGTTTTCACATGCAACTGGGGAAGAATATATACAGGAAATGGGGTACAGAAATCTATCCTGCCCTATAGGAAAATTGAAGGGGAAGGGTACAAGAGAAGGGTGGGGGGAATAGAAGGGAGAGCAGATTAGGGGAAGGGGTATTCAGAATGCATGCCATCTTGGACTAGGGGAAGGGATGAGATAGGGAGAAAATTTGGAACTCAAAATCTTGCGGAAGTGAATGTTGAAAACTAAACATAAATAAATTAATAAAAAAACCCTCAGTGTATCACATAAGAATTTCACTGTAACAAATTCTGAAGAGCAGTAACAAAAACCAAGAAAACAGATCCATGAAGGAATTATTTGCTTCACAAAACAATTCATCCTGTTTCATTTAAATATCGCTCAGTACATTTAATACAATTCAATTTATAAAAATGCAATGTGATACTACATTTCAAGGTTATTTCACAAAGTAAGATAGGTCTCTATCGTGTATAGTTAATCTAGATTTGAACATGAAAAATAATGTTATTGAGAAAGGAGTTTCTTAACACTTAAATATTAAATAATCTAAGAATAATTATAGTATTATATGGAGACTAATCCTCTACTTTGTGATAGTCAAGCAGTGCCTCATTACATGTCCTTTATGCAAAGGTCTCACCAACAACATCATTAGCTGATAATGATGCATTTTAAATTATCCAAATGCTTCTACAAGGCAGAAAGATAGGCCTATGACTAAGTTGGGGCCATGTACAGGTGTCAAGGATTACTTTCCTGACTCAACTGCTCTGTTGTAATAAGAAGGAAAGTCTCAGCTGTACTCTGTTTCCCAGAGCATGTGATCCAAATTAAACTCTGGCAGATTCTCCTGGGGCTTGAGAAAATGGAGACCACAACCTCTGCTTGCTCCTTTAAACCATAAATGGGCAAGAGAAATAAATCTCCACCCCAGGATCCCTGTTCTCCTTAAACTCATACCTGCTCTCTGAGCTCCAAACCTTATGGAACAAAATCAAAAGAGGTTACAGCCATTCACACATGAGGATGAAAATCTGAGATCACTCTTGGTGTAGGAGTTTCCCAGTATCTGTGACACTTTCCCAATCTTCAGAGTAGCAAATCCATACCTGTGGGACAGTATGATAACTTTGAATCATCTAGAATTAACTAGGCTGGTTTCAAGGTCACCAGGGTCAGTCAAGGCTCTCAAATCTTTCTATTTGGAGGGGATTAGAAGCAGCTAGCTGAATGTTATGGCATTCAGAGTGATTACGTGACAGTAGTGCCATGTAGCCTAGTAGCCCCATAAGTAGACAGAGTCCTGGCTTGGGAGGTAGAGGAGCCAGGTTCACATCATGTCTCTAATGCTTACTACCTGTGTGACCTAGATCAAGTCTTTCTACCTCCCTAGATCTGTTTCCTTATCTATAAATGAGAGGGTTGAACTATATGGCCTCTGAGGTCCCTTCCAACTCTAACTCTAGGAAGATCCTATGATCGCACTGGGATTCCCACAACATCTCTGTAAGTACGCTTGACAGTTATTATCCCTAGAAGATGAAACAGGCTCAGAAAGATTATGACTGCACCATGGACTTGACAGAAGCAATATTGAAACCCAAGTTTTCTTGAACCTACATCCAGCAGGCTGATCATTACGCCATGTCACAGACCCTACTTATTATACCAGTCCCTGTGAAGGTCATTTCCCTTGCCATTGTGCTCTATGCAGGAATATGGCTGTCCACTCCGAGTGCACTTTTAGAGTATTGCTACTACTCCTGCTTCTGAAACATGTATCAATAGGAAGCCTATTGCAGCACCATGTGCTGATCCCTGTGAGACTAACCTACTACAGTTATCTTATCTGATCCACAGACAGTAGGGATGCAGCCAGATGCAAAAGGTTAAGCTGGGCCAAGCTGAGTAAGGTAGGTCCCTGCGGCATCATAAACTCGGATCTTAGGATCCTCTGAGTGATAACCATTCCCTCTCAGCCGGGACCTTTTGCCAGTTGAACTCTGAAACTTACTGCAAGAGGAAGGAATCAGAGAAAATCTCATTGTCTCTAGTGCTGGGGCCCTGTAGCTCATTGTCACACCTCAGGGTCTAAAATCAGTAGAAACATTCATCTGAGACACTTTCAGAAACTGCAGAGTTTTGTAAGGTGCCGACGCTAGTTAGGAGTTTGAGGCAGGATTCCAAATCAGGTCTTCCTGGCTACAACTCTGTTCTATCCACTAAGCTAACTAGCTGTGCTAGATTCATAGACGTAGGGCTGGTAAGGACCTCAGAGGCCACCTTTTGCTACTCCCCCATTTTACTGTTGAGAAAACTGAGGCTCGGGGAGGTTAAGTTACACAGGTAGTAAGCATCAGAGTCAGGATTTGAACACAAGTCCTTTGATTCCAGAACCAATACTTTTTCAGCTGTACCTCCAGAATCACTCTCCAGAATTAGATGGGGATTTCACAAAAGGTTGCAAACAGATTCTGATTCTCATCTTTCTTTGAGGGGCCACACAAAGATATATACTGAATTGCCCACTCTCTCCAATGATTCCTGTCCTTTCTGTTCTCTTACTCTTGCCATGTGGCCAGCTAATAGGCAGAAGTCAGTTATTCAGCTCACAGGCTGCCACAAGGAGGTGGATGCCCAGCCTATCAGGGAGGTGGAAGTCAACAAACAGTGTCAGGCTGCTGCAGCTACTCATTGGACCCCTCCATGAAGCCTATTGTTTCAAAATAATACGAAATGAGATAAGACCAACTAAAGTCTATGCCATGAGCCCAATTTTATAGTGTCTGATCTTGGAAGGCAGTGTCCTCCTTAGAAAATTCTCCGTGGTACCCCATAAGGAAAAGTCAATAATGAGATTATGCTGGGCAAAGTCACAACTAACGTATTAGCATGTTGAAATGATCCCACCCCATTTTAGCCCTGATTTTAACTGAGAACATGACTCTACCAAGCAATCACAAATAGGCCTTAGAATAAGAGCTAAAAAGCTTTTGACATCACACAGGAATCACATTTGGATATTCAAGGAAGTATGACCATACCCCAGGGATCATTTATAAATTATCAAGGGATTTAAGAAGAAATGGAATTCCAGAATTTGGAACATGTGACTCTCCAACACAGTGTTGAGGAGGAACCACTGAAATGTCTGTTTCAGTCACTTCTCCTTCTTCTCTTATCTCTCCCACCACAACCACCACAACCATCCAACCTCATAACTAGGTAAGGACATTGGCAGCTTCAAAGGGTCTGAAGGATGATGGATCACCCACATTACCATCAATGTCCTATCATCATATTTCCCAGGACAGCAGTGGGTCCCATCAGTGTCTTAAAGAGCATTCTGGATCAGTGGGCAAGAGTGTCTATCATCAGGAGACCCTTAATTCTACAAGGAGTCCAGCAAAGAGACTACTCCATACCTCAGGGGAACTTTTTGAGCACCCTGTGAATGAGACTAAAGGACTTCAAGCAACCATGAGCTGTGAGTTATCTTTTCTGCACATATTCTTTCTAAGCTTGAGCTCACTTTCTCCTGGGCCCTGTATGTACTTGAGGGACAGTATGTCATAGACTTTTGACAGCATATTTCAGAATAGCTTTTTCTTGTACTACCTTAGAAATGCCTTTCTAAAAGCTACTTAAGGCTAGCTTATTAAATTGATTCTTACCTGATAATGGGTGAGAAAAGGAGCCCACTAGGAGGCTTGAGTCAATGGCATTGGTGAATCATACTTGATCCCTAAAGGTCACTCTTAGAACTCCAAAAGTAAGATGTAGCCAGCCTAGTTCTGGGAACCCAACCTGTCAGTGGGAGTGGGAGTTGGGATTAGGATACCCAGAGTCTATGCTGGCTACAAATACATGATTCCCTTGCATCTTCAGTTTCTATTTCTCTACCAAAAAATAGTTGAAAGAAAACAAATTAAAACCCTGTTTTAGTTTCAATGCAATTAATTCCACATCTCTGTTATACTGCAACCTCTGTCAGATTTTTTTTTCTAAAAGAGAATGTACTTTTCCATTCATCACATGAATAGAATTTTCAAGGGATCTCATTAAAAGTAAGATCTGAGAATTATTATCCTTAACTTACATGAGAAAATGAATGTGTCAATTCAGCAAGGAAAAAGGAGTCATATATCTATTCTATGTTTTCTTTGCAGAAGAAGGCAGCTTTCAGTCCATGAGAACAAACCACTTACTTATCAGATTGGAAATTCAGAAGATTGGAAGTCTTAGCGAGTTCATTTCTGTGTCTTGTTGTTTTATCACCCTTATTCCTCCATGACTACAAAGAGCAGGATACATTCCTATTCTAACCTCCCTCTTGCACTCTCTCTAGAAGTACCATACATTGTGTTGTTTCAATTAAATGAAACAAAACCACTTTTCTCCAAGGAATAATCATAATTTCTTTCTACTACCATCCCTTTTTAAATGTTTGCTTGCAAACATGCAGATATGCAAGTCATTCACAGCTGAATGCCCAAATTCTCTAATTTTACAGAACATATTATATGAATTTAGAAATCCACCATGATAAATAGCATGAAATCTCAATATGCATGCACTGTCTTTTCAGAGAGTGGATTTCTTTTCTCTTTCAATGATTGTTCATCAAATTATGCCATTGATAATTAGTCCCCCAAATGATGAACTGCTCGCCAATAGGATCATAACAAAATCATTTCCATCTTATTATAATTATCATCAAATCTATAGTTAAGTCCATATTAAAATAGTTATGGCAAATTAATTTCACAACAAAATCAAGAAATTGAAAACTGGAAAAATTGATAAGCATGATGACTTTTGCCAAGTGATCTCCTTCATAAAGAGTTCTAGTTAACCTCTTTAAGTTCTAGATAGAAACCAAAAGAAAAATATAGAAAGGCAACAATTTAGAAAGCAAGATCCAAACATCCCTTGGTTCACTGAATAATTCAATAGAGAGAAATTACTTGGATAGACAAAATTGGATTTACCGATCTCATGTAAGTTCCAAACCACAATTTGTCAAGCAGCTAAGGCTATCATTTCACATTGGCCAGGCATAGGAACGTGAAGCAGCTAAAATATAATAATTCCAAAAATCACCAAATTTTGAAGGTCAAAGAACCACCAGATCCCCCATTCACAGTTATGTTCTCTCCCCCACTCTTTTTTTTCTCCAGCCTACCAGCATTTCATAAATGTTTTTGTTTTTCTTTCTGAAAATCTCAACTTCATCTCAGCACAAACTCAGGATCTATGTCTGATCAATTATTTCTAACTTCCCAAGTTTTCTTATACTTTGTCCATAGTGCACTAGTAGCTACAGAGAATTCTGGTAATTGTAGTTTTTGTTCTGTTTTGTTTTCCCATAGGTTGGAAAAGAGGCTAACCCACTGAAAGATATGAAAGGAACAGAAGGATACCAGGGTGCCTGATAGTCTCTTGCTATGTAAGAGAGAGACCAGCGAGAAAGGGAAGCGAAGCTAGAGAACTCAAGTTTCATGGCTTAAAGGATCAGGTTCCACAGGATGTCTGGGCACCAAGTGTGAAAAGCTAGCCTGAGAGCAGCTCAGCTTGATTGATCAAAGAACCCAGCTTACAGCTGGCCAGAAACTGATCCTTTATTTAAAAAAAAAAACTGTAGCCAATTAAATCACTATTGATTACAGAAAGGCAAATTAAAACAACTATGAGGTACCACTTCACACCTATCAGATTGGCTAATATGGCAAAAAAGGGAAATGATAAATGTTGAAAGGGATGTGGGAAAACTTGGACACTAATGCCCAGTTGGTAGAGCTGTAAACTGATCCAACCATTCTGGAGAGTAATTTGGAACTATGCCCAAAGGACTATAAAACTGTGCATACTCCTTGACCCAGTAATACAATTACTAGTTCTATATTCTAAAAAGATCAAAGGAAAAGGAAAAGGACCCGTATGTACAAAATTAATTTATAGCAGCGTTTTTGTGGTGGTAAAGAATTGGAAATTAAGGAGATGTCCATCAATTAAGGAATGACTGAACAAGTTGTGGTATGTGATTGTGATGGAATACTATTGTGCTATAAGAAATGATGAGCAGGATGCTTTCAGAAAAAAACTAGAAAGAGTTACATAAACTGATGCAAAATGAAGTGAGCAGAACCAGAAGGAAGACTGTACATAGTAACAGTAATATTGTATGATGATCAACTTTGAATGACTTAGCTACTCTGATCAAGACAGCGATCCAAGACAATCCCAAAGGAATTATGATGAAGAATGCTACCTACCTCCAGAGAAAGAATTGATGGAGTCTGAATGCCCTTTTTTATTTTTCTTGAGTTTTGTTTGTTTGTTTGTTTGTTTGCTTTCACATGTATATGAATTGCTTGCCTTCTCAAAGAGGAGGGAGTGGGATTGAAGGTAGAGGAAAAATATGGAACTCAATTTTTTTTAAAGTAATGCTAAAATATTTTGTTTACATGTAATTTTGTTTACATGTAAAATAAAACTTAAATGAAAAAAATTGAGCTGTAGTCAAACTGTGAAAGGTTTTCTTTCTACAGGCCTCTCCTCCCCATGCTTGATTGTTTTTGGCATTTCTGTATTTTCTTTTCCTACATTCCCTTAAGTTACGTTTTGAATGAATTTAGCCTTGTCTCTACATAAAAGTTTGTGATGACCCATGAATGTTGTGTATTGCCTATTCAAGTCAACAAGCACTTATTAAGTGCCTAGTATGTGTCAGCCCAAGCTAAGCCCCCATTTTTCTAGCCCACCAGTTTCATGAGGGTTTATTTAGGTTTGCATTGGTAGTATCAAGATGGTGCACATGTGAAATCTAATGGCTATTCTGTGGGAAAATTCTCATTTTCCAGTCTGGGTGTTCATGAATACATATTATTCATGGTCTCCTAATAATACATATATATTATTAAACATTAGTGTTTTCTAAAATTTTTCTAAATTTTGCTAGAAAATAAGCCACGTGGAAGCCTTCAGACCAAAACCACCCACTATAGCAATTACTGAGCTGGAATAGGTAGTATGCACCACAGAGAAGGGAGGTGAGAGTTAAAGGGGTCTGGTCAGAGGGAAGGCCCTGCCTGTGGGTGGAGAGAGGCCTGGTGGGGAAGATTCCGCCCTGCTCTGCTTTCTGCTGGGAGGAGTAAACTTCTCAACCAAACTCAGTCCTCCATAGAAACATGTGCTGGTTATGATAGTACAGTATATTACCTAAACCAAATTAACTCCACATACAAATGTAGGCAAATTCAATCAGGCAGCAAGGTAGCACAACAGATAGGGTGCTAGATGTGGGGTCAAAATGGCAAATTCAAATATTTCCTCAGACACTAGCTATGTGACCCTGGAGATGAAAGGATACAATATATCTAAAGTGCTTTGCTAATCCTTAAAGCCCACATCTATTATTGCTATCTGTTATTATAAAGATGTCCACAGATAACAGATCTAATACAGAACTCAAAAACTTTTAAAATGATTATTTGCTTACAGGAGGGTGGCAAGTACCTCAGACACTATGATGGAGTTAACTTTCCTGGATACATGCCCAGTCTTTGAATTTTCCAAGGTTTTGCCTTTGTTTACCCCAGTGCAGTCTCTTTCCATGCTCTGGTACTGGGGCAATAATTATCATCCTCCCCAGCACCTCCTTCATTTTTCATGGATACCTCCTCCATTTTTTTTAAGACTTGGTCTCACTCTTGCCCAGGCTGGAATTGCTGTGGCTACTCACGTCTTCTGATTGGCTCAGGAGCTTTGACCTGGCTCTGTTTCCAATGTGAACTGGTTTATGCCTTCTTAGGTCACCTGCTAGTGCGTGCCCCTCCCTCCACCAGAGGCTGTCCATATTAATGCTGAGTTTGGTGTGGCCACCCAAAAGGTTTCACAGCACAAAATTACTTGAGCTCACCAGCTCAATCCTTCTCAGTAGCTGGGATTACAGGTCTGCACCACCACAACAGGCTATTTCACAAAACAACTTGGGAGCTCTCTAATCTGGAATTCTATTACTCACTCTTTTTTTTTTCCTCAGAATATCATTTTCTCTCCCCTATTCTGTGCTGTACCAATTTTATATGACCAATGGTCAAAGGATCACATGTTTATAGATTTAGAATTGGAAAGACATCAATACATTAGCTCTACATAGGGAAATTAGTGTTTCTTATATATTCATTGAAGTAGGTTCATTGAGATATTCACTCTTAAGGATTTCTTTATTCAGTAATATATTTCTTATTTATTAGAATATATGTGAATTTGTATCCTAAGACCTTATAAATCAAAGTCTTGTAATTGATTTCTTTACTAAATCGTCTGCCAGTTCATGAAGTAATTGAAATGGAATTCTTTTTGAGAAATTAGATTATGTCTTCAGAACAGCTTTCTTTTTTTTTAAACTAAGTATATATCCCTTAATATTATCTCACCACCCATTTATTCTATTCTCTCTTTTGACCCTGTCCCTCCTCAGAAGTGTTTGCTTCTGATTACCCCCTTCCCCAATCTGCCCTCCCCTCCTGCTCTCTTTCCCCTTCCCCCCCCACCTATTTTCCTGTAGGGTAGGGTAGATTTCCATACCCAATTGAGTGTGTATGTTATTCCCTCCTTAAGCCAAATCTTATGAGAATAAGATTCACTCATTCCCTCTCACCTTCCTCCAACTCCCCTCCACTCTAAAAGCCTTTCTTGTCTGTTTTATGTGAGATAATTTACCCCATTCTACCTCTCCCTTTCTCCTTCTCCCAGTATAATCTTCTCTCACCCCTTAATTTTATTCTCCAAATATCACCCATTCATCTTCAACTCATCCTGTGCCCTCTCACTCTCTCTCTCTCTCTCTCTCTCTCTCTCTATCTATCTATCTATCTATCCATCTATCTATATGCATACATAGAATTTTTTCACTCCAACTACCCTAACACTGACAAAGGTCTCATGAATTACAAATATCATCTTCCCATGCAGGAATGTAAACAATTCAACGTTAGTAAGTTCCTTATGATTTCTCTTTCCTGTTTATCTCTTCATGTTTCACTTGAGTCTTGTATTTGAAAGTCAAATTTTCTATTCAGCTCTGGTCTTTTCATCAAGAATGCTTGAAAGTCCTCTATTTCACTGAATGACCATTTTTCCCCTGAAGGATTATACTCAGTTTTGCTGGGTAGGTGATTCTTGGTTGTAATCCTATCTCTTTTGACCTCCAGAATATTATATTCCATGCTCTGAAGTCCCTTAATGTGGAAGCTGCTAAATCTTGTGTTATCCTGATTGTGTCTCCACAATACTTGAATTGTTTCTTTCTGGCTGCTTGCTATATTTTCTCCTTGACCTGAGAACTCTGGAATTTGGCTACAATATTCCTAGGAGTTTTCCTTTGGGGATCTCTTTCAGGAGGTGATTGGTGGATTCTTTCCATTTCTATTTTGCCCTCTGGTTCTAAAACATCAGGGCAGTTTTCCTTGATAATTTCTTGAAAGATGATGTCTAGGCTCTTTTTCTGATCATGGCTTTCAGATAGTCCAAAAATTTTTAAATTCTGTCTCCTGGATCTATTTTCCAGGTCAGTTGTTTTTCCAATGAGATATTCCACATTGTTTTCTATTTTTTTCATTCTTTTGGATTTGTTTTTTACAGTGTCTTGATTTCTCATAAAATCACTAGCTTCCAGTTGCTCTATTCTAATTTTTAAGGAAATATTTTCTTCAGTAAGCTTTTGTACTTCCTTTTCCATTTAGCCAATTTTGCTTTTGAAGGCATTCTTCTCCTCATTGGCTTTTTGGACCTCTTTTGTCATTTGAGTTAGGCTATTTTTTAAGGTGATTTTCTTCAGTATTTTTTTGGGTCTCCTTTAGCAAGCTATTGACTAGTTTTTCATGATTTTCTTGCATCACTCTCATTTCTCTTCCCAGTTTTTCCTCTACTTCTCTTACTTGTTTCTCAAAATTCTTTTTGAGCTCTTCCATGGCCTGGGACTGATTCACATTTGTCTTAGAGGCTTTTCCAATCAACCACCCAGGCTGTCTTGGGCTAGAAATTTGTTTCACTCTGTGTTTTTGTGAGAATTTGTTTAGAGCCATTTTTTACAGGTATTTGGAGGGGTTTGGATAGAGCTCAAACAAGTCACTGCTTTTACTCTGCCATCTTGGCTCCGCCCCCCTCTTAAGGACTTTATAGCAACTAGTTTGAATTAGTTTGTGTATTTGAAGAATAAAAAAAAATTATTAAATTATTATAAAGGATGTTACAATTTATACAAATCCTAAGAAATGAATGTTGCTCAAAAGATATAATCATTAAATTTTAATGTAGTTTTCAATAATTAAATCAAGTAAAATGTAATCACAGACTATCAAAATGACTCATTTTTATAACTAAAGAATCATCAGAAGTATAGTTTCTATGTAAGAGTTTTTAAGATAATTCTCCTAAAAATATGAATTTATTAGTGGGAAAATCTTTTGAATTTGTAACAAAGATATTTGTTTCTAATATTTCCATATCAGATTTCTAGAAGTCACATTCAGGAAATAAATTTCAGATGACAGCTATGAAAAAGCCAAGGGAACAACAAGAAGAAATATATAATAAATGACGAGTAGGTGGACTTCAGAAAATCCTGGAAAGACTTGTATGGACTGATGCTGAGTGAAGTGAGCAGAACCAGAAGAACATTGTAAACAGTAACAGCCACATTTTGTGATGACTAACTTTGATAGACTTAGCCCTTTTCAGCAATGCAAGGATCTAACACATCTCCAAAAGTCTCATGATGGAAAATGCTGCCCACATCCAAAGGAAGAACTATAAAGTTTGAATGCAGATTGAAGCATACTACTTGCTCTTTTTTTTTCCTTCTGTTTTGTTTCATTTTCTCTTTCTTGTGGTTCCTCCTATTGGTTCTAATTCTTCCTTACAACATGACTAATGTGAAAATATGTTTAATAGGAATGTATGTGGATAGCCTATGTCAGACTGCACGCCATCTTGAGGAGGGGGACTGCACGCCATCTTGGGGAGGGGGAGGGAGGAGGAGAAAAATTTAAAATTCAAAAGTTTATGGAAGTTATAGTTGATAAATCAAAATAAATTAATAAAAAAAACAGAAAAAGAAATATATAATGGACTTAGGAGGGATGGCGAAAACTAAAAATACTGCACTCTTTTTCTTTACTGACTTCTTTGAAGTCCTGTCCTTCTTTACTCTATTCTACAGTTCTTCAAAAAACCATCTCTTTCACTTTTATTCACTACTGTCACATTCATTTTTCTCTTTCTTAGTAATATTTTTTGTTACATTTGAGTTCCAAGTACCCTCCTAGTTCTACATTAGAGAAATCATTTCACGTACAAACACACACATGTATGAAACTATACAATACATAGTTCCATTTGTCAATTCTTTCTTTGGAGGTGGATAGCATCTTCCTTCATAGGTCCTTTGTAGTTGATCTGAAAATTTATACAACTCAGAATAGCTTAGTCATTCACATTTACTCTTCAAACAACACTGCTTTCACTGTATACAATGTTCTCTTGGTTCTGCTTATTTCACACTTCATTATTTCTTGCAAGTTTTTCTATGTTTTCCTAAAATCAACTAGTTCCTCATTTCTTATGGCATAGTGTTATTTTTTCATGATCATATACCACAACTTATTCAGTTGTCCCTAATTGAGGGGCATCTCCTTAATTTCCAGTTCTTTGCCACTACAAAAAGAGTTGCTATAAATATTTTAGAACATATGTTTTTTTTCCCTCTTTTTTTCCTGATCACCTTGGGAAACAGACTTAATAGTGATACTGCTGAGTCAAAGGGTATACACAATTCTATAACTATTTGGGCATAATGCCAGATTGCTCTCCAAAATGGTTGGGTCAGTTCACAGTTCTACCAACTGTGTATTACTGTCCCAATTTTTCCACATCCCTCCAATATTTGTCATTTGCCTTTTCTATCATTTTGGCCAATCCATTAGGTGTGAGACAGTATCTCAGTCATTTTAATCTGTATTTCTCTAATTATTAATGATTTAGAGCTTTTTTCATATGACTACATATAACTTTGATTTCTTCCTCCAAAAACTGTCTGTTCATATCCTTTGATTATTTATCAATTGGTAATGACTCATATTCTTATAAGTTTGACCAAGTTCTCTACATATTTGAGATCAGAGGCTTTATCTGAGAAACTAACTATAAAATTTTTTTCCCTGATTTTCTGCTTTGCTTCTTATCTTGGCTACATTGGTTTTTATTTGTACAAAAACTTTCTAATTAATGTAATAAAGATTATCCATTTTATATTTCACAATGCTCTCCCTTATTTATATATAAATTCTTTTCCTATCCACAAATCTGATAGGTAATATTTTCCATGTTCTTCCAATTTATTTATAATATCTCCCTTTATGTCTAGGTCATGTATCCCTTTTGACCTTATCTTGGTAAATGGTGTAAATATTGATCTATAACTAGTTTCTTTTCAGACTACTTTTCAGTTTACCCAATAACTTTTACCAAATAGTGAACACTTATCCCAAAAGCTTAAATCATTGTATTTATCAAACACATGGTTACTATAATCATTTCCTACTGTATATTATATATCTTCTCTATTCCTTTGATCCATCATTCTATTTCTCAGCAGTACCAAATAGTTTTGATAATTATCACCTTATAATATACTTTAAGATTTGGTACTGCCAGACCTCCCTTCTTTACCTTTTTTTTCCAGTAATTCCTTTGATATTCTTGACATTTTGTTCTTCAAAATGAATTGTTATTATTTTTCTTAGCTCAATAAAATAATATTTTTGGTAATTTAATTGGGATTGCACTGAACAAGTAGATTACTTTAGGTAGAATTGTCATTTTTATTATACTGACAGCTCATCCATGAATAATTAATATTTCTCTATTTAAGTCTGACTTTATTTGTATAAAAAGTGTTTTATAATTATATTCATCTAATTCCTGGATTTGTCTGGGAAGGTATACTACCAAGTGTCTTATATTGTCCATGGTTATTTTAAATTAACTATCTCTTCTTGAAGTACTTTGTTTATGATATATGGAAATGCTGATGACTCATGGGGGTTTATTTTATATCCTGCTAATTTGCTAACATTATTCCATTGTTTCAACCAGTTTTTTACTTGAATCTCTAGGATTTTCCAAGTATGCTATCATATCATCTGCAAAAAGAGGTAGTTTTATTACCTCATTGTACATTCTGATTCCTTTAATTTCTTTTTTCTTCTCTTATTAATATTGCTAGCATTTCTAGTACAATACTGAATAATAATGGTGATAGCAGAATCTTTATTTCACTTTCTCTTATTGGGAAGGCTTCTAGCCTATCCTCATTACAGATAATTCTTGTTAATGTTTTTAGGTAGATGCTTCTTATTTTAAGGAAAAATACATTTATACCTAGGCTTTCAAGTGTTTTTTTTAGGAATGAGTGTTGCATTTTGTAAAAAGCTTTGTCTGCATCTGTTGATATAATCATGATTTTTGTTACTGAAATAATCAATTATGTTAATGGTTTTCCTTATATTGTATCAACCCTGCATTCTAGGTATAAATCTCATGTAGTCATAATGTATAATTTTTGTGATATATTATTGTAGTCTCCTAGCCAAAATTTTATTTAAGATTTTTGCATCAATATTCATTAGTGAAATTGGTCTATAATTTTCTTTCTCTGTTTTTGCTCCTCCTGGTTTAGGTATCAGCACCATATTTGTTTTAAAACAGGAGTTTGGTAGGACTCCTTCTTTGCCCATTATTCCAAATAATGTATTTAATATTGGAATTAGCTGATTTTTAAATGATTGGTAGAAATCTCTTATAAATTCATCTGTTAATCTAGGCAGTTTATGTAAATAGTTTTTGTAAATAGTCTTCCATTTCACTTAAATTGCTAAATTTATTGGCATATAATCGAGCAAAATAGCTTCTAATAATAGCTTTAATCTCATTTTCACTAGTTGTGTATTATTTTTCTTCTGTGTTCTTTTTTATTTTTACAAATATATAACCAATTATAATACAAAATCACACTTGAGACTTTAAAAGTGAATTTAAAAAGTGTATCTTCAGAAAACAACAAAAAGAGAGCTGGTAACATTATTTTATTATATTTTCATATATCTATTCAAAGAGATAACATGTAATCTAAAGAAAATTGATATGTTTAATTCTGTACCAGATCATATTCTGCATTTTTATTTTCCATTTTTTATCTATAGAGAATTTCTTCTTATCTTTGTCTATATTAAATATTAAATATAGTACAAAATAGGACTTTTTTTTTCAGAAACAAAACACAGAGAGTTACAAGGAGAAGAGAAGATACATATTACCAAGCATCTAGAGGAAGTTGATTTTTGAAGCTGGGTACTGAGTTTAGTTGTGAGTAGCAAATATTTTTCTCATTATTCTGGCACCAGTTTTCATTGGTGACTGTGACCCCAACCAACCTGTCAACTAAGGCAAGAAGGAAAAACATATGAGGTTATACATTGTTCTCATCTAATAAAAATAAAGCTTACAAGTTTGAGCAGACACACTTTTTCCTATCCCCAATTCAAGGAGGCACTGATCACATAAATCCTTACTTACAGAACACTGGATAAAATAATGAACAAAGTCTTCGACCATAATTTTGCCAAAACCAGAGAAACGTACAAATGAATGCTCGTTAGATCGACCCACTATAACAGCTAAGAGTATAACAATAAATCTTAACTCAGTGAAAGCACTTTCTGTGGCATGCTGAAATAAGATAGTCCAGGTATTCTGACTTTTGTTTATCTATCTTAATACAGGGATAGAGTTGAGTGAATCTAGAGAAATGTATAGTGAATATGTCCATTAAACTTCTTTCTCAAATAGCAGGATTTTAAGGGGCCATTTGGCTAGTGTTGGGCACAATCAATTCATGTTTAAATTCTCTGACAAGCGCCTGAAATGCCAATATTTTGTGTTGTTGATTAAAGAGGAGTCTATATGCTCTAGGTATCAAATATCCTGCTATGAGTCTTAAAAGTCCTGCTCTTATTTATTTTACCTAAATTGTAGGGGTAGCCCATTTCTACACTGAGGTGAGGTGCAGGGGTATCTGAAGACAAGCCAAATATTTATCTCAAGAAGAAGCTGGTAAATTTGCTCACTCACTTAGACAGTACTTTGATGGAAATCTGAGAATTCATTATATACATCAATACTTCAATACTTTGTGTACACCATATAAAAAAGACAAATTTGGCATCTGCATGATTTAAAGACAGATGTTACCAATCAATCATCTGAACCATAAAAGAATCTCAAGATGGCCCCTTTAGGATACTTTCTTTAAAAAAAAAAAAATAGAATTACAATCTACTGAGCTTGCAAAAAGTTAACTCCAAGAGTCGATCTCTGATTCATTGTAAAGATTCGTCTTCATCCTAGAGAACAGATGATCAAATACACTTCTCTCCTCTCAGTAGAGAGTGGGGGGGCAGCTAGGTGGCATAGTAGATAGAGCACTGGCCCTAAAGTCAGGAGGACCTGAGTTCAAATCCGGCCTCAGACCAAACACTTGACACGTACTAGCTGTGTGACTCTGAGCAAGTCACTTAACCCCAATTGCTTTAAAAAAAAAAAAGAGTAGGAGGACCATTAGGGTGGAATGTTGCACATGCTGTCAAACTATCAGATTAATTTTATTTCATTTGGCAATTTGAGAGCAGGAACTGCCTTTTACTTTTCTTTGTATCCTCTGCACTTAGCATAGTGCCTGTCACATAGCAGATGGTAAATAAATGTTTGTGGACCAAGAGAGTGTTCACTGTAATGGAAGGGGGAGTGATATAGTAAAAAATTAAATAAAAAGGCACAAGTTTTTTTTTTTTAAAGACAATAATATAAACCCAAATATCTGAATGAATTTATTTGTTGGATGAGGGTATTTAATATTTTCCATTGAAATTTAAAGAATATGTGCAGCTAGGTGACATAGTGGATAGAATGCTAGACCTGAAATTAAGAAGACTTGAGCATAAATCCAGCTTCAGGGACTTACTAGCTGTGTGACCCTGGACAAGTCATTTAACCTCCACGTGCTTCAGTTGCTTCGTATGTATAATAGGGACAATACTTATTATACCTACCTCCCAAGTCATTGTGATTGAAAAATGAGATAAGATTTGTAAAGTACTTTGCAAACTTTAAAGCACTGTATAAATGCTAGTTGTATGTTGTTGTTGTTGTTGTGGCTGTTGTTGTTACATTCAGGATTCATAGAGTGGACCATGGATTAGTGTTTGACAGTGACTTTGATAAAAGCAGAAATGGCATATCATCAAATCTGCATATGACACAAAGCTGAGAAGGGCAGCTAACACACTGGATAAGTTCAAGATCTAAAGAGATCTACCAGGCTAAAACATTGGACCAAATATAAGATGAAATGTAATAGTGATAAATATCAAATCTCACACAGGTTCAAAAAATCCATTTCTAGTTGGGGGAAGGATAATTAGAGAGCAGTTTGTCTAAAAAATATCTAAGGTTTCACTGGACTGTAAGCTCAAAACAGCCAACAGTGTGAAATGGCAGCCAAAACAAAAAAAGCTAATGAAAAATTGGGTTGCAATAAAAGAAACATAAATATATTTTAAAAATACATTCCTTCTGTATGCTGCCCTGGTCAGTTTATATCGGTTGCTTTACATTCAGTTCTGGATGATAGTTTAAAATTATTGCATCTGCTACTCTGCCTGGTTTCAACTCCACAGAACAAGATGCCCCTCCAAGAACAAGTTATTCACTTCTAAACTCACCACCATGCTGCTGTCAAGCCTTGATTGACCCCACCTCCCTCAGCCTCCGTTCCCCTCTGATTGGAGGGCTAGAAGATGGAGTACCACACTCCTCCAATTGCCTTCCTTTATAGAGGGCAGAACCTGGACTCTCGGATCACTCCACTTTGCATCTGCTGCCCTGCCTGGTTTCAACTCCATGTAACAAGATCTGCCCATACCTGATATCCCTGCTGTCCCATTTACTTGTCTTCCACCCCCACTTTCATGCCTCCACTTTTTGTGTTGTCTTCCCCTTCAGATTGTAAGCTCATTGAGGGCAGGACTGTCTTTCTTTTTATTTATTGTATCCTCCAGAGCTAAGTACAGTGCACGGCACACTGTAGGCACCTACTGAATGTTTGTTGTGCTGGATTTATTGGGATACTGGTAAACTTGAAAATATCCACAGGAAGGAAAACAAAATAATAAAAGTCCTTGATTCCATTTCAACTGAATTGTTTGAAGGAAACTGGTCATGTTTAGCATGTCTAAAGAGAAGTTTCAGGGAGGAATAGCTGCATTTAAGTGTTTGGAGGAGAATTTCAACTTGCTTTGTTTGGCCCCAAGAGGTCAGAAACAGAAATAAGAGTAAAAAATGCAATGAAACAAATTAAAGCTTGATGTCAACAAAACCTTCCAAATTTTGGTGCTTTACATAAGTGGATGGGCTGGTGGTAGATTTTCCATCATCGAAGGTCTTTAAGCAAAGGCTGGAAAATAATTTATCAAATATGTCACACTGGGGTTGCCTCTTTTGGTATGAGGGGGAATTAGATGGCCACTGAGGTCCCTTCCAACTCTAATATTCAAATCTGTGAAAGTGTAGAGGGTGGGGTTGAAATTAATGTTCAGTGCTGGAAACTATGAGGTCATTGAGCCCTACCCTTCCTCAGTTTATGGGTGAGGAAACTGAGGCACAGAAAGGTTGAGGGACTTGCCCAAAGTCAAACATCTATAAGTGTCTGAAATAAGATGAAATAAGATTTGAACCCATCTTCCTGATTACAAGTCTAGTTATCTATCTACTCACTAAATTACTTTGTCTCCAAAAGGTGAGGCTCCTGAGTGGGGCACCTGTATGTACAACAAAGATCTTTTGATCTGAAGTCAAATGCTCTACTCTTGAACCATGGTCCATGGCCCAAAACTTATACTTGGAAAATATTTATTAAAATACTGATTAATACTTATTAAAATCAGGCCCAGATTAGTAAAATCTCTCCAACTGAACCCCATGTCTAAATGAAGTTAGAATGCTTGAAGAGCCTAAACTTCCACAATATGTCATAGCTATAAGTGAAGCTAGCTGTTCTTAAATAGTGTAATTTAGTATTTTTTAATTTAAATGTTGGAGAATATTTACCAAATATAAGTTGATGCTAAGCTGTTCTTTCTAATGATATCATTAATAGGTATTTCCACTTCTTTCATTCATACCTAAGGAGAAATTGTCTAAAACCATGTTATCAGCAAAAATAGCATGCTTTTTTCCATTGCACTGTATCTGGAAGATGAATTCACTTAAAGCTCTACCGAGTAGAGAGGGAACAGGTTCATCTCCAGGTGCTTTTTCTTGATCTCAGAGATCAGAGATCAAGGATGCTTGCTATGGTGGAACCAGTTCTCCTCAATGACTGTCAATCCCCAAAACCTAATGAAATTGAACAATTCTCCCCAAATCCTTTCTGCTCTCATGGACAGAATCTCCATATAGATAGATAGGGTTGGGCCCCACCAAGGATCTCTTTTCTCCCAGAAATACTAAAAGTAGGATCCATGCCTGAGGCAATGGCTCAAAGGGGAACACACAAACTCACAAAGCTACCATGGTCAAGGTGAGATGGATAGTTGAGCTGGAACAGCAACTTCTGCCAAGAGCCTTAATGAAAGTACCAGGCTCTTTTGACTGTATTTGCATACAATAGATTAAAAAAAAAGAGATTCACAATTTCTTGGCTTTAGCATATGAGAAATTATTATTTCTCTCACGTATTAATAACTAGTTATTCAATCAAGACCAAGGTTTTTCCCCTTTTCTACTTCCTCATCCAGAAATCAACCAGTGTCAGAAATCTCTCTCTCAAAGATATACCCAGGCCAAGATCTAATCAGACAGGAAAAGAAACTCTAAGTTTAGGCTAATTGGTACATTCCTGCACATTGCGTTTACCAGACAAGTCTGGGAAAGTGTTGATTCTTCCTTTTGTCAGACAGGTGATATGAAAATTGATAAGTCTCCTTGATCAAGATTTGCTTGATCCAAGTCACTTACCCCAAGACCCATATTGTAATATTGTCCAGCTACTTATTGTAAGATTCATTTTCTCATTAATTCTTAACCAATCAGAGTTTATTGCCACCCTCAGGAACACCTACTCTTCCAAGAGTATATAAACTGAGTCCACCACCATGAAGGGTCTTTTGGGGTAAGAGCGACAGTCAAATGACCATCCTTTTATTAAAATGCTGGCATTATTAATAAAATGATTAAACTGACCAGAAATTATATCTCTTGAACCTTTTTAATAGTGTAACCTTTTAACTTGTAAAAATGGTTGTGTTGACAGAAGTGAATGTAAGAGAGCCACTTAAGACCCATTTGTGGCAGAGGGTTGTGGCTCTGAAAGGATGGTATTTGGTGTTCCTAGGTTACATCCCTTATATAGAAGTCTGTTTTTCCCAATATCAAGTCTCAACAGATTATACAGCATAGCAATGGATCTTATCTTTGGGGACATAAAAAGCTATTTGTTTTGAAAGGAGGTAGATCATACTTTGAGTTCACTATGAGAGAATGGATTTATACCAATAAGGTAAACCGGGTAAGCATTGCAGCCCTGTTTTAAACCCAGGCCATGTTCAGAATAAATCGAGTAGTAAGAGAGCTTTTCCTTCAGCCTTGGGTAATGGGTGAGCTATTAGAGATAAAATGGAGTTATTAGATCCATAAGAGAGAAATTCAGAGATTGTGACAGCTCACAAATGAATGAAACAAACTGTCCAATTAGTGACAAATATTTGTGCTTCTGATTCCTCTTACAGAAGCTATACTACGGGTGAAAAATGCCTCCAAATTTATAGCTATTGTTATTCCTGTCAGCTGAGCCCTAAGCTTCCCACTGAGCTCTATTATAGTCCTTTTAAAATGTTTCTTTTAAAAATATTTCCTAGGGGGTAGCTAGGTGGTGCAGTGGATAGAGCACCAGTCCTGGAGTCAGGACTGGTCAAATCTAGCCTCAGATACATGATACTTACTAGCTGTGTGACCCTAGGCAAGTCACTTAACCCTGACTGCCTCACTAAATATGTGTGTGTGTGTATATCTATATATATATCTATATATATATCTATGTCTATATAGATATATATACACACATATATATACACATATATATTTCTTAGAAGGTGGGTACAGGAATAGCAGTTGAATTCCATTTGTGGTACTCTTTCTAAAACTTTGCCAGGATCTTTTTTTTAAGCTTTCTTGCTTCTTTATTGGACTTGAAAAATGGACAATCCTCTGACTGCTCAATAAACCAAAAATGTCTTCATCTTACCAATAATTAATCAAAATGTACTCAAGTTGGGAAAAATCCCCCAAAGTGAGTATGAAGCACTCTAAATTCTTTAGTCTTCAGAAGGTTAATCACAGAATTGGAGATATCTTTATTCTCTCTTACTTTTATCCCAAAATATCATTATTCCAATCATGTGTATAGTTAGATTAAGGGATAAGAATAGTAAGCTTTAAAATTAAATTTAACCAGGAAATAATCAATTTTAATCTGGTCTGAAATATCCGTCTCACGAATGAAAATCAATAATAAAGGTTTAATTACTAAACAGTCAATGATGCTGACTTTCTCAAGACATGTAATTAAAAGTCCCTTTAGAAAACATCTCAAGGAGCTGATATCTAATATGCTTGGATTATGATAACATGGATTGCTATTGTTTGCCTTGATTCAGGCAACTTAGTCTGAAAAACAGAATAAAGTGAAGTGATTTCCTCAAAGCAGATTTCCTATGGATGAACCTTGTTAGAACAATTGCCAATCCTGCTATTCAAATGTGTTTGAATTAATGTCAGCTAATAAAAAGTTACTAAGCTGGTCCAGATAGCTGAAATATCAGTATGCAATGCACATTAACAGGAGGAATATGTACATAAGGCATATTGTACATTGACCTTATTAGGGAGCTAAATCAAGATTAGATTCTTTTTATAGGAATAGGATTTTATTACATATACCAAGAAATTTAGTAGCTGAACCTCTGGCATTAACTGAGATCAATGTGGCTAACCCAATCTTCTTTGTATCAAAATTACTTTTCCTAGTAATCTAATAGGCTAGATGAATTTTCCGTTATACTTTCTCCCTCAACAATTCCCAATCATTCTCAGGACTGAGGATAGCTCAGCCAAATACACAAAGGCAGAAGATAGAATGTTAAGCATAGGGACCAACTAACAGGACATGAAGTCATTCAGTGAACAAGCATTTAAGTACCTACTATATACTATATACCAAGCACTGTGCTAGGCTAAGAGAACAGAGACAAAAAAAATTAAACAAACCATTCTCTCAAAAGGACCTTACATAATAATGGGAGAGTTAAGCAGTATATATGAAAGTATATCCAAAATAAATATAGAGATAATGCATCGAAAGTGAATACAAGGCTTTTAGAGAGGGAAGAAATTAGCACTGGGGTCAGGCTGTTAGTAATGACTTCATGTAAAAAGTGGGGCAGGAGGTGGGGCATAGCCTAAACTGGGCCCTCATTGCTGCTGGGGAATCCTACTGTAAACTACCTTATCAACTCATCATCCCACTCTCCACAGAGGCTCTTCCAAACCTTTTCATTCCTCCTCAAACCTTCCATGGCTTCTCCTCTCCTCACTCTCAGCTGAGATCCTTGCCTTATATACTACAGAAAAAAAATGAAGTCATTTGCTGTGAACTCCCATTTCTCCCCTCTTCCTCATCTCCTATCATTCAGATGCCTTCTGCCCCATTCTCCTCCTTCACCTCAGTCTCACATGATAAAATGGACTTACTCCTTACCAAGGCTTACCCCTTGTTAGTCTTGTTCAAGCAATCCTATCCCATCCCACTTACTCTAACAGATTGCCCCTCATCATCCCCACTCAATTATTTTCAATCTCTCCCTCTCTACTGACTCATTTCTTACTGCCTAAAAACATGCCCATGTCTCTCATACCTTGATCCTTCTATTCCCCTCTATCATTTTTTATCTCTTCTGACCTTTATAGTTGAACTCTTTGAAAAGGCTCTCCCCAAGTGCCCCTGCTTTCTTTCCTCTCATTCTCTTCTTAATCTCTTATACAATCCAGTTTCCAACTTTATCATTCCACCAAAAACTGCTCTCTCCAAAATTATTGATGATCTCTTAGTTGACACATCCAATGACCTTTAATCAATCCTCATTCTCCTTGACCTTTCTGCTGCCTTTGATACTGATCACTCTGTTCTTGATACTCTTGATACTCTCAGTTCTAAGTTTTCAGGACACCACTCTTTTGGTTCTCCTCCTGTCTGACTGTTTCCTTTGCGGGATCCTCCTTTAGGTCACACCTTCTAATTCTAGATATCCCTCAGGGTTCTGTTCTGTGCCCTTTTTTCTCCTTCTAGATACTGCTTCACTTGATGATCTCACTAGGTCCCATGGTTTTAATTATTATCGCTATACTGATAATTCTCAAATCTACCTAATTTACCCCAATCTATTGACCTCCAATCTTGCATCTTCAACTGCCTTTCAGACTCCTTAAACTGGATATCCAGTAGACGTCTTAAATTTACTATGTCTAAAACAGAACTCATTGTCTTTCCCCCTAAGCTCCCCCCCACTCCTGCCTTCCCTGTTACTGTAGAGGACAACAGCAACCTCCCAGTCCCTCAAGCTCACAACCTAGGAGTCATTCTGAATTCCTCACTATCTCTCATCCCCTCCATCCCCCATATCCAAGCTGTTGCCATGGCATGCTGACTTCATTTTTGCAACATCTTTCAAACATATGCCCCCTTCTTTTCTATGACACTACCACCACTTTATTGCAGACTCTTACCACCTTACTCTTTGATTATCCTAATAGTCTACTGGTGGGCCTGCCTGCTTCAATTCTCTCCTCATTTCATTTCAATCTCCATTCAGCCACTAAAGTGATTTTCCTAAAACACAGGTCCAATCATGTCACCCACCTTTCCCTCCCCCCTCCCCAACTCAATGAACTCCAGTGGCTTCCTATTGCCTCCAGCAGCAAATGCAAAATGCTCTGTTTGACATTCAAAGCCCTTCATAGCCCAACCTGCTTCTGCCTTTCCAGTCTTCTTACAAGTAGTCTTCAAACCAATGACACTGACCTCCTGGCTGTTCCACAAACAAGACACTCCACCTTTTGGCTCTAGGCATTTTTCTCTGACTATCCTCCACACCTGGAACACTCTCCCTCCTCCTTTCTGACTATTGACCTTCCTGGCCTCCCTTAAAACTCTATATAATCCTACGTTCTACAGGAAGCCTTCCCTAACCCTTCTTAATCCTAATGCCTCTCTTGTGTTAATTATTTCCTATGTATCCTGTATATAGCTTGCTTTGTATATATTTGTTTGCATGTTGTCTCCCCCATTTGATTGTAAGCTCCTTCCAGGCAGGGACTGTCTTTTGCCTCTTCTTTTGTAACTCCAGCATTTAGCACAGTGCCTGCCACATAGTGTTTGATGTTTATTATTGAGTCTTCAAGGAAGAAATGGATTGTATAAGGGAAGGGTAAAGCACAAGTGCATTCCAGGTATGGAGGTCAGCCAGGGCAGAAGCATCAAAAGCTTCAGTGAAGTCAAGGAAGGTAAGGACTGGGGAAAAGTCTATTAAATTTAGCTCATTGGTAACCTTTGATAAAGCTGTTTCAGTAAAGTGAAGATTACAGGGATTAACTGTAGAAGTTCAGAAGCTAGATTGTAAGGGGTTGAAAAGTGAATGAATGGTGAGGAGGTAGAGACAATACATTCAGATGGCTCTTCATAGGAGTTTGGCAATGAAGGGAAGAGATATTCAGGATGGTAATTTGGGAAAATGGCAAGATCAAATCATAGATTCTGAATGGCAGGAGCAGTGTAGATTCATTTGTAGACAGCAGGGGAGGAGCTAATAGAAAGGTAGATGTTGATCATTCTCTCACTCTTTCACTTATCTCAATGGGACAAGCTCCCCAAAGAGTACAAGGGTATATGGGATCAAGGGTACAAGTAGTGGAGTTATCTTCGCAAGGAGGAGGTCTACTTCTTCAATTACTGAATCAAAGTTGAAGAGGATAAATAATAGTGTAGGCAAGTTTTTGACATGTAGATTATAAAAGATGGAGTTTACAATGAATGCCCTTGATTTTATTTTTTCAGTCATTTGGAAATTAGAATAACCTGATAAAAGTTATGATGACCTCTGCACTGGCAGTGATTCTTGCCCTAATAAACTTCTTCTTAACTTTCCTTATGAAAAGGATATTGACATATAGTGAATACTAATTACCAAAAAACCTAAATATTAATACTTGGATTTATAGAAATTTCTGTTTTAGTGGATATGAATCAGTTTATTCAGGTTTATGCCACAGGCAAGTGAAGATAAGAGTGATTCTAAGGATTCAGCTAAGGGTATTTTATTGTGCCTTCTTAAAAAAAAAGTTATATTGAAAGGTTCAAGACCACCTACTTTTAATGAAAAATTTGAATTTCTATAGAGAAGTTCAAAAACTCAAATATATAAGAGCATATAAACAGGAAAAACAAGTTTGCAAGATCAAACAAAAGACGAGATTGTAAATTAGTTTTCTTTAAATGTCCGTTATTTAATTATTATAAGTACAACACCAAAAGATGTTCATACTGACTTCAACAAATTAGTGCCTCATCTTTTTAATCTTTTTTTATGTATATCATGTGTATTTTTACTATTATTGTCTTTAACTAGATGGTTGGTTCTGTTGAATTCACACTGCATTATTATATCTAAATCTTACCACATTTTAAAGAATTCACATTTGTTATTATAATAAAATAATATTCCATTATGTTCTCATGTGATTATCTCCCAATCATTGCATGCCAAGTTTGTTTCCCATTTGGGGTTTTGTTTTTGTTTTTTAACTCTCACAAATAGCATTTCTAAGAATATTTTCATGTTGATTGCTCTTTCCTTCCTGATAATAAATTCCATTAAGGTACAAGTCTGAGCAGTGGGACAACTGAAAGAAAGAATGTAATTCTATAATTTTGCATGTCAATGAATTATTTCATATTTTTTTCTCAAAAGGTGGCATCCAACCCTAACTCAGGGGTAAAGAACCTGCAGCCTCCAGACCACACTTGAGGACTTAGAGGGCCACATATGGCCTCAAGACCTCAGCTTCCCCACCCCTGCTAAGTCCTCCAGTACCACAGCCACACCAAAATTAATGTTGTCATATTTTAATATCTGTCAATTTGATGGGTGTTAAATGGCATCTTGGAGTTATTTCTATTTGAATTTCTGTGATTATTAGAGATTTTAAACTTTTTATGTTGTTGTCAATTTTCATTTCTTTGGAAAAGTGCTTGTTCCTAACCTATGATTTTCTATTATAGAATGGCTCTTACTCTCATACAAGTCCCAATTCCTTACAAATTTTCAGTGTTAGCATAAGGACTAGACCCATGATTTCATTGGTGTAGTGAATTCCTGGGGGGGGAAACTCACTCTAGAAAAACCGATCAGTACCTTATCACTATACAGTTGTCCCTTCCACATCAGAGTGGTGAGGAGGTAGCACACCTGCGACACAGAAAATCCATGTGAAATATTTTGGTCCTCACTTTGTACCAGAGAAGAAGTCCAAATTTTTTTCCTTTTCTCTTAAGGGGTGTTTATAGTACCTTATTGTAAAATTTGGGTTAACCGAATTTTATTATTGTATTATTGTAAAAATTGGGTTAACGAAATGGTCATAGGCTCTGTGTCATCTGCTGGCCTTTGCCTGTTTTCTGCAGCTTTCACAAAACTCCCAAAAAATTTCCATTTAATTTCTTATGCCGACCCACAATATATCAAAACCATGATGAGGAAAGTTGCAATGTGGAAGGGATAATTGTAATAAGGGTCTGGTAACCTGCAGATACTCCCATCAGTTTGCTTAGCCAATGCAATTTCTTCACAAGGAGATACTGGGGATTCTGCTTCTAGGACAGTCCTGGTGATGTAATGCAAGTGCCTTCTAGAGACTGTGAAACACATGACATTCTTTAACTGGTTACAGCCTGCTAACCATATGGTTAGGAGGTCTTATTGTCTTGTTTTGTTTTGTTTTGTTTTGTTTGGATTGGCTGTATAACTGAAACTTGGGGTTTCTTCAAAAAGTCAGCTTCACTCCAATCTTTTCATCTCAATGTTGTCAGGGGATCTTGATGAGTCCTTCACTCCTAGTATCTAGTGAGAGACAAGGCTATAAAGAGAAAGGCCTTAGAATGTCCTTCCCTTTGTGGCCACGTGGCTCTGTAAAGGACCTTGGTCCATGACCTCTACATTTTTTCTCTTCCCTTTTAAGAGAAGGAGACTAATCTGGAGATCAGGGGAGTAAGTCACAGAAATCTGGGAGTTAGAGTCCAGACCATATTTTTGTAGCCAGCCCAATATGGATGACCAGAGGAGCAAGGAGGAACCTTTAGGAGTTACCTTCTAGACCCAGATCAATAGAAGTTGAACTCTGGACTCAGCTGGCACTCAAACGTATGTGAATATAACCTTGTTGGGACCAATGCTCCATAGAAACTAAGCTCAGAGTATGTCCTCAGGTATTGGAGAAAAGCATTTGTACTTTTATTATTACATCTTTATTTTATTTTATTTTATTTTATTTTTCAGGCAGTTGGGGTTAAGTGATTCGCCCAGGGTCACGCAGCTAGTAAGTGTCAAGTGTTTGGTCTGAGGTCAGATTTGAACTCAGGTCCTCCTGATTCCAGGACCGGTGCTCTATCCACTGCACCACCTAGCTGCCCCATTTTTACATCTTTAAAGTAAATGTCCCTCTGGAAAAGCTAAACAATGTTAATTAGTTAAATAGAACTGAGGTGCAACCTGGTAGCACTTATCAGTGGGGAGAACACCACCAGTGGGAACCCAAGCCAATATCAGCGGATACCCCACAAATTCCTCAGGGTACTCTAGATATAGCCTAGTTGGTTCTGGGAGGATAAGCCAGAGCATACTTGCTACATATATTTTTGGAAGCCAATCAGACCCAGAACCATGTATAGCAATCTAATAAATGTTTGTTGATTAACTGAATAATATGCTATCATCTCCTTCAGCGAACATTCATTGTTATCTCTAGTCAGGCTGTCAGGCCAAGCATTTCATTCCATTCCATTCTATGCTGTGCTCCCTTGTAATCCTCCCACAAAATTCCATTTTTCTCCCTGGCTTCTAGTTTATCATTAAGGTAGATCAGATACTACAGATAACAGACTATATATAATTTCCCTGGCCCTTCTGATAATTCCATTCTATGTTTAATTTACAGGGAAATGATATAGTAGTTTTAAAAAATGAAACAAAACTACCATATCCTTAAGCCTAGCCCTGCCTAATAAGAGCCAGGTAAAACAAAAAACCAGAGGTCTATATGTGTCTGGAAAGAAAAATCTACTTAAGAAAATTAAAAGAACTTCAGTAACACTAAACAAGAAGACAAGAAAAAAAAAACAAGAAAAAAAATGACACCTAAATTCTCTTGTTTGGGACTTTGGTCGCCCAAAACAGTTGACCTTTCTACTTTTATGCTTCCTCCTTGCCTCCTAGAATTTTAAAATAAAATACTAGAGCTGAAATAAATGAAAGAAGATGAAATGCCACAAAAAGAACATAAAATATGAAACAGTAAAAAGTTCTGCTAAATGTCAAATATAAATTCTCTTATCTAAACTAAAGAAAGCTAAAATTACTATTATCAAGAGCCTAGAACACCTGAGAATATGAAGCTGTCTTTCTTTATGAAGGGGAACTTCCTAAAAGATTTACTGAAAGACCTGAGCACTCTAGACAGAGGTGGGGCCAGTAGCGTTTTGAACTTTTAAAGAGGCAATTTCTGATGTAAGCCAGTGATTAACCAAAGGCAGCAATCTGACAAGGCCTTGAAAGTTGCTTTTCCACAAAGTACCATGCAAACTAGGAGAAGAAAGCAAGATACTTGCTTTCCTAGTCACAGCAAGGTTGGTTAGAGTGTATACTCCAAAGTTTGCTTTTAAAAAATGAAAATCTGACAGGAAAGTTATTTTTATTCTTCAACAGTTGTGCTATCTTCAGGATAGTTTTCTTGAGCCTAAAACATTATTCACATGTTACTCATGACATTTTAAAAACAAATATACAACATGAAATATTAGTGGAAATATAAATAAAAGTATTCATAACTAATAAAGAACCTTTGGGAACTTAAATTTTGCATCATGGAATATTTAAAATGTCAGAGAAAAATTCATTTCCAGTTTTATTGGTATCTAATCCATGATTTTGTCCATGTTAATCTCTATGTTACTATTTATAAATATTTAAACACTAAGCCACCTTTTCTTAAAAGCAAATTTCAATATATCAGAAATACAAGTATACAAACACAACTAAAATAAAGTAGAAAAATCATTGTCAAGCCATTGACATGTTTGTGAATGTATATATTTATACATATACATAAACATAGATGGTTAAGGATAAAATAAAGTGGCATTTAACTTTTTTTTGCCCTGCTTTTGGCATCATTTGGGGTATGTATTATATGATGAAAGTTCAGTGAGGTAATTTAACATTCTATTGATTTATGAATGGAAGCTTATTAATGCAAAAACAAAGAAGACTTTTGGGCATTTTAATCTTCACAAAGAAGCTTAGTAAACTCAAATATATTCCTGAGTGAAGAAAAGTTATTTTAAAAAAACTTAATGTTTCTTTCCTATTTTCTTGTCAATTAGTCATAAAAACTTGGAAAATTCTCTTAGGTTAAAAAAAATTCTCAGGGAATGTAAAGGAACATCCCTTAAATTTAGGATTTACATTTATATGGTCTTTAAAATATTCAGTCCTTCCAAGAAAGGAAGTATTTAGGCTACTAGGGTACTAATTCTTTGGTTATGACAAACCATGAAAATGAGATATCAAATGAAATGGCAAATACTAAATAAAATAATATAATAAGCATCAGCAAATATTAGGTGAATAAACATGCAAATGAATGATATATATAAAAACACTTTGAAAATTTCAAAGTTAAACACCTTATAGGAAGGCAATTCTATTAAACTCCTACTCTTACACTTCATCAGCACTTGAAGGTTACCTTGCTCTGGCAAGTATGCCCAGGCAAGCTATGTGCCCAATAGTCAGAAGACAAACATAGTTCAATTTAGACAGGCTTACAATCAGAGGCTGACTAATGAAAGATGATACATAAGAACAACACGTAAAACCATCTCCTTAGGGCATGAAAAGAGTACCCACACTGATGAAGTCCTGAGTCATTTGAAATGCTGAAGCATATACATCTAAGGAATTATTATACTTTTAAAAACTAAATAAATGGGAAAATATTTTGGCATACGTTCTTTACATTGTTTTCAAATGTCAGAAAATTTCATTGAGAATGATTATGAAGAACTTTACCTTAAAATGGTGGTGCAAAAAGGACCAACTTTTTCTTTCAAAACACAGAGGAGGGAACATAATTTTAAAAATATATGCTAATGTAAAACCTAATTTCATTTCCTAAAAAATTAAACCACTTCATACATATCAATCTTACCTCCTTTGACTGTGGTAGACCCACTTAAGAAAACTTAATAGCAGAAATCCTTTCTGGACAGCTCGTTTCAGGAAAAATGGGTTTGTTAAGGTTCTTCTGAATTTTATATCGAGAAATCAGTTCATGATGACTATTCATAAAAACAAAGAAAATTTATAAGAATATGTTGACCTTTATACAAATCAATTAATGATTAATACTGTCAAATTCTCAGATTAAAAGCTCAGAGACACCAATGCCCTATAAATATCAAAAGTCCTACCAACTTCATGGGGAGGTGAAGAGGGATAGAAAGGGAAGGGGAGGGAGGAAGGAAGAGGAAAGAAGAAAGAAGGGAGAGGAGAGAAAAGGGAAGAGGAAAGATGAAGAAATGGAAGATTCCGGATTATGCCATTTCCACAAACACTTACAAATTGCTTACTTTGTCCAGAAAAATATGCTAGGTTAGAAAAAAATAAAAAGATGTAACCCTGCTTTCATGAAACGTTCAGTCCAGTAAGCACATGTGACTCAAAGATAATTAACTATAATACATCATGAGTATATAAGGAATATATCGTCAAAGTAATATGTGGAGTTCAAAGATCATTCTATCCTGAGGGATCTGGGAAGGATTTCAAGTAGACAGTTGATCTTTAAAAAAGTTGGACCTGCTAGGTGACACAGCAAATAGAGTGTTGGGCCTGGAGTCAGGAAGACTTAAGCTCAGATCCAGTCTCAGACACTAGCTATGTGACCCAGGTTAAGTCACTTAACTTCAGTTTCCTCAACTCAGAAATGGGGAAAACAATAGCACCTACCTACCAGGGTTGTTGTGAGGATCAAATGAGATCTTAACACATTGCCTGGAACATAGTAGATGCTATATTAATGCTAGCTATTTTCATTATTACCAAGGAGATCGAGATCCACTTTGCAACTTCTAGCCTTAAGAGAACTGCCTGGATCACTAAGTAACTTGCCCAGGCTTTACGTAGCCAATATATATTAGAAGGAAGACTTAAACCCATGTATTCCTGACTCCAAGCCCAGCTCTCTATCTATTATACCATGCTGTCCTCTATTGTCCTTCTTTCTCTAATTTTATTAGTGGAGTTATTTTTTAGGGGAATCATTACTCTAAAAATGGTATCTGCCAGACTTGGTAAGAGTACTGATCATTACAAATTACTACCTTTGTGAATTGTGGGGGGTGGGAGAGCACTATATCAATATAATTAGCATTTATAATCATAGTGATAATAAACATCAAGAGAAGCTAAAAGTTACTTCTATAAGGAATTAATTAATTCTTTAAAATAGGTTTTCTGGCAAATGAATATGTTAAAGATACATTGCATCCAAGACCATTCATTGTTAAAGATTTTTAAGCCCCAAGCAACTGCCAGGAATATGTAAGGCAAGATGATAATGCAAGACCTGAATGTAAGTCTTCTTCAGTCAGTTCCATAAAGCATCAAACACAACATCATTGGCTGCTAATGATGCTAACCCACCTGCCCCTAAAATTTCTAACTCAGCTTTCTTTGCCAACACTGATCATACAGACTAATATATAAAAGTTCTGTCTCTGAATTCTTAATCTTTATGTTCTATCGCCTATAATTCCTACTAATTTGATGGCATTTTCAACATTAGATGTTTTTACCAGAAAAATTTAATGTTCACACAAGATTTAGTGAACACAATATATAAAATCTACTTTAAATCTATAGATTATAAATAACAAATTATACAAGATTAAATTATAATTGGTTATAGATAATAGATTATAAAAGATGATTAGGGTTTTGAAGCATTAGCACACTAACATTGAATAACCACTACAAGTAGCATATTCCTCAGCTGTCAATCCATAAATATCTTGGCGAGACAGGTCAACATCATGTTGTAGGAGAAGACTGACTATACCAATCGGTTTACCACCAACAGCAAGCATAAGGGCCGTTCTGGAATAAGAAAGATAACTTCTTTAGGGATTTTCTATAATTTTATATAGAGAAAAACAGAACTTCTGTTCTCCTATTTCTTGCTTTTCCTATTCTTTTCTCTCCTTTTCCTCTCTGCTTATTTGGAGAGAATGAGGGACTGCAGCAAATGAGTAAAGGAAGCAGGATTAAGAAATAAATAAGTGTTGGTGCTGTGTTGCCCAAAGAGAATTATTCACAATATGGAAGAAGAAAAAAAATCACATTTCAAGTGCCAATGGCTCCCAGCTACATCATTTAAGTTCAACAAAATTACCTCTGTAACTTATCTGAAGCATTCACATCTGCTCCTTTCTTCAAGAGAGTGGCCACCATTTCCGGGTTATTTTCAGTAACAGCAAGTAAAAGTGGTGTGAGCCCATCCTGCAAAAACATTTTAAAACAGTTAACGCAAAATGTCACAATTGTCATAATGCCTCCACAAAAGTTTGAATCAAATGCCATTTAACCAACTGGGCATGATGACGGATGGTCTCTTGCTAATGTAGGTCTGAAACTGGATTGAAATAAGATACTTATAATCCAGAGAACAGTTTGCTTAGCCATGGCAGAGAAAGGATATTCAGAACAGGGAAGCGATATTTATTCAAGATAAAGCAACTATTCAGCTGAGCACAACTTTCTGATGTTTATACTCTGCGAAAATGTTCTGTAGTCTCAGGGAGGGGTGCCAGTCCTTTGTATCCTGACCATAAGACACATTTATTTGAGTAGCACAGAGATAGTAAAGATATTTTAAAGCTCAGAATGTATGGGAAGACTCAGAGACACCTCCTAAGAGCCTAGAATACCAACAAGGCATCTACTAGTGAGGCTGTTGCTGGAAGAAGGGATCAAGGTATGGTTAGACAGGGTAGAAGGTTGCCTGGGATATGAGAAGGAGATGCATGTCTTATCTCGTAGCTTTCTTCTTTTTCTTTCTTTCTTTCATCTTTTTTTTTAAACTAATTGTTCCCTTTAATTATTCTCACTAATTAGCTATTCCCAGTTTCTACTTGCTGAAGTAGTACATGTACTGTCAGTGCCCTCTAAATTTTGATACCCTGTAGAAAAGCCCTGACTATTCCACCTTAGTTACAATTCTGGCTTTGCTACAGCAGTATAAGCTTTAACAGTGCTATCACACTGGAAAGATGAAATGTGTCTGTTGTTCAAAGGTCAGCCTAAATAAGGAGAGTCACTTCACCAAAAAGTTAGGCATAAGGTGGCAAAATGTTTGGCCACAGAGAGTAACAAACACATAAATGCCACATACTAAGTGTGCTGGGGTTGTACTTTCCTTTGATGGCATATGAAATCATGGGTCCACGTGAAAGTATGTTGAGATTACACATGCTTAAAATTAAGACACTTGTGATGAGGTTGGGGTGATAGGAATCACGAGAATGTCAGGGCACAAAGTGCGGTTGCTTAGAATGAATTCACACACTCAAGCTGTCTTTCAGTCAAGTGGAAAAGTTTATTGTGATGCTGGAAAGCAGGCAAAGTTCCTTTGGGGAACTTGCAAATTGATGAGGATGGTGCTAGGGCTTATATGGAAAGGAAGAGAGAAAAGGAATGCCAAGGATGCTAATTAGGTAATTTGGGTACTTCAGAGGAATATGCCAGGGGTCCAGGTGCCTTGGGAGAAGGCACTTCTAATCTATGGAGGGGAAAATACAGGGAGTCTGCAGAGATAACTTTGTTGATACCAGATATTGAGGGAAAGAAGAGTTTTTGTTTAGCTGCCAGAGGCATTGGTCAGAGATCTGAAGCCAAAGAGAGCCCTTGGGTCAGTATTCCCTGTGTCTGTTCTGATAAAGGAATTACAGGGTCATATGTTCTGCAACAAAGGAAAATTTTCTCACAGTGGGGGAGGGGCTAGATTACTTCCTGAGATAAGATCTTAGGGCTTTTTGGGGTCCAGGTCCTATAACCCCATCATTTGGGCTTAGTATATATAAAGTCACCAACCAAATAATTTTTTAAAGATAGTTTGGCTACGAAACACTTTTTTTCTTTAACTTAAAGTCCTGGAGAAGCACCTAGCTTACTGGGAAGTTAAGTTAAATTGCGCAAGGTCACACAGCCAGTATGTATTTCACGTGGAAACTTAAATCTATCTCTTCTTGGCTAGAAGTTCAGCTCATCATCTAGGTGGGTAATGCTGCCTCTATGATTTTCACAATCTATTCATTAATGATTAATTTTTATTTGGCTTGGGTCTTGGGATAATCTTCAAGTTCTAGATACTATTGCAGGGATTTAAGGAGGTAAAAATCTTAAAAATAAGTAAAAGTTAATATAATTTACTTATATATCATACAGGACTTCCATTTTTAGTATTCTCAGTCTCCACATACAACAGGTTGAAAACATAATCAAGTTTCTAAAGGATTAGTATAAAATGAGCTTCTCTAAATGAATGAATTCAATATACATGAACTCTTTCTAAAAATCACTGACAGAAGTTAACAGTTTGTAATTAATACCATCACATCTCATTTAACAGAACAGTTAGGTAGTGCAGAAGAAAAAGCCCAGGATTTGGAATCAGAGAATCTGGATTCATATTTTGCTGTTACTTACTACCTGTGTAACCTTTGACAAAGTCACTGATCCTCATACGTAATATGAGGTATTTTCTTTTCTCTTATGTGAGAGAGATGGACTAGTTGTCCTCTAAGGTCCAATCTATCTTTAAATCTATATAACTTTGATTACAAAGTAAAGATTTAAAAAAAAAATTTAAGAAAGTTTTTTTTTTGTTCCCTAATAAAAGGGTACCTTATTTTGTGCTTCAATGTTGGCTTTGTGTTCAATCAATTTATTCACTAATGACACATTACGCCCACAAGCAGCATAGTGGAGGGCAGTGTTTTTGTTGATATCCATAAGATTGGTTTCTGCTTTATTTTCTAGAAGAATAGTTGCACATTCTTCCTGCTGACATTGTACTGCCTGTCAATACAACATGAAGAGATTATGAGTTCTGCAACTTGACTCTATATGCTAAAGATTTAATTTTGAATGATACCTAAATAGGATACAGTTCATAGCTAAACATAATTCATGCATACCTTAATCAAAGGAGATCTATTTTCACTGTCTTGGATATTTAATTTGCATTTTCTCGCCACTAAGAGGGACACAACATCTGGATATCCATTAGCACAAGCCAGGTGCAAAGGTGTCCTATAATAAAATAACAGACTACAAAGTTACAGAACAGATTGTACTCTCATCATTTAGAACTATATATAAAATAATAAAATCATGTAAATGCAGTTAGAATATTTTAGTATAATATTTGTCTGTCCATACTTTGTAAGAATTTCAAAATATTTATTATAGAGCAATTTATTGCCATTTGTAAAATTTACATTTGCTCTCAGTGCTTATCATTATAAATACCTATATACAACTGAAATAAAATTCTGACCTGCTCTGACTTTAAGAAAAATTTAACCCCAGTAATTTGAAACTCTGATAAAGTATATATATATATATATATTATAAATATATATACTTTTTTACTTTTGCTTATGGTAGGAATAGCATATATGTAGTGTCCCTGACATATTGGTTGAGCTAATTTGTTTTTTTCCCCTCCCACTAAAAGTTGATATAGCCATCCCAAAGATTTGATGGGCCCAACGGAATAGGGCTTGAGCAGTTGATTTTGCTTTCTGTTTTAAGGTTTACAAAGCCCAGTTCATAACAAGAAAGCCTCACACTTAAGATATTGCCCTATTGACCCGGGAATCAAAACACCCTTCCAACCAGACATGTTTCCAAGTGGAGATAAGAAGAGCTGAATCTACCTGAACCAGGATTATATTCCTGCTGAGTATCTTTTCTATGCTACCATTAAATAAACATTTTTTAAAATTTCTCCCCTCTTTGCTTCTTGATACCCGAACTCCTACCCTCTTCTTCATCACACTGGATCTCAGAGTCCAACCCCGGGAACTTGGTCTATAAGTGAATGTTCACCTTTGCCTTGCCTGGATCCAGGCCACCATGCCACTCCAGCTTCAAACATGTGTGTCCTTGGGTAACTCCCTACTCCCCCATTTCAGACTACAGCTTCCCTCTATGTGTTGTCTCCCTCATTAGAATGGAAGCTCCTGGAGAGTGGAGCCTGTCTGTCTTGCACAATCAGCACCCGTAAGATGAAAGTTCAATTAAAAAAATAAAACAATAAGATGTATATTCCCAACTCCCAGCGCAGTGTCAGATATCTAGTAAACATTTAATAAATGCTTTTGAAAATTCATTCATTCATTTTTGTTATGCTAGGTAGGCTGTAATTTTTTTTTCATTTGTTCTAATCTTGAGCATGAAGCTGATGTATAAAAGGCCAAGCCCATGATCACATTAGCTATTTTGACTGCCTTGTTGTTAATCTACTCTTGATTAATCCTTTTGGGGCCCTTATTTAGTTATCACTGCTTCCTTGTGTATATTTTCACAAACCACCCCCTTAAATAATATATCCTTAGCTCTCAAGAAGCTTACTTTCTACTATGAAAATGCATGCATGTACACCAGAAATTAAATACAAGTCTAATTCAAATAAAGAGAGAGTACAAATATCTAGGTTGGGAGTGGGAAGAAGGATCATGGAAGTACCTCTTAAAGGAAGCAGCACCTAAGTTGAGTCTTTAAGGAAGCTTAAGATTCTAACAAGCTTCAGTAGAGGCAGGGAGGGAAAGAGCTAAAAGGTGAGTTTGGCTGAAATACAGAGTGCAAAAAGGGAAATAATACAGGTAAGTCCAGAGAGGTAAGTGGGAGCCAGATGGAGGGCTGCCCCTGTCTCAGGGATACTCTCTGTCACTTAAGCAGTGAAATGACATGGTCAGACCTGTTTTAGAAATATTAAATCTTTTTTGTTATAACAACTGAAGATAATTTATTTGACTACTGACCAAATCTCTATTGACAATAAAGATGGTAGAAAACTTTTCTTCACTAAATGAGACTGTCCTTGTCCATAAAAAATATTCCATAAAAACATTCCCCTAAAATCTATGCACTTTGCATAGATTATTTCATTTGATCATAATAGCTCACATTTATGCAGTGTTTTGAGTTTTACAATGAGTTAACCTCATATCAACCCAATTAGGTGTCATCCCCAAGCTAGTAAGTAATGTGAGCTCCATTACTAAGATGAGGAAATTGAGGTTCTGAGACTTACTCAGGGAGAGACACAAAGATCGTGGTAGAGGCATGTCTCCACCCTTGGTCTTTGGTCACCATATCTTTTGCTCTTATTACATGCAGTTGTCTGTTGAAATTATTTTCGAATTGGATTTTTGCACAGTATAATTTCATTTTTTTTCATTAATAGTTATGCAGTCAAAAGCCTTGATATCCAGGTCTTTTTTTTTTCTAATACCCAGTAAAACAAGTTTGCACATGTTAAAGACTTTCCTCTATTTTCAGGAAAAGCTCTAAATATTTTCTGACAACTCAAAACTTGGTTATTCACGTGGTAACTTAAATTTCTCTCACAGTGGTTAGTTTGTATCACTATAACTATAGTTAATTTCTCCTGTTTCCCAGATTGCTAATTTTAAAAGGCTTAGTTAATCCTCAAATATCTAATAGGGACAAGAACTGGACCTTTGATTTCATTGCTATAGGGAACTTCCAGGTAAGGGAACTCCATCAACTTATGCAAGTTAGCATCTTCTCTGCAATTTACAATCCTCCCTAAGTTGCCTCTTAGAGCACTGAAAGATTGGGACCTCATAGCGTGTAAGAGAGACAGGACCTTGAACCCAGGTCTTCAATGCTTCAAGGCCAACTGGCTCCCCACTAAACCCCCACTGCTTCTCTTAACATTTATAGAGTGCTTTAATATTGCAAACATATATGTGTATATTATCCTCCACTTCACACATTATTATCTTGTTTGTTATTTTAGTTTTTTATCTCATTTGATTTTATATGAACTCCCTCGTTTGGACACCATACACAATAGGATACCAAGGAGAGATGCTCAGAATTATAGGTAAGTATTCTCTGTGCCCCGTTTCGGGAAAAGTGATGTGAGCAATGCTGGTCTCTTCCCCTTTTCCTCCTCTACCCTCCCCCCCCAACCCCCACAACACCACCACTCTAGCCAGCCCTTCAGTGTCTGTGTGTCACCTATGTTCTTTATCCCGCTTGTCCAGGTCGTGTTTCTTGTACTGCAGATGATGCTGCACCCTCTCCAGGTCCCCAACAGAGGCAGCTTTGTGAAGTTTGCCCAGGTCCTTGCACCGGATACAATACCCTGGGGCGTTTGGGGGAGTGAGGATGGAGCTGCTACTCCCTGCACCCTTGATGATGCTGCTGCTCTCACTTCGGTCGAAAGAAGGGGAAGAGGACAACTGTACCTTCTTTTTTATGGACCCAAAAAACTTCATCATGATGGTAGCAAAAGGTCCTGGGTGCCTTTGTATCAGTCCCTATTCCTCTCTCCAGACTACAGAAAAGCTTTCAGATACAGAGCTGGATAAAGCATAACGTCCTCTGTAACCCTGGCAACCCAGAGGTGGAAGGCATTGTATCCCTGGGAAGGTAACCGCCGGCTGGGTGCTTAGAATTCAGATCGGCCCTGCCTGGACCCTGACCCTGAAGTCGAAACTAGTTAGAATAGAGCTGCTCCCCTAAGCTTCTTTCAGGTCTCCCTGAGCCGGGGCCAAGAATGTGTCTGGGCGTGGCGTGGGCTGGGGATAGGGGGTGTCGCGCCTGCTACTAGAACAAGAGTCATAGGGGAAATGTGGCAAAGAGCGACGAAGTCTGGCGAAGGCTGGCACTTTCACTGCAAACTCTGACCCGGGCAAAACTTGTTGGTAAAATTCCTCTTTCCTGCTTATTATCAATGATAATCCTGTGCTCAATGTGATTTCTGGTTCTCTCATTGTTTGGGGTCGCCTTGGTCTGGATGTACTGTAGGTTGGCAATGGTCTTTCTAAAATGTATAACCCAGAATTGGACATAGTACTCTAGATGTCTGATATATGTGTGTTTGCTTATACATACACAAACATATATAATACATTATATACATATATAAGTATGTGCACACACACTGAGAAAGGTATAATATGTGATCTTTGACTTGATAGAATCGTGATCACAAGGAATGAAGTGATATACATATACTGCAGTTATATATAATCACATCTATAAAGCTACATAAGTACGTATAAAATTATAAAGGTTATATATCACATATATATTTATATGTGTATACATGTAAGTCATATATATAATATATATATGACTATGTCAGAACAAAAAGATGTGATTTATGATTCCATAAACATATCATGGTCACAAGGAGGGAAGTTTTATATATTTACATATATATGTGTGTGTGTGTGTATGTGTATGTATATGTATGTGTATATGTATACATATATATGACTTCTATTAATGAAATCAGAAATCATATATTATAGTTCATATATAGTTATATGTACATAACTATATAGTTATGTGTATAACTATATATCTGAAACTAAATGTCTAAAACATATGTATATAAGTATATGTTATATAATTACATATATAGTGTAGCTTATATATAACTATATTTTAGTTATATATACATAAAACTACATGTACATAAAATGAAATTGTTTTACATGTATGTGTAGTTTCATATATACTATATACACATATAGCTACATAGTTACATATAACTATTTTCATATATTTTATAGAAAGCAGTAATGCTTTACATATATTACAGTATACTTATATATTTTATAATTATATATGTACTTATATAACCATATATTTATATATGTAGTTGAATACATATATATCTATATCTATATATGCGGCAAATACATGACATGGTGGACAGAGTGTTGATCTTAGAGTCAGGAGGACCTGAGTTCAAATCCAGGCTCAGATACTTACTAGCTATATGACCCTGGGCAAATCACTTAACCCTGTTTGCCTCAGTTTCCTCACCTGTAAAATGAGCTGGAGAAGGAAATGACAAACTACTCTATTATCTTTGCCAAGAAAACCCCAAATGGGGTCATGAAGAACCAGACACAACTGAAAAATGACTGAACATATATCTATGTGTATCACTTCTCTTCTTGTGGCATGATGCTTCTATTAATGAAGTCAGAGATCATATTAACCTTTATGCTTTCTCTGACGTTGTTGACTTAAATTGAATTTAGACTCTACTACAATTCCAGGTATTTTCCACAATAATTACTAGCTAGCAATATTTCCTAATACCTTATACTTGTAAGACTTATATTTTGAACGAAAAGGCAGGACTTTGCATCTGCTGCTCTTGAATTTTATCTAACTCATCTCAGCCCAGCCTGCCAGCATCTTTTGGATTCTAATTGTCATATTTATTTAATTAATTTATTTAATTAACTTCATGCCACCTGAAAATCGGATAAGTCTGTCCTTTATATGTTTATTCTCTCAATCATGGAATGCATTCCCTTCTCACCTCCCTTTCTTTCTATCCTTTAATTCATCCAAGGCTCAACTCAAGCACTATCTTACACGAAGCTTTTCCTAATCTCTGCCCACTTGCTATTCTCCTCAAGAAGGCCAGTTTGGCTGGGCCAAAATGTGTGTGAAGAGGAATTATAGGTAATTAGTCTAGAAAGGTATTTTCTTATTTATTGAACAAGGCAATATTTATAATAAGCATTTAGCACAGTGCCTTGCAGATATAGGTGCTAAGTGCTATAAAAATATTTATTCCCTTCCCCTACATAAATACTATTATACTAATAATTACATAATAATTGCATAATTACTCCTCACTTTGGAGACTACTGCTCTATACAGACTGGATCCAAGAGCAGAATAGAAATCTTCAAGTAAGTTGCTATATTACTAAACGTAAGGTACCCTACACAGAATGGGCCTTGCACTAGCCTACTAAGTATGTGGAAAATTTTACTCAAGTAACTTAAAGACAATTTTAACTACATAAGACTGAAAATTTTTACATAAATACAACCCAATGTGGCTAAAGTTTGAAGGGAAGCAGGTAACCAGAAAAAAAAAATCTCAAAAAAAGTTTCTTTGATAAAGATTTCATTTCCAATTGACTTCTGGAAGCCCAGATGGTAGAGTAAGAAGTACATTGTTCCCACCCTCCCTTACTGACCTCTAAAAACCCAGAAAATATCATCCTAGGAAAAACCCTGGAATAGCTGAGCCAGCAGAAAGATGGGGTACAGCAATCTTATAGCCCAGGAAGCTTGGGGGACTAACAGAAAAGGTCTCTCTTGCTCTGGTGGAAGGGGAGTAGGACAGGATGGGTGCCATCCCAGCAAGCCAAAAGCAAGCCCCACCTTAGCAAACCAGGGCAAGATCCTGAACTCCAGCGTGGTACAGCAGTCAAGCACCAACACCAGGACCAGCTTCCCTCTACCCCAAGTGCCTTGCCACAGGTAGGGGAACCGGCAGACTCCAGCTTGGAAAACCACCACATGTGCCGGAAGGCAGGCATTCTCCAGCATTCTCCATCCTCCCAGTCCTTCAGCACAACTCCAGGAAGCACAAAGCCAGGAGGCATAATTCCAGGAGGGCAGGCATCCTCCAGCAGCCAAACCTTCCAGCGCTTCAAAGCAGCCAGGGTGAGCTGGTGCTCTCCACAGGCCTGACCCCCACCCCCAAGAGCTTCAGTGTTGCTGACCCCAGCTCAACATTAGGTAAATTCAAGACCCCTACAGCCTCCAGCTGCCAACACCTGAGGCCCCAGCAACACAAAGCCAGTGACCAGGTCCCTGGCCCCCAGCATGAGAAGCTAGGGTCAGTGCCTCCTGTGCTCCAGAAGGAGAGCTCCACTTAAAAAGCCAAGAAATAGGCAAACACCATGAGCAAAAAGCAGAAACAGACAATGACCCTAGATTCTTATAATGGGGACAGGGAAGATCAAAACACAAATTCAGAAGAGGACAACATTGTCAATATACCCACATCTGAAACCTCAAAGGGGAATATGAATTGTTCTCAAGCCCAAAAAGCTTTCTTGGAAGAGCTTAAGACGGATTTTAAAAATCAAATAAAAGACACAGAAGAAAATCTGGGAAAAGAAATGAGAGGTATGCATGACGGAGTCAACAGATTGGGAAAAGAGGACAAAAACTCCCTGTAGAAAATGAGTTCTTAAAAAATACAATTGTTGGAGCAGCTAGGTGGCCCTGTGGATGGAACACTGGCCCTGGAGTCAGGAGGATCTGAGTTCAAATCCAGCCTCAGACACATAACACTTACTAGCTACGTGACCCTGGGCAAGTCACTTAACCCCATTGCCTAGCCAAAAAATAAAAAAAAAAAATACAATTGGCCAAATGGGGGAAAAAAAGTACACTGAATAAAACAACTCCTTAAAAAGTAAAATGAGCCAAATGGAAAAGGACAAAATCTAATTGAAGAAAACAATTTGTTAAAAATTAGAACTGGGCAAGTGAAAGCTAATGACTCTATGAGACAACAAGAATCAGTCAAATAAAATCAAAAGAATGAAAAAACAAGAGGAAGCATAAAATACTCATTGGAAAAACAACAGACTGGAAAACAGATCTAGCAGAGATAATTTAAAAAACTATTGGTCTACCTGAAAGCCATGGTGAAAAACAGAGCCAGGATGACATTTTTCAAGAAATCATCAAAGAAAACTGCCCAGAGGTCCTTGAACCAGAGGGTAAAATAATCATTGAAAGAATCTGAAAGAGATCCCAAATTGAAAACACCAAGGAATATTGTAGCCAAATTCCAAATCAGGTCAAAGAGAAAATACTGTAAGCAGATAGAAAGAAACAATTTAAATATCAAGAAAGCACAGTCAGGATTACATGGGATATTGCAGCTTCTACATTAAAAGATCAGAGGGCCTGGAATGTGATATTCCATAAGGCAAAGGAGCTTGGACTGCAATCAAGGATCAACTACCCAGTGAAATTGAGCATAATCTTTCAGGGGAGGAGATTGACATTCAATGAAATAGGGGACTTCCAAACCTTTCTAATGAAAAGACCAGAGCTCAACAGAAAATTTTATCTTCAAATACAAGACTCAAAAGAGGCATAAAAAGGTAAATAGGAAAGAAAAAAATATATCATGTTATCCAATAAGGGCAAACTGTTTACATCCCTATAAGGAAAAATGCTACTTGTAACTCGAGAACTGTATCTTTATTGTGACATTTAAAAGAGGTATACATAGATAGATGGCATGGGTATAAGTTGACTTTGATGTGATGGTAAAAAATCTAAGTGGTGGGAAGGGATTGTATTGGAAGAAGAGGAAAGGAGGAGGCAGAAAAGGGTAAATTACATCACAAGAAGAGGCACAAAGACCTATTACAGTAGAGGGAAAGAAGGGAGGGAGATGAGCATTGTTTGAACCTTATTCTCATCAGATTGGGCTCAAAGAGGAAATAAAATAATCAGGTATAGAAATCTAACATACTCCATAGGAAGCAAGAGGGGAAAGAAAAGGGTGGGGGGGTGTGTGGAAAAGAGGGAAGGATTAGTAAGGGTAAAGGGGAAACAAAGGGAGGGGACTGATAGAAGGGAGGGCAGACAAAGGGAAGTGGTGGTCAAAAGCAAAACACTAGTCAGGTGGGAAAGGGAGAAAGGAGAGAGAAAAGCATAAACAGGGGAAATAGGATGGAGAGAAAGACACAGATAGTAATCATAACTGTGAATGTGAATGGGCTGAACTCTCCCATAAAATGGAAGCAAATAGCAGAATGGATTAAAAACCATAATCCTATAATATGCCATTTACAAGAAACACATTTAAAGGACAGGAATATACACAGGGTAAACATAAAAGGCTGGAGTAGAATATATTATGCTTCAGCTGAAGTAAAAAAAAAAAAAAGCAGGGGTAGCAATCCTGATCTCAGGCAAAGAAAAAGCAAAAAGAGATCTTATCAAAAGAGACGAAGAAGGAAACTACATAGCGCTAAAAGGTACCATAGACAATGAAGTAATATCATTACTAAACACATATGCACCAAATGGTATAGCATCCAAATTCTTAGAGAAGTTCAGAGAGTTACAGGAAGAAATAGACAGCAAAACTATACTACTGGGGGACCTCAACCTCCCCCTGTCTGAACTAGATAAATCTAACCACAAAATAAATAAGAAGGAAAGAGGTGAATAGGATTTTAGAAAAGTTAGGTATGGTAGACCTCTGGAGAAAACTGAATGGGGATAGAAAGGAATATATGTTTTTCTCAGCGGTACATGGCACATACACAAAAATTGACCATGTACTAGATCATAAAAACCACACAACTCAATGCAGAAAGGCAGAAATATTAAATGCATCCTTTTCAGATCATGATGCAATAAAATTATATGTAATAAAAGGCCATGGACAGATAGACTAAAATAATTGGAAACAAATTAATCTAATCCAAAAAAATGAATGGGTCAAACAACAAATCATAGAAACAATCAATAACTTCATCCAAGAGAATGACAATAATGAACCAACATACCAAAACTTATGGGACTCAGTGAGAACAGTTCTTAAGCGAAGTTTTATATCTCTTAATGCTTACATGAATAAAATACAGAAAGGGGAGATTAATGAATTGAGCATACAACTAAAAAAGCTAGAAAAAAAAACAAATTAAAAATCCCCAATTAAATACTAAATTAGAAATTCTGAAAATCAAAGGAGAAGTAAATAAAATTCAAAGTAAGAAAACTATTGAACTAATAAATAAAACTAAGAGCTGGTTTTATGAAAAGAAAATCAACAAACCATTGGTTAATTAAATTTAAAAAAAAAGAAAGGAGAAAATCAAATTTCCAGTATCAAAAATGAAGAGGGTGAATTCATCACCAATGAAGAGGAAATTAAAGCAATAATTAGCAACCATTTTGCCCAACTGTATGCCAATAAATTTGACAGTCTTAGTGAAATGGATGAATGTTTACAAAAATATGAATTACCCAGATTAATGGAAGAGGAAATAAAATACTTAACCCCATTTCAGAAAAAGAAATTGAACAAGCCATCAATGAACTCCCCAGGAAAAAATCTCCAGTGGCAGATGGATTTACAAGTGAATTCTACCAAACATTTAAAGAACAATTAATTCTAATATTATATAAATTATTTGGGAAAATAGGCAAAGAAGGAGTCCTACCAAATTCTTTCTATGATAGAAATACAGTGCTGATACCTAAACTGGGAAGAGTCAAAAGAGAGAAGGAAAATTATAGACCAATTTCCCTAATAAATATAGATGCAAAAATTTTAAATAAAATTTTAGCTAAGAGATTACAGAAACTAATCTGGAGGATAATACACTATGACCAAGTAGGAGTTATACTAGGAATGCAGGGCTGGTTTAATATTCTGAAAACTATCAGCATAATTAACCATATCAACAGCAAAACTAACAGAAATCATATGATTATCTCAATAGATGCAGAGAAAGCATTTGACAAAATATAACACCCATTCCTATTAAAAACACTAGAGCGCATAGGAAAAAATGGAGTCTTCCTTAAAATGATAGGTAGCATCTATCTAAAACCATCAGCAAGCATTATATATAAGGAGGATAAGCTAAAGGCATTTCCAATAAGATGGTGTGAAACAAGATGTCCACTAGCACCACTGTTATTCAATACTGTACTAGAAATGTTAGCTTTAGCAATGAGAAGAAAAAGAAATCGAAGGAATTAGAATAAGCCAAGAAGAAACAAAGCTGTCACCCTTTGCATATGATATGATGGTATACTAAGAGAATCCTAGAGAATCAAGTAAAAATTACTTGAAATAATAAATGGCTTTAGCAAAGTTGCAGGATATAAAATAAACCCATAGAAATCATCAGCATTTCTATATATTACCAACAAAGCCCAACAGCAAGAGACAGAATGAAAATTGCTTTTAAAATTACTGTAGACATTATAAAATATTTGGGAGTCTATCTGCCAAAACAAACCCAGGAACTATATTAAGACAATTACAAAATACTTTTCACAATCTAAATACTTGGGAAAATATCAGTTGCTCATGGGTAGGATGAGCTAACATAATAAAAATGACAACTCTACCTAAATTAATTTACTTCTTCAGTGCCATACCAATCAAACTACCAAAAAATATTTTATAGAGCTAGGAAAAACTATAAAAAAATTCATCTGGAAGAACAAAAGGTCCAGAATATCAAGGGAATTAATAAAAAGAAATGCAAGGGAAGGTGGCCTAACTGCACCAGATCTTAAATTGTATTATAAAGCAGTAATCATCAAAACTACTTGTTACTGGCTAAGAAACAGATTGGTGGATCAGGTTAGGCACGCAAGATACAATAGTCAATGACTATAGTAATCTACTGTTTGATAAATCCAAAGACTCCAGCTTCTGGGATAAGAACTCACTATTTAACAAAAACTGATGAGAAAACTGGAAAATTGTATGCCAGAAACTAGGCACAGACCAACATCTTACACTCTACTCCAAGATAAAGTCAAAATGGGTACATGCTTTAGATACAAAGGTTCGTACTATAAGCAAACTAGGAGAGCAAAGAATAGTTTAATGGTCAGATCTATGGAGAACACAAGAATTTCTGACCAAAGAAGAGATAGAGAACATGATGAAATGCAAAATGGATGATTTTGATTACATCAAATTGAAAAGGTTTTGCACAAAGTTAATGCAACTAAGATTAGAAGGGAGGCAGAAAGCTAGGAAAAAAATTTTACACCCAATGTCTCTGATAAAGTTTCATTTCTAAAATACATAGAGAACTGAGTCAAATTTATAAGTCATTCCCCAATTGATAAATGGTCAACGGATATGAAGAGGAAGTTTTTAGATGAAGAAATTAAAGCTATCTATAGTTATATAAAAATGCTCTAAATCGCTATGGATTAGTGAAACACAAATCAAAACAACTCAGAGGTATATCACAACTATCAGATTGGCTAACATGACAGTATACAAAAATGATAAATGTTGGAGAAGATGTGGGAAAATTGGAACAGTAATACATTGTTGATGGAGCTGTGAACTGATCCAACCATTCTTGAGAGCAGTTTGGAACTATGCCCAAAGGGCTATAAAACTGTGCATACCCTTTGAACCAGCAATATCACTTCTAGGACTGTTTTCCAAAGGGATCATAAAAATGGGAAAAAGACACACATGTACAAAAATACTTAGAGCAGCTTGTTTTGTGGTGGCCAAGAATTGGAAATTGAGGGGATGCCCATCAATTGGGGAATGTCTAAACAAATTGTGGTATATGAATATAATGGAATACTATTGTTCCATAAGAAATGATGAGCAAGAAGACTTCAGAAAATCCTGGAAAGACTTACATGAACTGATGCTGAGTGAAGTGAGTAGAACCAGGAGAACATTGTACATACTAACAGCAACACTGTATGATAACTAACTTTGATAGACTTACCTCTTCTCAGCAATGCAAGGATCTAAGGAAACTCCAAAAGATTCATGATGGAAAATGCTATCTACATCCAGAAAAAGAACTATGGAGTCTAAATGCAGATCAAAGCATACTATTTGCTCTTTTTTTTTAACCATTGTTTCTTCTTTTTCGTGGTTCCTCCCATTGGTTCTAATTCTTCTTTACAACATGGCTAATGTGAAAATATGAATAATATGAAAGTATATGTAGAGCCTATATCAGTTTGCCCACTGTCTTGGGATAGGGGAAGGGGAGGGAGGAGGAGGAAATTTGGAACTCAAAATCTCATGGAAGTGAATACTGAAAATTAAAAATAAATATTTTTTAAATAAAATAAATAAATAAAATAAAATTTTAAATAAAAAGTAAATTTTTTAATAGATAAAGCATGGGGTAGGAGTCTTACAACATCAAGACAAGGGCCTTATATTCTTAAACATCCCCAGAACTACAAACCCTACTCTATCTTGAGAGAGGGGAATGGGAACAAGAAATTTGAGTCCATGACAAATATGGAGAGTAGTACTGAGTTTAAAACTGGTTTCCCCAAACCCAAACTGGGTACTATTCTGCCTAGGATAAAATGAACTTAACTTCTTTTAGCTCCACAGAAGCCCCATCAGTCAGTTGAAATTTGGATTAGACTTCAAATTTATTTATCTAAAACTCTTTCAATTCTATGATTACTCAGTGATACTCTCTGTTACCCACTCAGGATAATATCCAGCATAATAGCTAGTGAGGCATTGCTTAGCTGAGGCCCTAAGAATCAACAACCTGGGCCAATCCCAAGCTTTCACTTGCCATTGTGGTTTGTCAAAGTTTCCACACTGGGCTTGGAAGCTTGACTTCTTAATAGAGGAACTAGGCTGCCATTATAATAGGCCCCTTCCCCAACTCCAGGGATAGTTCCATATTTGACTTTAGCTTATAGAAAAAGGGAAATAGTTAAAAAAAAAAAAAGAATCAGATATGGAACAGGCAGCTTTATTCTCAAACTAAAAAAGGAAATGCTAAGTGATAATCACACAATAATAAGACTAGAATCCAGTAATTTATCACAATCAAATACAATAGCAAGCTTATATTCAGATTTTGCAGTGCTGCTAATTACCTCAGAACATTTCACCTTCACAAGGCACAAGACAATTTAATACTAAGTGGAATTTTCTTTCTAATTTTCAGTCTCTCTGTCTCTGTCTCTCTCTGATGTCTCTCTCTCTGTCTCTGTCTCTCTCTTTTTTCTGTCTCTCCTCCCCTCCCCATGAAAACGATTCCCTTGGCCCCAGCTCATTCCTTCTGCCGTAATCCTAATCACTCTGGTATAAGCTCTTACTTCTATTACCTCTAGTTTCTTACAATATTCTCAAGGTCAGTGCTAAAGGAAAGAAATACAAAAAAGAGTCAAAGGAAATCTAGAGGCCCTAGCAGAATTCTAGCTAGTTGAGTCCATGCTAGACTCTCCATATGGGAAGCCCCCCACCAACTTTCTAAGAGTCCTCTGGAGAAAATCCCTCCAATAATTATAATGATAATAATAATGATAGCTAACATTTATATAGTACTTACTACATGTTAGGCCCTCTTCTAAGCACTTTACAAATATTATCTCATTTGATCCTTACAACAACCCTGGGAGGTGGGTACTATTATTACCCGCATTTTACAGATGAGGAAACTGAAGCAAACAGAAGTTATTGTCCAGGGTCACACAGCTAGTAAGTATCTGAAGCTGGACTTGAACTAAGGTCTTCCTGACTCCTAGTCCTGCATTCAATTCACTGTGCCCCCTAGTTACCCTGCAAATGCAAAGAGTCCTAAAATTATGCCAAATTCCCTACATCAAGTAGAATGGCTAGCTAGATTGCCCTTGGCTGAAGATACAAACACTCGAAACATGCACAAATTTTTGTCCTTTCCCTGCCATCATCCTTTTCCCACTGTCCAATTCTGGTAGAAGCCTGACTTTCAAACAGCTGAAGAAAGCTATGGAATTGGAATCTGTTAGAACATCCATTGGTTCCTCACCCTACCTCTGCTTCACAGGGAAAATTGCTATTTGCAGTAAGGTTGCTTTTAGCTGTAATCTCGGGTTTCCCAGAAGAAGGAAAGTAAAAATGCTTTTCCATGCATCAGATAATAGGACAGGTTGCTGTCTTCCCACAGAGAAAGCAGTGATGAGCATAAAGGAATTACAATGTGCATTAAAAGAATAACTTCAATAGGATTTGGAAACTCAACTTGTAGCCAGCTTGTAATTACCTGCCAGGAGGCAGAGAGCAAGTCTGCGTATATAATTCAGTTTGACAATTCTTCTTATTAGCTATTCCACATTTTTCATGAACAGGTTCAATCAAGCACTGTGTGTATGTGTATATATATTTATATATGTATATACATATATATTTATATATGTATATACATATATAGTATGTATACACACACATCTTCATATATATATGCACACATATATATACACACACACATATACATACAGATCTCCAAGGCAGATTTTTTTCCAGTGGCTCCTCTTTCTCAAATGTCAGCTCTTCCTTTTGTTCCAGCCCACTCTTGCTGCTGCTGCCACCACAACTGACCACTTCAGTAGACATTACAGCCACAGCTTTAATGGCCTACCAGGAACTCATGACCTTCTGGAACTTACAAGGTCACCTGGGCTCATCCACCTTGAGGTTGCTGCTCAGTCACCTAGTGACTTGGGAAGATATACAACTTCCACTATTCCCTTACTCTACTCTCCCACGAAACTGAAGTGATTATGATTTGGAGCAATAAAAAGAAAAGAAACATATTTTTTGGAGGGGGTGAGGTCATGGGTTTGAGCTTCTCCCCATTGTTTTTTTTTTGTTGTTTTTTTTTGTTTGGGGTTTTTTTTTGTTTTTGTTTTTGTTTTTTGGCTAGGCAATGGGGTTAAGTGACTTGCCCAGGGTCACACAGCTAGCAAGTGTTATGTGTCTGAGGTCAAATTTGAACTCAGGTCTTCCTGAATCCAGGGTGGGTGCTCTATCTACTGCGCCACCTAGCTGCCCTTTCCATTGGTTTTTAAGCAGAACTGCGGGTATACAGATAAGTCTTGATTAGTACAAATAATGAATTCCCTAAAGTTGTCCCATGAATTCACACTATTTGAACTTATAATTATGTAAAATATGGTAGTTGGTTCCAGCTCAATTCAAACATGTAGTGCAAATCCAGATAATGTGAGTAACTTATAAGATTCATTATTTGCATTAATTAGAACCTAGCTAAGTTCTGGCTTGAGAACCAATGGGAAGAGTTCATGTATGTAAACTCAATTCTATAAAGACAGAATCTATATAGACTCAAAAGCAGATTGGGAAAAGGGGAAAATTACACATATGTGTCCTATATAAAGGAAATCCAATGAGAAACTTCCTAACACATGGCTTTATTAGATTGGGCATCCAAAGAACTGGGTTCAAAACAAGCCTCTCTTATTTATTAGGTATGTCCAACGCCATGAAATGGAAACAATGTACTTCAATTGCCTATTTCACAGGATTTTTGCAAAAATGGAGATAAAATATGTAAAGCGCTAGATGAACCACAAGATACTAGGTACGTGGAAGCTATTAGTATCTCCAATAATAATCGTAATAAAATTGTCCATTTTATCTAGTTTTTATCTAGTCTATTTTCATCTATCCTCATTAAAAACTCATGAAAATATTTTTCAACTTCCACAAATTTCATACTAGGTTATACTAGGTTTCAGCCAAACATTTGTCATTAAGTTACAAGGTTTTAATTAATGATTTGCCTCTATGTTTGAATTATTAACAAACTTAATTTATTAATTTATTATTCCCTATAGATATCAGGTAGGGTTTTTATAACATACACATTGGTCCTCTCCCCAATAAGCATTACATATATATTAGCAAATAATTATACAATTATATAATAATTTTCTGCCCACAAATTATACACCGTATAATACATATATAATGATGGAGTCTGTTACTTGCTAAATAGGATTTCTAAGTAGCCAAGCCATGGCCCAAATGTAGTCAGAGTACTAGATCATGGTGCTAGATGGTTGGAAATGTTACCTATATGTACATCATATGCCATTTAGAGACATCATTGAAGTTCTGCAGGATATCAGGTATGGCAGACAGAATGGAGAGAGTCTATCCCTTGAAGAAATCTTGACAGGTCAAGGCACAAGCACAACAAACAACATATGGATTTACACACTGGGCCACAAACAGCCCAACACTGAGACCAAAGGACCCACAGGATGAGCTTACATTTTGGTTATTTGGACAGAAAAAAAAAAGCAGCAGCACCTGTTCATTGGGGTGGGTATGCATCATTTCTATATTCTCAAGTCCAGCGATTCTAGAGTTGAATGAACAGTATGAATGCTAGCAGTGGAGAGAATACATTTCACATCAGGAATGGAAACTAGCAGAGGAGAAAAAGGGGGAGAAAGCCAAGGCCAGTTAGATAATAGCCTGTTCTATTATCCTTTGCAGGATTGTCCTTATGCTTTAGGGGGTGAGCTAACTTCAATAAACACAATTTTCCTATCTCCTGCTCTACGTTATATGTACCTTAAAAACAAAGTCAACTCTTATGATCTATTCTAATAGAACGCTGCAAAAGTATGATATAAACTAACATACAGAATCAAAATATGGGTGTTGGAAGAGACCTTAAAAATCATGGAGTCCAGCCTTCCAATCAATGTAAGAATTGTTTCTGCACCACAGTCAGACAGTTTCTACTTGAAGGGAATTGTCTCAGGAGAAGTCCATTCCATTGCTATAAAGTTTATTTTTCCTTATACAAGTCAAAACCTGGCTGCTGTCATCACTAGTCTTAGCGATCTGTTCGAGAGACACCCAAGGCTTCACAACGGCCCTTCACATATTTGAAAATAGACATCATGCCTTTCCTTGGTCTCTATCTTAACCATTCTTAGTTCATCCATATCTCTTCTCAGAATTTATCAATGTCCCTCCTAATACGTAGCACTCAACTAAACACAATAACTGGACAGGGTCCCTTCAGCCGAGAGTTGAATGTGACTATTATCCTCTGTGATTTAAACCCTATTATTGTATTCTATTCTATAAGGCTATATTACTATAGCCTTAGGGTATATTTAACTCTTTTAGCAAGTAATAACTCTTTTATGATCAACTAATATTGACATATCTTTTTTCCAGTGAACTGCTGTAACCCCCTCCTTCCCACTGTCAATAACAGCGTCAATAGGGCAACTGAAATTGTGCAGATGCTGGGTTTGAACCCAGGGCTTCCTGGCTAAGGCCAGCTTCACCCTTCCTGTCTCATACAAATCATTCCCCCCCCCTCCCGAAGGCAACATAGGGGCAGGGCGAATCAGGAGAAAGAGGAACCTAGACTATATTTGTCCCAGGGGATCCAGCAGACCCCATCGCACTCATTTTCAGTTTGAGCTTCACAGAGTCGTTAAGGGCTAGAAGAGACTTGGGAGGTCATCTAGTACAACATCTTCACTTTATAGAAAAAGAAATTGAAGCTCAGGGAGCAAGGGCTTTGACCATTTTCACAAAGGAAAGTAACAGAGCAGGTTCCGAGATTCGAACCCGAGCCCTCTGAAGCCAGATCCAGCACGCTTTCCATTAGGTCACATCTCGTCCCCATCTCTGCTACTTTGTTGCGCATCTTCTTTCAGCGCGAGAATGGAAAGAAGCTCTAGCACGGGAAGCAGCCTGGAGCTCAGCCCCCCCCCGCGAGCTTGAACTTCAGAGCTCTCTCAGGGATAGCTAACGGACCCAGCACATGCGCACTCACCCGCGCGTGACTTTACGGTTGCGCCCATGCGCGTGACCCACGGAAGTGATACAGGCATGCGCAGTTCAGTCCCCCTCGCAGTGTTGCCAAGGCTACAACCATCTCTAGATTTGAATCCTTTATAACTGTTGCGCGCTCTGGAGTTTCTTAATCTCCAGGCTCAGGTCATTGCAGTTTTCTGGAGCGGAGGCGAGGGCCCGGAGAAGGCTGAGAGGATAAGGGAGAACCCCTCGTGAGTTCTCCCGACCGCCTCTGAAGGATGAAGAAGATTTTCAGCTTCGGCAGAAAGAGAGAGCTGTCTCCCTCTCGAGCCTCCTTCCCCCCGCGGAGGGACAGCGGGGTCCAAGCTTTCGGTCCTAACTCAGGATACCTCGTCAGGGCCAAGGACCTGGGGAAGATCCACAAAGCTGCCTCCATCGGGGATGTGGCGAAGGTGCAGCAGCTGCTGCTGCTGGGGAAGTCCGGCGTGAACGATCGGGATAAAGTGAACCGGTAAGAGGGAGCGGGGAGGGGGAGGAGAAGGGAAGCCCCCCCCGGAGCCTCCTGAGACTCCCCCACCCTCCCCCCTCGTGGGTCCGTGTCTTCACTGACCCTTGGAAAAGCTGCTCCCCTCAGCACCGGGGACAGGGCAGCGCCTCCCGTCAGGGTCAGGGTCAGGCTTCACCTCCTGGACATTGGACAGCAAGTCCAGAAAGCTGGCGTCCCCTCACCCTCCTGCCCATCCAATTCTAATGAACGGTAAACTCCTTCATTTTACTTTGAGCCAGGGTCCAGCCAACTTATTCTTTCTCAATGGCGATGTGGGAGCAAATACTGCTCTCTTCTAGTGAAATGTTGTTTTGAGTCATTTCCGTTGTGTCCGATTGTCCGTGACGGCATCTGGGGCATTTTCTTGGCGAAGATACTGGAATGGTTTGCCGTTTCCTTCTCCAGCTCCTTTCACAGATGAGGAAACTGAGGCAAAGAGGGTTAAGTGACTTGCCCAGAGTCACATGACTCTGAGGCCAGATGTGAACTGAGGAAGATGAGTCTTCCAGACTCCAGGCCCAGCACTCTTATCCATCGTGCCTCCTAGTTGCCCCATCTGGTGAAATATGGCCACGATAAGTGGAGTGTAAAAGCGTCAAGGCAGAAAATTAATTTCTGCTTTTATTAAGCATCTACTGTATGTGTCAGGCACCTGCGTAACCGCAACAGATACAAAGAAATGGGGGAGCGGGGATTGTCCCTGAATTCTAGGAGGTCAGTCTAATGGGGGTGGTAATCAGTAAGGGAGACTGAGGAGAGGATCAGATACTCAGATACTTAGGAGCAGAATCAGGAAAAGAGTTAAAAAAAAAGGCCCTATCTGTTCACTGAAACAAGCGTTATTTTCTAAAGCAATATAAATGCATTTAAAAGTAAACTAAATTTGGGAAAACTTCCAATAAAACTAGCATGAAAGGCACTTTTACTAAAGTAAAATATCAGAAATTTGAATATTATTTTTATATACCTGTTCCATTTTTGTATGTGGCTAAGTTTGTATGAAGTAGATCATATGAAAAAGGGAAGTTGAGGAACTGTGAAGTGAGGGTGTTTGAAGGAGTATTGGCATGTATGTTGAAGAAGTATGATGCACTGGAGAGGAGGAAAGATTATAAGATAACATGGGTAAAAACAACTATGTATAAAAAAATACATACAAGATAAATTGGGAGTAGTCCCAGAGGGAAGTCACTAGTTTTCAGGAAGATGGAGAAAGACTTCTTGTAGAAGGGGAGACTTAAAGGAAACCAGGAGGTTGAAGCAAGGAGGGACAACATTCCAGTCATGAAGACAGCCAGTGAAGACACTTAATGTCAGGAGATGGAGTGCTATGTGTGAGGAACAGTCAATAAACAGACATTTATTGTGGCTACTGTGTAACCAACGCTTTGCTAAGAGTTGGGGAATCAAAGAATGGCAAAAGACAATCGCTGCTCTCAAGGCACTTAAAGTTCTCCTCACAATCTCCATAATCAAAGGCTTCATGTCATCTCCCTCATTTTCTAATTAAACTTTTTTTCCTTTAAGCATTAGTATCCAATATTTTTAAGAGATACAAAAATATTATTCAATGTTGTTTTTCTGTTTTGTTTAATTATTAATTCAAGGTAATATTGTCTTGTCAAAAATATTTTTCAACTGTGAATAGATTACTTGGCCTGGAAAGTCAAGAAGATCTGAATTCAAATTCATCCTCATACACTTTCTAGTTGTGTGACCCAGAGCAAGTTACTTAACCGCTGTTTGTTCAGTTTCCTCAAGTATGAAATGAGACTAATAATAGCACCTACTTCCCAGTGATATTACAAGGATCAAATGAGATAATATTTGTATAGTGCTTGGCACAGTGCCTGGGACATAGTATACACTTATTAGATGCTGGTTTCCTTCCTTCTCAGGCTACATTCAAGCGCATCACCATTGCTGCTGGAAGGATGGGGAAGGAAGAAATCTCTCCCTCTCCAACCTACCTTAGGCACTCTGGACGAAAACATGAGGGAAATACAAAAGGGGAGTCCTGAAGAACAAGAAAAAAAATGAAAAATATACATGTATGAATATTTAGATCCACATGCATTACATCAGGAATACATGATTTTGTTGGTGTTGATATTCCCTCCACCAATACATATTATAACCTCTTTACAACTTGGTAGATGGTCAGCTAGGGGCAGCTAGGTGGTTCAATGGATAGAATGCGCTGCCTGGAGCTAGAAAGACTCATCTTCCTGAGTTCAAATCTGGTCTCAGAACCTTATTAGTTGTGTGACCCTGGGCAAGTCACTTAACCTTCTTTACCTCAGTTTCCTCATCAGTAAAATGAGCTGGAGAAGGAAATGGCAAACCACTCCAGTATCTTTGCCAGAAAAACCCCAAACGGGGTCATGAAGAGTTGAACACCATTGAAATGACCGAACAACAAAGATGGTATTTGAGATTTGCTGTTGATAAACTATTCATCCTCCTTTAAGCAACCTGGTGATATCTTTAGGACCTTAGGTTGGGCCATGGACAGCAGAAGTACCAAGCTCTTTCTTCAAATCTTGCCAGCATGGTAGAACTACCAAAATGTGTACCCTGCTGGGATAACCTTTAGCAGCACAGATCCACTTCAACTGTCCAATGCTACATTGCAGTAAGGCTTTAGTGGAGAATGCACACACATGTGTATATGTGCTTATACAAATACACAATATGGAAATATCTAAATGTTTTTCTGAGGCAGCTGCTTTACTAAATGTTTTATAATTACAAATACTCTTAGTGGAAAGAAGTTGTTATTAGGCTTAACAGCTAGGCAGGTTGATACACACTTGTAATCTCAGCTACCCGTAAGGCTGAGGCTGGCAGATCTCTTGAACTCATGAGTTCTGAGCTGCAGTGGACTATGCCAGTAGGGTGTCTGCACTAAGTCTGGCATCATTATGGTTATTCCCAAAGTATAAGAGGCCATCAGGTTGCCTAAGGAGAGGTGAACCAGCTGAGGTCAGAAACTGTGCAAAGCTACCATGTCAATCTGTAGTGAAATCTTAATCTACCTGCTGTTTTTTTCCCCCTCACAATTTTGTTCATCATATCCAGTAATAAGAGCAAATGCATATTTTATATTTCTTTGGGTGACAATAGTGGCCACTTATATTTATTTTGGCAGTGATTTAGAGTTCAGGCACAAGAATAACGCTACATTTTATGTTAGAAATCACATTTACTAATAACTGTGCAATTTTGATTGTTGTAGTACATTATTAGGCAATCACATATCTCTCTCATTTCCACAGGACACCTCTACACCTTGCCTGTGCTAATGGATATCCAGATGTTGTTTCTCTCTTAGTAGAGAGAAAATGCAATCTAAACCTGCTTGACAATAACAGTCTAACGCCTCTAATTAAGGTATGTACTAGTTAATCACGCTGGTCAATGAAATTCATTTTGATTTTTTTCTTTGATTAAGAAAATATGCTTTACTAACTTATTTAAATATAACTAATGATGTTTTAGTATACTAAATTTTATCTTAGAGTATTTATTATTTCTTTCTCTATATTATATTGACAGGCAGTAGAGTGTCAGCAGGAGGAGTGTGCAACTATCCTGCTTGAACATGGTGCAGACCCTAATCTTGTGGACGCCAACAGCAACACAGCACTTCACTATGCTGCCTCTGGACAGAACACAGCTATAGCAGCAAAACTGCTTAGACATAAAACAGATATTGAAGCAAAAAACAAGGTAGAAGCCTATCTCTTGTATAATAAATTATTTTATGAGCTAAAATGTATAATCAGGTAGTGTCCAATTCACATATTTTATAATTCATATGGAAGCATTTCTTTAATGAAAATAACTCAAAATAATTCTGTAGTCAAAGTTCATTGACTTTTGGAATTTTCTAATGAAAGGGGGAGGAAACAAGGGAGGAGATTTCATTCGTGTTGAAACTCTTCTACAGTTTAATCTTAGAGAAGGGATTCTTAACCTGGGATCCATTAACTTTAAGCAACAATAACTTCATAGTTATTTCAATGTAATTGGCATCCTTTGCATTCTATATATTTGAGGCATTTAAAAACTGTATTCTGGAAAGGGGCCCATGACATAAAAAAAAGTTTAAAAACCCTGTCTTAGGGAGTGTCTTGAAGTACTGAAATGTTAAATGACTTCCCTGGGTCACTCAACCAGTACATGTGGGTCAGCGGCAGGCCTTGAATCTAGGTCTTACTCATTTAAGGCTAGCTCTCTATTCATTCCATCACAGCTGTCTCTTCAGAATTTTCTTTGCATGCTGTATTAGGTCTGCTCCCCAGAATGCAATGGTTACACCAAATATTTGCCTACAATGCTTTTCTACATATAGACCTTTACTTATGATAACATAATGTTAATTTGTCATGTAGAAATGCCATAATTTTTTTAAAAAAGTCTTTTAAAAATGTGTTCCCATTAAGTATAATGCTACACAGACAGAATTTTCACAAAAGCAAATTCTTAAGTGTATGTGGATTTTTTTTTCTATTTCTTAAAGGCTATACCATTTCCTTTCTAGAGCTGCTGAATAACTCCTGATTTTTTTTTTTTTTTTTTTTGCTAGGCAATGGGGTTAAGTGACTTGCCCAGGGTCACATAGCTAGTAAGTGTTATGTGTCTGAGGCCGGATTTGAACTCGGGTCCTCCTGAATCTAGGGCCGGTGCTCTATCTACTGCACCACCTAGCTGCCCCCATAACTCCTGATTTTTAAGAAAAGGTTTAACTTTTAGTCACTGCCACTTGAGAGAGAAAAAACATAAAGTACACATTAGGATGATTGGGAAGAGAGGGAAAATGCCAGGAGGATGGCTCTTACCTGGAGGCAAGATCTTCTTCGGTTTTGAGGCTGGTTATACACACTCACTGGAAGTGGGTAAAGAGAACTACTCAACTGTAAAACTAACCAGGGAATAGCTTTAGCTTAGCAGAGTTCTGAGGAAATAAGGTTGGCTTCATGCAAACAATAATAGATCATGACATGAAGATAGCAAGAAAGGAAGATATTCCTGAAATAATATGAAATAGCCTCTTGCAAATCCTGGATTTCTATCTCCTGATCACAAATTAAGAGCTGGAAGGAATCCCAGAGGTTATCTAGTTTCATTCTGTCATTTTACATATGAGGAAACTAAGGCCCAGAGAAGTGAAATAATTTGCTTATGTTCTCACAGGAATTAACAAACAGAAGCAGAATTTATGTCCTGCTCTTCTCACTCCAAAATTCAGTTGTAATGTTCTTTTTTTAAGATGAATATTCACAAAATTTCTTAAACTGAATTGAAGTATATATAGAATTCTTGCAAACTGTAACAATATCTTTAATATGATTTTGCAGGAAGGGTATACACCACTTTTGCTTGCAATTAGAGAAAATAATCAAGATATGGTAGATCTTCTCTTAAAGAATGGAGCAAATGTGAATGCCTCGGATAAGTCTAAAAGGTACAGTAATTAAAGCTGGAAATACAAAAAAAAGGGAGAAAAGTTTCTAGAGGAATAAGAACAACTTACATCATGGAACACTTAATGAACAATAATAATTGAAATTGATTATCATTGTGAAAGGGTGAAAAATGTCCACAAACATTAAATATGAAAATAAAAACTATTATTTATGACTGCAACAGAGAAAGCAGTTCATGTGGACATGCCAACTACCGTTGATTAGTGATTACTGTTTGCAGTTATTTGATTTTAAGTTAGTTATTTGATTTTATTTGATTTTAAGTTAGTTAAGACTATCCCATAGAAGCTTTGTACTCTAGTGATTCAGGTGATTCTCTTTATGAAATCTTCATGTCACCCATGAGAATTATAGTGTGTGTTTTCTATTCCTTCTTCCTTTGATTATCCTTAAGAATATGCACATTGACAAATGCAAATCAATACAAGAATAATATGATGAAATACTTTGATGAACTTATGATCTTATCATTGTGGATACTTATGCCACTGGTTCAGATTTTAATCCTCCCATGCCTTCTTATCCTACATGATTTTTGTCCTTGTCATTCCATAAATTCTTCATAGAGAATCCAGGAAAGACATTGAAGCCTTCTTCTGGTTCTTTTAATATTTGAGGACAAGTGCATCCAAAATGCTCTCTAGCTTTTATTTTCAATACAAGATTAGGCCTCCTCTTTTTCTGTTTATATATGTCTTTGATAATGTCTCTCATACCACTTATTACAGCAAAGTCATTATTGCCTGAGTCTCTCTATATTCACTGTTCATATTTCCATGGCCTTTGGGATTATCTACAATTTTGATCCTATTGAAACCATATTTTTGGTTTTGGGATTTTTAAAAAGTCACTGTGGCCACATAGCATTCCTGAGAGAATATTGATGTTTATAAAATTAGCTTTTGTGTTGGTGGGGTCATTGGAAGTGCTGTGTAGTTTCTCAAATGAGATCCAATTTGATCTCCTTTTCTCAATAATTATGAGCCCAGTGCACTGTTGTTCTTCAGTGCCCATCCAGGCAGTGTGCATGTGTATGTCTATACATATAAACACATCGACAAAGATGTAGATAGACAAACTAGATGGGGCTGCCCTTTGAAGTCTATGGAATCTAGGAAATATTTACTTTTCATCTATTTCTTCAGCATGGATTCGTAGACCAGTCTCTTTCAACTAAGTCTGGATTTCATCAAGTAGTCTTTTTCATGTTCCAGGGCTTGATACAATTAGCACAATGTCATCCAAAAATAGGAGTATTTGGAAATATTTGCCATCGTATACAGTCTCTGTTCTATTTGGACTCAATGCAGGACATCCTACATAGCATTGGGAAACACCTTAGGTGAGCACATGCCTCACTATTTACATCTAGATTAATGCTGATACTTACTCATGGAACCAAGTTATCACTTTGGGTGGCATGGATCATCGAGTCTTGTATGATTTTAACATAAGCATGGGAGAAGCTTGTTTGATATCACCAAAATTAAAAAAAATAATGAAACTGACATCATAACAGACAAAAATAACTGGTTATCATTGTTGGAATAGTTTCAGAATTTGTTGTCTATGTTCATTCAGATCATGGACGGGCCACGTAAAGGTCAAAATTAATATAAATGAGAAGAAAGGATAAAGATGAAAAGCAGGCAGTGGTTACAGCAACTGTTGCCTCTTGTGATTAAACAAACTATCAGCTCTCCAAGATGAGAAATGGACATATCAATCATCCATTTAAAAAGCGTGTGTTAAGCACTGTTGTATGGTAAGCACTGTGTTAGGCAGTGGACATAATTTATCAGAAGTTTAACAGAAAAGAGTTGACCCAAAGAGAAGGCCAAAAGAGCCCAGAAATTGTATGAGTTGGGAAACATTATCTCTGCCAAAAAAAGAGCTATTATGGCTAAGATTAACTCAAGCTTATAATACAACACAATTTGCAAAAAATGAAGGAGGAAGAGGTTAGAAGATGAAGACCAGTATTGCTTCACAAAACAATGAAAAGCAGTTGAAGAGAAAATAAACCTGTAGGTTGTTTGACATGAAGCCTATGCCATAGAATTTATCTGTGGAATAGATATGAAATAGAACAGAACTACCAATATGTGTTTTTTTGTTTTTGTTTTTTTTTTGGCAATTGGGGTTAAATGACTTGCCGAGGGTCACACAACTAGTAAGTGTCAAGTGTTTGGTCTGAGGTCAGATTTGAACTCAGGTCCTCCTGACTTCCTGCGCCACCTCAATAAATCTATTTTCATTAACAGCACTAGTGGAACATGTGGATTCATTGAACTCAGTTTCTGCTCTTCTTAGTTAGGCAAAGGCAATGGTACAAGGCTCCAGATACATATAGACAATTACAAATTTACTTCATTACTTCATAATCATTTTTAAAGGTATTTGGAAGAAGGGAAGATTCCAAATGAGTGGGAAAGGTCACTTCCTAATGAAATAAAAGTATACAAATATTGAAGAGTTATAGATTAGATTTTTCATTTAGCTGAGATCTCAAAAGATGTGTATGGTATCTTTTTGAGCCTTTACTTTTGAATATTAACATTTTTAATAGTATTTTTCTCCATTTACATGTTAAGATAATTTTTAGCATTCATTTTTATGAGATTTTGAGTTCCAAATTTTTCTATTTCCCCATCTCCCCTCTCCCGAAAATGGTAGGCAGTTTGATATAGATTATATTGTATTATACATGTGCTATCATGTAAAATATGTTTTCATATTAGTCATAGTTGTGAAAGAAGAAACAGATCAAAAGAAAAAAAAAACAGGAAAAAGAATAAATTTTAAAAATGCTTCAATCTCCATTCAAAGTCCATCAGTTCTTTATCTGGTTGTAGATGTAGATTTTCCTTTGCGAATCCTTTCTACTTGTCTTGGATCATTGTGTTGCTGAGGAGAGCTGAGTCATTCATACTTGATCATCACACAGTGTTGCTAATACTGTGTACAATATTTTTTCTGGTTCTGCTCATTTTACTTTGCAGCAGTTCATACAAGTCTTTCAAGATTTTTCTGAAATCAGCCTGTTAATCATTTCTTGTAGAACAATTGTATTCCATTACATTCATATACCACAGCTTGTTGAGCCATTCTCCAATTGATGGGCATCCCCACAATTTCCAATATTTTGCCACCATGAATAGGACTGCTATAAAAAGTTTTGCACATGTAGGTCCTTTTCCCTTTTTTATGATCTCTTTGGGATACAGACTTACTAGTGGTATTCCTGGATCAAAGCTTGTGCACAGATTGCCTTTTGGGAATAGTTCCACATTGGTTGGATCAATTCACAACTCTACCAACAGTGCATTAGTGTCCCAATTTTCCCACATCTTCTCCAACATTTATTATTTTCTTTTTTTTGTCATAATAGCCAATGTGATTGATGTGAGATACCTCAGAATTGTTTTAATTTGCATTTCTCTAATCAGAAGTGATTTAGAGCACTTCTTCATCTGCCTATAAATAGCTTGGATTTCTTCAAATGAAAATGGCCCATTCATATCCTTTGACCATTTATCAGTTGGGGAATGGTTTGTATTCCTATAAATTTGACTTAAATTTCTCTATATGTTTGACAAATGAGGCCTTTATCAAAGATACTTGCTGTAAAGATTGTTTCTTAGCTTTCTGTTTTCCTTCTGATCTTGGTTGCATTGGTTTTGTTTCTACAGAAGCTTTTTATTTTAATATAATCAAAATGATCTATTTTATATTTCATAACACTTTCTTTCTCTTATTTGATGATGAATTCTTCCTTTCTCCATAGACCTGACAGGTCTTCCTTGCTCTTCTAATTTGCTTATGTTGTCATCCTTTATGTCTAAATCAGGCACCCATTTTGACATTATCTTGGTATACAGTGTGAGATGTTGATTTATGTCCTGTTTTCCAATTATCCAAGCAGTTTTTGCTAGATAGTTCTTATACCAAAAGCTGGGGTCTTTAGGTTTATCAATGCTAGGTTCTTATGGTCATTAACTACTGTGTCTTGTATACCTAATCTGTTCCACTAATCTACCACTCTATTTCTTAGATACAGATAATTTTTTTGCCAGATAGTTTTGATGATTACTGCTTTATATCTAGTATTGCTAGGTTACCTTCCTTTGTATTGTTTTTCATTAATTCCCTTGATATTCTTGACCTTTTGTTCTTTCAGATGAATTTTTCAGTTTTTTTTTTCTAGTTCTGTCAAATAATTTTTTGGTAGTTTGATTGGTATGGCAGTGAATAAGTAAATTAGTTTAGGCAGAATTGTAATTTTTTTTTTTGTATTGGCTTAGCCTACCCATGAGCAATTGATGTTTTTCCAGTTGTTTAGATCTGACTTTGTGCAAAAAGTGTTTTGTAATTGTTTTCATATGTTTCCTGGATTTGTCTTGGCAGATAGCCTCACAGGTATTTTGTATTGTTTATAGTTATTTTGAATGGAATTTCCCTTTCTATCTGTTGTTGCGGGGTTTTGCTGGTCATGTAAAGAAATGCTGATGTTTTTATGTGGGTTTATCTTATATCCTGCAACTTTGGTAAAGTTGTTAATTATTTCAAGTAGTTTTTTGGTTGATTCTCTAGGGATCTCTAAGTATACCATCATATCATCTTCAGAGTGATAAATTTGTTTCCCCATTGCCTATTTTAATTCCTTTGATTTCTTTTTCTTCTTTCATTGCTATAACTAGCATTTCTAATACATATTGAGTAACAGTGGTGATAATGGGCATCCTTGCTTCACCCAGATATTATTGGTAAGGCTTCTAGTTTATCTCTATTACAGATGATGCTTGCTGATGGTTTTAGATAGATACTACTTATCATTCTAAGGAATGCTTCTTTATTCCTATGCTCCCAGTATTTTTAATAAGAATGTGTACTGTATTTTGGCAAAAACTTTTTCAGAATCTATTGAGAAATTAATATTATTTCTGTTGGTTTTCATGTTTATATGGTCAGTTATATTGATAATTTTCCTAATATTGTACCCTGTCTGCATTCCTGGTATAAATTCCATCTGGTCATAGTGAATAATCCTTGTGCTGTATTGCTGTAATCACCTTGCTAGTATTTTGTTGAACATTTTTACATTAATATTCATTAGGGAAATTGGTCTATAATTTTCTTTCTCTATTTTAGCTCTTCCTGGTTTAGATATCAACACCATATTTGTGTCATAAAAAGAGTTTAATAGGACTCCTTCACCTATTTTTCCAAATAGTTTATATAGCATTGGAATTAATTATTCTTTTAATGTTGGGTAGACTTCATCTGTGAACCCATCTAGCTCTGGGGATTTTTTCTTGGGGAATTCATTAATGGCTTGTTCAGTTTCTTTTTCTAAGATTGGGTTATTTAGGCATGATATTTCCTGATCTATTAATCTGGGTAATGTATATTTTCATAAATATTCATTGATTTAGCTCAGATTGTCAGATTTATTGGCATATAATTGGGCAAACTATTTCCTAAGGATTGTTTTAATGTCTTCATCATTGGTGATGATTTCATCCTTTTCATTTTTGATACTGGTAGCTTTGTTTTCTTCTTTATTTTTAATCAAATTAACCAATGGCTTATCTATCTTATTATTTTTTCCATAAAACTAGCTCCTAGATTTATTTATTAGCTCAATAGCTTTTTTTTTTAATATGTATGCTTTCAATCTTATTAATTTCACCTTTGATTTTTTAGGATTTCTTATTTGGTGCTCAAATGGGGGTTTTTAATATGTTTTTTTCTAGTTTCTTTTTTTTTTTTTTAGTTGCATGCCCAATTCATTGATCTCTTCTTTTTCTGTTTCGTTGATGTAAAAATTTAGAGAAATAACTTTTCCCCTAAGTACTGCTTTGGCTGCATCCCACAAATTTTCACTAAGTAGTGTCAAGGGACAGCAGACCTTCACATGACATTACTGATATTGCTGCGATACTATGTTAGGCAAAAAGCCCATGAATTTTCAGCATACAACAAACTTGGTACTTCAGAAGATTTGTGTTTTCATCATTGTGGATATTCCCACTACTGGTGCAGCTCTTAATCACACTAAATCTTAATAAACTGTCTTCATGAGTTAATGGGCATTCCCCAAATCAACTGGTACTAGCTTTCTGATGATGAACCTTTCTTTACTTAGGCTTGTCCTTGAACAACAGAGTTCATTGCTCTATTCATGTTCAAAGACTTTCATGTTTGTTAAGACATAAAACAGTTTGTTTTGGATTAGCCTTTGCCAAACAAGGGTCAGCTCCACATTATGGGTGTCTTTTTGTTTTTTGGTTTTTTGGGTTTTTTTGGTGAGGTAGTTGAGGGTAAGTGACTTGCCCAGGGTCACACAGCTAGTAACTTTTAAGTCCGTGAGGCTGGATTTGAACCCAGGTCCTCCTGACTCCAAGGCTGGAGCTCTATCTACTGCGTCACCTAGCCACCCCTCAGCTCCACATTATGAAGTGGCATTGGAGTAGGAATTTAGTGGAGTGAGTTGTCAACATTATTTCTAATCTAATCATTTTCGAAGGGTCTCTACTTTATTTTGAAGGCCAGTAAACAAGTGGAAACTCTGTGTAGGATCCCTCACTGAAAGTCCTTAACTATTGCACACAACTTTGACATACTCTCTTCTTGTCTATTATAAAGCCTTAAATTTGACAATGCCTGGGAAAACTCTAAAGGGGTAAAAAAAAATTCTCTTTGTTATCTTTCATTCTGGTCTTAATTGTCATTTTTAATGCTACACATAAACAATAAGAGTACTCATATCTATCACTAAGTGTTTATGCTCCACACACATCTTAACTCTAAAGAATGTGAAATATCCTTTTATTGAAACATATCAAGAAAAATCTGATTAAATGTGACTACTTTAAATTCTTAAATGTGAATTGTTTCTTCATTATTCTAGAACAGCCCTGATGATTGCTGTCAGTGGTGAACCAACAGGCATAGTCAGTCTTCTTCTTCAGTATGATATTGATCTCTCTTGCCAAGATACATATGGATGGACAGCTGAGGAATATGCTATTTTCAGTGGTCATTCCATGTAAGTACTAACATTATAATTCTAATTATCTTTAATTGCACTTAAAAACATTTTTTCTCCATACAACTGAAACTACCTGGGACTTTTATAGTTGCATAATATAGCAAGCATCTGGCAGGCATACTTCAAGGCACTAAGAAGAAACTGGGCAAATGGCAAAGTTAAGTCATTCAAGTTCAGAAGGACATAAGCAAGAGACAGGGTGCAAAATAGAGTCAGGTAATCTGAGATTGAAATTTTCAGATATAATAATAATGACAGTAATAGCTGCCATTTTTATAGTTCTTTAAGGTTTTCCAATGTTTTACATACATCTTATTATTTGATCTTCACAAAAGTTCTATAATTTACTTACGATGTCTGATTTAGAGAGGCAGTTGTTTCTTTTTTTGTTTGCTTGTTTGCTTTTTAACCTTGGCTGACACCTCTTGATTATAGTAGACCTAAAGTTAGTTTTAGAAAAAATCACACTATGTCTTAGACACCTTCAAATGAGTGATAACTAAAAAGAATAAATCATAAATACTAATGGTCAACATTAGAATTTACAGAATGTCAGGTTGGTACAGGGGAAAGAATGCTTGATTTGGAGTCAGAGTACCTGGGGAGAGATCATGTCTGTCACTACATGTGTGACCTTGGACAACTGTTACCTTTTCTGAGACTCGGTTAATCTCTAAAATAAAGATATTGGAGTAGATGACCTATATAGAACCTTTCAGCTCTGAATCTACAATTCTATAAAACTGTGACTCTGAGTACAAGTGTATTACATCTAGAATGAATGATTAGTTATGCTCTACAGACTATCAAAACAATAAAAAAAATTCTTGGTGGTAATCTGATTATTTAAAGTTTGAGATACACAAAGACTTGGTGCACATAATTTTTATCTTTGTTGATGTGGATTTATTATGTTTTAAATTTTATTTTATACATAGTCATCGCCAACTAATTAATCAGTATGGAACACAGAAGGCACTTAATCAGCCCCTTTCACCCCAAATCGGCAGTTCAGAGAGGGCTTCTGATCCAGAATTTACTTTGGGTGGACCTGCTATGGACCAGGAAGGTAGGACTGATAAACCCGAAGAAATAATTAATTTAAAAAATAATGAAAGAGTAATCTTAAAAGTCATATATACTTTCTTTTTTCTATTTCCATTTGATACTTTAAAGGAATAAGAACTGGTTTAGTTTTGGTTTAGTTTACTTAGTTATCCTTGTAGGTTCACCATCCTGAAACTGTTTACTAAAAATAACCTCAGAATATTTTCTGTTATTATTATCTGCTTTATCCAAAAATTTCTTTATGTAGGCTTCAGTAACAATTTTCAGATTTCTACATTATTCTAAATATATCTAACTAAATCATATGAAAATTCTTGAACACTTTTAAAATGTATTATATTTAGCAATATTATTTGTTTCTGATTCTTAAATAAGGGAAAATTAAATAACACATGTAAGGGTCTCCTATAACTGTAGCATGTGCACACACACACAGATAGTTTGTATGATCTAATATTTGAATACGTAAAGATAGAACAGTAAAACAGCAGGAGAGCAGATTCCTTATTGTATTTTGGAACTCTTTGTAAATCACTTATCCAGGCTTTCGAAATGTATACATTTTAAATGTTTCCAAAATCTTAAAATGTTCATAAAGCTTTCGCTCCACAGATACTAAAGAGAATAAAAAAGCTACAGGAGTTATGGGGACCAGGGAACAGAGGTTTGAAAGGTAATGCATATGTGTTCCTAGATTTTGGGTCAATATTTGCATATGTGCCCAACTCTAACATGACCCTAAGGAAGAATTTCCAACCCCCTGATGCAGGCGGTTAAACTTTAGAAGAGAGAAGATCTTCTGACTTAGCTCCTAACATTTAATCCTGCCACCTGGGCCATTTGGAATCTTAATGACTGGGGCTTGTAATGATAAATTCATCTCACATTTATGAGATTTTTTTTTCAAATCAGTTTACCCATTACCTTGTGAGAAAGGTAGTGTGGGTATTCTGGTTACTCTCATTTGAATGGTGATGAAACTGAGGAGCAGAAAGCTTAGATGACTTGCTCATGCTAATAGACCTAAAAGGAAAGAGTTATCATGCACTTTTAACTACTGTACATTACACTATATGTCAGAAAGAGATATGCTGTGTAAACTTTCCTTAGAAGAAATGAGAAAACACAATGGCAGAAAAAACAGTATTTAATTTTAAATATATCATTTTACTGCCTGAAAATGTCATATTCCAATAAAATATTTTAATTCCCTATAGCTAGTCGTGTGACAACTGAACCTTGCTTTCCCTCATTTTATTCATTTATAAAACAGTATATCTCTAACTGCAGACATGAAATTGTTATGACAAGCGTTTAAAACTAAAAAAGTGAAGTTCTATTCCTTAATAAATAGTATTTTTAATCATGTTAACTACATATACAAATTTTAAGCACAAATTTTTAAAAACCCTAATCCAGTTTTAATGAAATTATATTGTGTAATCTCATTGAAAATGGAGTTTCTATAAGGTTTATCAATCAAGAAGAAGTTATAGCCTAGAACACTGAATTAAATATAAGGACAATTAAAAAGTATAGTTTTAGTGATAGAACTTTTCATAAATATGTTCCAGGAAGATATCAGAATATAGACACTGACTTTATGAAATACATAGTAACCAATAATATTTTCCGTACAAGCCACAATCATAGAGTATACTTAAATGTATTTATGTTAGAATTTTAAAAGGTTAAAGGAACTAGGGATAGGAATAAGGAGAAAAGTTAATTATAATGGTTTGCTATTGTAAAGTAAATATTCTTTCCTTCAAATACTCATCCTCCATAAGAGGATATTTATTTGTTCCACCTTATTTTGTGTTCATCAAAAAACTGTTAAAATTCATTATGTGATAGGTAAATGTAGCTGTAACAGCATCGCCTAACCCATCATTAGATTTGAAATTGGTGATCTCTCAGTTGTTTTGAACTGGAGGAGTCAGTGAACTATTAGTGTAAACCTCAAAACTTCATTGTTTTGGGGTGAAACTTAGAATAATAATAAAGTGAGTATCTTTTTTTTTCTTGACTTTTACTAATAGTGAACCTTTTGCATATAAATTTTCATATAAATCATATTGTCAAAGGGAACCAGACTCTCATCATGAAGAATGAGTGTGTTAGAGCCCTGGTCCTGAGGCCGGGTAGTCATTTTCAATGACTGGAACCAACAAATGCTTTCTTGCTATTATTTCTTGCATTTTTTTGTACGCATTAATTGTGAATTACCTTAATTTCTTTGTCAAAAAAACAAAAATATATGAGTTTTCTGGCACCTTGACAAATTATTATGTTCTGGGATTGAGCACTCCCTAGTTATTTCTTCTGGTTACTTTGATATTTTAATTCAGGGTTATGGTAGAAAAGCCATAATTTATCCAAAACATTGTTTTCCAAAAAATCTTTTTTTCTGCTGTCTGAAAATTTGTACTCAATTTGCTTTTTGTGCAACCATAATTTTAATTGTATAATGTCATCTTCCTGCACAAGTCATCGTGATTAATACCATGAACCACTGAATGACAAATGCCAACAAGTAAAAGATATCCTTCTCCACTGAGACAGTGCTGTAGTGTAGACAGATAAGGCAGGCAGGATTTAGAACCATGTGGTCTAGTCCTGGCTCTGCCGCTAACTAGGTCCTTCATTTCTTTGACATTTTCTATTTACAAATATAAAGTGAAGGATTTGGAATGCCTTCTGAGATTCCATTTACTCTAAAATACTATGTTTCTGTACTAATTCATTGTTAATATCATTGATTTAAATAAATTTTTATGCAGATCCTGAATAACATGCCTAGTCAAATACAGTAGTATTCATCATCCGTTGTCCACCTCCTTCATAAAATATTTTATACCACATAAATACTATTCTATAGCATGACAATCAAATCTCCCTTTAATTGTACATTTTATCATTTCAAACACTTCTATGACTTGTCTCCATAAATGCATGCAAAACTTTTAATTCATAATTTGTAAATCCCTTAGGTCATAAATAACACTTCACTCCAATGTGGAAGAATTTCTTAGCTAGTACCAAAGAGTTTTTAGTATAGTTTTAGATTTGGTACAGATAGGCCACTTTCCTTTGCACTTTTTAAAATTAGTTCCCTTGATATTCTCGACCATTTGTTCTTCCATGTGAATTTTGTTGTTATTTTTTATAGCTCTATCAAATAATTTTTTGGTAGTTTGATTGGTAGAGCACTGAATAAGTAAATTAATTTAGATAGAATTGTCATTTTTATTATATTAGCTTGGCCTTCCCATGAACAATTGATATTTTTCCAGTTGTTTAGATCTGACTTTATTTCTCTGAAGTGTTTTGTAATTGTGTTCTTATAGTTTCTGGGTTTGTCTTGGCAGGTAAACTGCCAAATATTTTTTATTTTCTACAGTTATTTTAAATGGAATTTTTCTTTCTGTCTCTTATTGCTGAGCTTTGTTGGTAATATGTAGAAATGCTGATGATTTATCTTATATCTTGCAACTTTACTAAAGTTAATTGTTTCAAGTAGTTCTTTAGTTGATTCTCTAGAGTTCTCTAAGTATAGCATCATATATATATCATCTGCAAAGACTGACAGTTTTGTTTCCTCATTGCCTATTCTAATTCCTTCAATTTCTATTTCTTCTCTTATTGCTAAAGCTAACATTTCTAGCACACTTTTGAATAATAGTAATTATAATGGGCATCCTTGTTTCACCTCTGATCTTATTTGGGATGCTTCTAGTTTGTCCCCATTACAATATAATGCTTGCTGATGGCTTTAGATGAATACTGCTTATAATTTTGAGGAAAACTCTATTTATTCCTATGCTATCTACTGGTTTTAATAGGAATGGATGTTGTATTTTGTCAAAAGTTTTTTCTGCATCTATTAAGATAATCATATGATTCTGTTAATTTTGTTATTGATATGATCAATTGTGCTGATAGTTTTCCTAATATTGAACCAGCCCTGCATTCCTGGTATAAAACCCACCTGGTCATAGTGTATTATCCTCTTGATAAGTTGCTGTAATCTCTTTGCTAATATTTTATTTAAAATTTTTGTATCTATATTCATTAGGGAAATTGGTCTATAATTTTTTTTTCTGTTTTGGCCCTTCCAGGTTTAGGTATCAGCACCATATTTGTGTTGTAAAAGGAATTTGGTAGGACTACTTCTTGGCCTAATTTTTCAAATACTTGGAAACTATTGGAATTAATTGTTCTCTAAATGTTTAGTAGAATTCACTTTCAAATCCATCTGGCCCTGGAGATTTTTTCTTAGGGAGTTCATCAATGGCTTCTTCAATTTCTTTTTCTAAAATGGGATTATTTAAGTATTTTTTTCCTCTTCTCTCAATCTGGGCAATTTATATGTTTGTAAATATTCATCCATTTCACTTAGATTGTCACTTTTATTGGCATTAATTTCCTTTTCATTGGTAGTGAATTCACTCTTTTCATTTTTAATATTGGTTAAATGTTTTTCTTCTTCCTTTTTTAATCAAATTAACCAAAAGTTTTTTTTATTGGTCTTTTTGTAAAACCATCTCTTAATTTTATTTATTAGTTCAATAGTTTTCTTATTTTCATTTTTATTTATCTCCTTTGATTTTTAGAATTTCTAATTTGGTATTTAATTAGGGATTTTTATTTTACTCTTTTTCTAGCTTTTTTAGTTTCATGCCCAATTAATTGATCTTCCCTCTTCCCTCACTGTAAGCATTTAGAGATATAAAATTTCCCCTAAGAACTTGTATCTGAAGATCAAATTTTCTGTTGAGCTCTGGTCTTTTCATCAGGAAAGTTTGAATGTCAATCTTTTCCCATGAAAGATTATACTCAGTTTTGCTGCATAGTTGATTCTTGGTTGTAATCCAAGCTCTGTTGCCCTCTGGGATATTGTATTATGAACTCTCCCATTCTTTAATGTAAGAAGCTGCTAAGGCCTGTGTAATCTTGACTGTTGCTCCTTAATAGTTGGATTGGTTTTTTCTTGCTGCTTGCAGTGTTTTCTCCTTGACCTGATAATTCTGGAATTTGGCTACAGTATTTCTTGGAGTTTTCATTTTGTGATTTCTTTCAGGAGGTCATAGATGGATTCTTTCAGTGACTATTTTAACCTCTGGTTCTAGAATATCAGGGCAGATTTTCTTGATAATTTCTTGAAAAATGCTGTCCGGGCTCTTTTCTTATCATGGTCTTCAGACAGTCCAATAATTCTTAAGTTGTCTCTCCTAGATCTATTTTCCTGGTTAGTTTTTTTTCCAATGAAGTATTTTACATTTTCTTTTATTTTCTCATTCTTTTGATTTTATTTGACAGATTCTTAATGTCTCATAGAGTCATTAGCTTCCACTTGCCCAATTCTAATTTTTAAAGAATTATTTTCTTCAGTTAATTTTTGTACCTCCTTTTCCATTTAGCCAATTCTGCTTTTTAAGGAGTTGTTTTCTTCAGTGGATTTTTTTTTCCATTTGGCCAATTCTATTTTTAAGGAGTTTTCTTCAGTCAATTTTTGTGCTTCCTTTTCCAAACTGTGGACTTTTTTTTTTTAATAAATCTCCTATATAACTCATATCTTTTCCAAGTTTTTCTTCTGCCTCTCTTACTTGATTTGTATGATCCTTTTTGAACTCTTCCAAGAGGACTTTTTGGGCTCAAGACCAATTCATATTCCCCTTTGAGGCTTCATATAATAGTCGTTTTGATGTTGGTCTCGTCTGAGTTTGTGTTTTGATCTTCCCTGTCACCATAGTAGCTGTCTATGATCAGGGCTATTTCCTGTTTCTTTCTCATTTTCAGCCTATTTGATGACTTTTAAAGTTGAGCTCTGACCCTAGTTATGGTAAAGGGGGCACTATTCCCAAGCTTCTTTTGCTGAGGGCCAATGGCATGATCACTTGCTTTCCACACTGGGGCCTCAGATATTTACATCTTGCTCATTTCTCTGTGGGTAGAATAGCCTAGTTATGCCTATTGTGCCAGGGTTCCAGGACTCATAATTTTTGCCTTCTGCCCTGGGGTTAGAGGCCTCACTGCTTGCCTACTGAGCAAGGACTGAGAGGCCTTCATTACTGACCTCTGCTGTGACTAAGAGCATGTCACTGGCTTGCCCAGATATCATGTGTGCTAGGCTGTGCTCCCCTTTTATCCAAGTGAGACAGACCTTTTCTGAAGTCCTTTTAAGGTATCTTAATCTGGAAAAGTGTTTCACTCCATCTTTTTGTGGGTTCTGTCACTCCAAAATCTGTTTAGCAGCTACATTTAATGTTTCCGAAGGAAACTGGGGAGAGCTCAGTCTTGGCTTCTCTCTGCCATCTTGTCTTAACTCCTGTATTTTAATGTTTTCAAAGTGTTTTCCTCACATTACTTTTGTCTTTTGTTATAACCTTTGAAATTTATCCTCTAGGGGAAATGTCCAGAAACTTGATGCCTTTTTAATAGTAACATTTTCCCTTTAATGAAAAATCATTAGAATATAGTTAAAGAGACTTGGAATTGGAAATTACTTTAGAGGTAATGCAGTCCAACTATATCATTTGGGAAAATTCATTAACAGTAGGTTTATGAAAGATATGTACTTTGCAAAAGATATGTACTTCTAATACTTTTTATTTTTTAAAGAGACCTCATTTAACAGTGGGAAAAAGACTAGTTTTGGAGTTAGGATTTCCTGGAATTCCTTAGGAATATCATTTAACCTCTGAGATTTGTTTACTCGTCACTAAAATGAAGGAATTCAATCAGATGATTTATATGAGGTTTAGATCTAAATTATATGATTCTATGAAATCATTCTTTAATTTGACAGGCCGTGATTACTTATATGATAGTTAATGTTTTAAAATGTAAAACTTACATGCATTTAAAACTACATCACTTTTATAAGATTTATGGGGATTTAAGCTATGTTTTACCTGCCAAAATTAGAGAACTATGCAGTTCTGTAGTGAATATGATAAGCCTGCACAACCAATTTTGGGTATTCAAAGCAATTCAAAGGAATGTCATATTTGGGGGGTGGGGTGGAGGAGACAAATTTAAAAATGTTGTCAGTTGTCATCAAAATTCATAGCCAAAGTGACCTATATTTACTTGCATTTGATTAAATTGTTTTTACATATTATGAGTAATAGTAAATATCAAAGAAGATGATTTGTGCCAACTTTAACTTCCTATATATCCATATTACAATGATAATTTATATCCGTGATAATTTTTAAAGGAGCCTATGGATGTTATAAGTTCTCTAGAAATTAAATTTTATTCAATATAATTTTAGAGTGAAATGAATTTTATTTTAGTTTGTCTTTTGATGATTGGTAATTTATTTGTGGTATTTGTGGCAACTCATTATTTACATGTATTTAATTTAAAAGAACAGTTCATTCCTCATGGAATGGGAAAACATGCCAGATAAATAATTTATATTTTTTTCTAGCAAAGATAAATTCTCTTAAAATTATTAATATTCACATCCACAGTGGTCGTAGGAGGGAAGAGAGGCCATCTTAGTTGTATTGGTTGAGTAAATTGCTTTTTACTTTTTGCCCTACTCTTTCTGTAGTGGCAAGTAATGATGTTCTTTGTACAACAGCATTTAATGAGTAAGCAGTGTTTTCAGTATTGTGCTATTAGATAAGGAACAAGATTGAAAGTAAGTAGTGGATCATATCATCAGTAGTGGATTAATTATATGAATTGTGATTATGTGTCTTTGAAGAGGCATCTCACTTGGCAGACTGACACGTAAACTTTTGAAATGAGGAAGCAAAGCATAGCTAATCAGAAAAAATCAGTTGACTCTGTCTCATTAAGGATTTAATAATACATTTTTATTTCATTTTAAGTACTTTTATAATTAGTAAGCCAAATAGTCTGTACTAGCAGTTCCTACATTCCTTTTAGAATACAGCTACTTGTCTTCATATTTTTTTCTGATTTCATTGTTTCATCTATCCCTTTCATGCCTGTTCCTAAACGGATATAGAAATACAGGAATCTCCAGTGCAAACATCAAGAGCAAGAATTTCAGGGAAAGGTATTCTGTGAAATAACAAAATAAAAATATTTACTCAAATAATAATTAAATTACTTTAGTTGCTGCTCTAGTTCAAATTTTATTTTTGATATTGCTTTTACTATTTCTGTTTAGACTAAGCATTACGTAGAATAAAGTAGGATAGAATCCATTATACTGATATTTTCTGTGTGGTATGCCATTAGAAAGTAGTATATAGTTTTTTAATTTGATAAATTCTGAACATTTTGTTAAAAATAATTGAGAGATGATTTCAGGAAAAAAATGTTTTGAATAATTATCTTGAGTTTGAACTTTTTATTTAAAATATGAAGATCTTTGTTTGAAATTCCTATTTTAAAAACTACTTTGTAATGGTAATTTCTTTAGTATTGTTCATTATTAGATTGAGTTAATTCTACTCATGTTTATATTGATATTGTATTGATTATATATTATTTTACTGTTATAATGCCACTCCTTGACATATGTGTATGTGTGTGTGTGTTTGTGTGTATATGTATGTATATGTATACATATATATACATATATATAAAGATAAACTAATCAAATATTTTTGCAAACAATCTTATTTTGTCTGAAGTTAATTGCTTATGTGCCACAAAAAGAGAAAGACCTGGTACTATTCTGATCTTTGTTCTGTTTTCAACGTGACCGTGTAATTGCTAACTGTACTGAAGTTTTGCTACAATTGTTATATAGTGTAAGTTGGGTGCTTTCTAATTTAAAAAAAAATGAGAGTCCAAACCACAGGAATTAAGTTGTTTGAGATCCTGTCCCAAAGAGACTCTGGCTTGATTCTTCTCCTTTGTTTTATCATATAAATTTCACCTTGCCCCCTAACATAAGTGCCTCTTTGAATCATCTTGTGGTATGAAATAAGCCTGGAGAAAGTGTGCCATCTCTCCAGCTTTGAGGGGATTAGAGCTTTTATGCTTTTTAAAACCACCACAGTGAAATCTTTCCTGATCATGTATAACTAGGGAGGAGAACTAGAGACTTTGTTCTGTATGAATTTAACTTACTTCTTCTGGCTCTCCATCCTTTGGGAAAGTCTAGGAATACCATTTTATTCTGCACAATATGGCATAACAGTTTTTGATTAGTTACATTTTAATTGGGGAGAAAATTTAAGAGTCATATTTCTCACTCATTAAATAGTTACTAGGTACTCAGTATGTATTATGCTCTATACTGAAGTCTTATTCTAAAATTCATCAGGGTGTAGAGGCAACCTTAAATTCTCAAAGTTTGTATAGACAAAGTGAGCACTCTTGTAGGTCTTAGCCAGTAGGAAAGACTGGATAGAGAACTGGCCTTTACAATAAGAAGTCATGGGTTAAAAACCCACTTCTGATACCTATTGGCTGGTTGACTCTACACAGGTTGCTTAACCTTTCACTGCCTCAAGTTACTAACTCACTAAGGCTATAATTTGCAGAGAAACTGCCTGTCTATATAAGGTAATTATTCTCACTGTGAGTTCCATATAGATGAAATCTCATATCTCATTGACCATATCTAGTTCAAAAGAAATTTGGCAGTATCTTGTTGAATGAATTGGAGAAAGTAAAGTTTGGAGAATAGTTATGAATCAAATAATAAAAGAATGCACCCAATGAAATGGGCAAATGGTCACCTCTTAATTGCTTCCCTTAAACTAGGGTGATGGTTGATAGAAAAAAGAAGTACTTATTTCACTGCCCATCTGACTATCTTTAGAGTGAGTATATTTTGCAGGAGAAGGTCAGAAGAAATAACAGATGTACATTGTACATGATAAGTTTTTTGATTTTATTTTTAGCTTTCCCTTCCTGGGAAGGTTTGAAACTAGAAAATATATTTATTTGCAACTCATCAGCCCCTTCCTTCTAGAGACTGTAGAGGTCTATGCACAGCACATTATATCTGGATCTCTTGCCCATGGAGAAGAGCTCAAAATATGTTATGTCCTACCAAGCAGAGCAGTCTCTGAATCTGTCCTGACTTAGAGAATGGACCAAACAGGTCTGTTCCATGTCATGCTTCATGTGGCAGTACTACATCTCCACACATTCCATCTATGTGGTATGTGGTGAGAAAGGTAAAACAAATATGGTCTTTCTCAATCTACCTACATAAAAAAGCACAGATTAATCCTGTTATATCAACTTGTTCCTTCTGTTTATGATATCTGCTAGTGATGTTATGCTCTGTCAGTGTGAAAGAGCCTACTAGTGAAATGGCCAGTGTAAACAAATCACTGACAGATAATCTGATGCTTAAAGAAGACCTCTTTCTACCCTCAGAGTCTTGATACTTAAGACACTTATCTCTAGCATAATTCCATTTGTATCATGGATCTTTGTCATGTCCGAAAAAATACATTGTAGCAAAACTGCATAAATTATATGTTTAATATTAATGTCATGTATTGATATTTCTGTTTTAATTATATTTTACTTCTTTCTTCAGTAGTGGAAGAAAATTCCCTGGAAGAATCTATAAGCAGGTAGGCTTCATAGCAGTTAATATTTCCTTTAATTAATCCATTAATTAATTTATTTTAATTAAATTAATTTTATTAATTATTGATTTAATTAATTAATAATGCACATGGTTCATTCTGCAATAGGTGTTTCTCTCTAAGACAAAGCAGATTCTCATCCTCCAAAAAAATAATATATCTTCAATTTAACCAATTCCCACCATCACATTAACTCATTTTTTTTATTTCATCATCTTGCATAGAATTATGTTTATTAAACACCTCATATATTTATATATTAATCAGTTTGGCAACTGTTCTGTGTTAGAGTTGCCTGGGAACACCGAAGGATTAAGTTATTTGCCTGGGCCCTCAAAACCAGTATGTGACAAAAGGAGAACTTGAACCCAGTATATTTTTACTCCCAGAACCACTCCCTATCCACAATCCCCTAATAGAACTACTAATAAAAGGTAATTAGTTGAATGAAGAATGAGCAAGCTATGTTCTTCCATATGGCCACACTATATATTTGCTACCTGGAATGGATTCCTAGTAAGACTTTTAAGACACATTTGTAGTGCAAATATGTATCTTCTTAAAGTTGTATAAATGTGTCTTACCTGTGAATGCAGCTATGAATGTTTTGTACAACTAGGTCCGTTTTTTCCTTCCTGTGCTCTTTTTTAGGATGAATTCATAGCAATGGAATCATAGCAATGAAAATCGGTTTTATGAGTCTTGTATGTTGTTCTCCAAAATGTTTGCACTGATGTGCAGTTCCACCAGTGGCATATTAGAATTTCCCACAACTCCACGAATTTATAACTTTTGCAATTTTTGACATTCTAGTCGATATAATAAACTTAGGTCGATTTACATTTCTCTACTTATTGGAAGATTAGAACATTTTTCATGAAGTAATTCTGTAATAATGAAACAATTTTTATTCAATCATTGCTTCATTTGAAGACATTTTACTAGATTGAGAGATATGTATCAGATAGTCAATCTTCAATTTTTGTGGAGGTCACATTCTTAGAAAATGGCACAAAAGTCAAATACTTAAATACTTCAAAGTGCTCAGGGATTATCAACTCAAGGGGTGATCAGCATGGGGTGGCGATTAGTCACTGGGGCCAGGGTCTTAAGTCAAGACAGGAAGCAGTATTGGAAATTTCTCAGCAAGACAGAAAAAAGCAATAGAATGAAATGAGAAGTGGCTGGTAAGTAGTTTCTGCTTGGTACTCTTGTAGACAACAGTGATAGAAAGCTGGTTCTCACATTGAGACTTTGGCAGGAATATTCTAGTTGCCAGTTTGAGGCATCCAGGAAAACTGGCATTATATCTTGAGAAGAGGTGGCAAGTCTGTTAAAAGGACATCATTTCTCTGGAACTCCTAGAGAGGCAAACAGACGTGGCAGTTTATTACCTGTAAAGGCCACCAACTGGAGTGACTAAGGACTAGATATCTCACTTTCAGTGAGCTCATATTCACACAGCACAGATTATTTTGCAGTGACCTACAAATTTTGTGCTTTGTTTGTGTTGCTGCCAGTAACAAGAGTTAGTCTTAATATAGAAGAAGGTGAAAAGGCTGGAGAAAAAGTCTTTCTGCTCTTCAGATGATCAAGTAGAAGGAATGATACAAACTTTTTAAAAAATAAAGAAAAAAGAGAACCTACTAGAGGTAAAGAGGAAGAGTGTGAGTCTGTCAGGAGGTTGGTGGGAAGACTTATGTGATCCAGAGAAGCTGAATATTTGGAGCCTTTCTTACTTCTTTTGTCCAAAGGAGATTGTGTGAAAAGGGGAGCAGGAGCAGGACCTGAACTAAAGAAAGAGAAGGAATTGAGAGGATAATTTGGAATCCTTTAGGATTTTGACAAAGATCCGAGAGAGAAAGTTAATAATATAAAGATATTCAGGAGGCCTTGAGAAATTGAAGTGACTTGAGTTGAAGGAGAATGACTCCATCTAAAGGAGGAAAAGAAAGTGAGTAAAGATAGATTTGAAGAGTTGGAGGAGGATATATGGAAGAAGACAATGTGTAGGTTATGAGAAGGAGGAAGAGATGGAATGAAACTGAAGGAGAAGTAAAACAAGAAGAAAGATGTAAAAAAGACAAGATCAAATAAATAATGACAAGTTTAAGGAGAAGGAAAGGACACTTGGCTTACCTATCAAAGAATCAAGAAAACCTATTTTAAAAAAAAAAGCTGTCATGGTGTTAACAAATGCTAAGGAGCTGAGAAAAGAAGTGCCTTGGGGGCAGTGGATAGGGAGTAGGTCTAGGAGTAAGAATAAACTGGGGTCAAGTTCCCCCTTTGTCACATACTTGTTTTGTGACCCTAAGCAAGTCATTTAATCCTTCAGTGTTCCCAGGCAACTCTCTGACACCAAATAGTTGCTAATCTACATTATTCCCCTGCACCAATGAAAACACAAGTCATATACCCTACTGTTCTTGAATTCCTCCTCCCCCAAAGAGGTGAATAGAGTGATAACTCTGGAGTTGAAACTCCCTGAAAACAGATTACCACAGCAGTTGTACAGAAGTGCTTCTCACAAGAAAGATAAAGATTAATAATTTTATTTTTTGTACATATGGGGATCCAGGTAAATTTTTAGTGACCTGAATTGATTTTTTCTGATTCTGTGACTCATGGAAGTCTTCTCTAAGGAGATAAGTCTCAAATTAGGTCCTGAAGGAAATGGTGCACATTGATTGGTAGTGGATAGGCAGATGGACATTCCAAACCAAATAGGCATCATGAATATTCTAATTTACTCTGAAAATGGTTTCTGTTCTATTCTATAATATTGTCTGACCAAGTTCATCAGTGATTATGTTACATTCAGGAATTATTGTACTTGTAGTAATTACCTTTCTGAGATTGGAATATATGACCTACTCACATATCTAGAGGGCAGCTAGGCAACATAGTGGAGAGAGCACTGGACTTTGAATCAGAAAGACTCATGTTTATGAGGTCAAATCTAGCCTCAGACACTTACTAGCTAGGTGACCCCAGGCAAGTCAGTTTCCTTAGCTGTGAAATGAACTAGGGAAGGAAATGGCAAACTGCTCCAGTACTTTTGTTAAGAGAACTCCAAGGGAGGTCCCAAAGAGTCAGACATGACCGAAAGACTGAACAACAACAAATAAAAAGTTCTATCTAGAATTGAAATCTAAGGAAGGTGACTTTAAGAAAAATGAGAGACTTACTGTGAAAGTGTTTGTCAGAAACTGGTAAAGAAGGCACAGAGAGTAATGACATGATACAAATATATTGCAGGTTTTTGGTGATTGTGTGATTTATAATGTCCCATTGTGTTCATTTGTCAGCTTTAGAGGAGTATAAAAATAGGAAGTGAGATTATTCAGAAGGATAAACCCACTGATAGATTTTACAATAATATTTTCTTCTGTGCCAAATTGAATATTGGAGTAGGAATAGTTTACATACCCTGCTCCATTAAGCTATCCTGTGTAATGTATCATTTGGTGGTAAACATCTGACAACAACTAAAAAGCCTTTTTAGTGATTCTCTTCTGGAAATAAAACTACTTATTTTTGTTTTCTTTTTAAAAGATTCTCTGACAAACCTGGGGCTGATGATTCCTGGCCAACCACAGATGAAGAAGAATTAGATTTTAGTATTAAGGTAAAATTTCTTCATGGAATTTTTTTTCTAGTCTTAAATTTCAGTTTAGTGGGTGCTTTGCTTTGTAAAAAAAATTTATTGTAAACCTAATAATCATCAACAAAATCAAACAAAAATAAAATTTTAAACAATATCCTTAGTATTTAACTCCAAATGAATTCAACCCATTTGGAGCCAAATGAGTTAAAAGCAAAAAAGCTTTTGTTTTGTGTCAAGCTTTAGATTTCTTTCAAGTTTTTCCACCTTTAGCTTTGTTTTTTTGTTTTGTTTTGTTTTTTTTACTGAAAAACTAGGTAAAATCAATGTGTGTACAGTTTGCTTTCTGCTGATATCTCTGCATCACTTTCCATATTTCCTTGTAATCTTTGTATTTATTTGTACACTCAAAAGAGTATTAGATTTGGAGTCAGAGAACCTGGGTTCATATACTATGGATACCACTCCTAAATAAATATATGACCTTGGCAAAGTCTTTTTATTTAAGGTCCCTTCTAGCTTTAAATCTATGATCCGTTATGGGATATATTGTTCTCCAAATGGTGGGTATAGAGATTACTTCCAATTTTTACAAATAGAGTAGCTATGAAAGTTTTGTACAGCTAGGTCCTTTTTTTCCTTCCTGTGCTCTTTTTTAGGATGAATTCATAGCAATGGAATCATAGCAATGAAAATCGGTTTTATGAGTCTCGTATGTTGTTCTCCAAAATGCTTGCACTGCAGTTCCACCAGTGGCATATTAGAATTTCCCACAACTCCACAAATTTATAATTTTTGCAATTTTTGACATTCTAGTTGATATAATAAACTTAGGTCAATTTACATTTCTCTACTTATTAGAAGATTATAAAATTTTTCATGAAGTAATTCTGTAATAATGAAACAATTTTTATTCAATCATTGCTTCATTTGAAGACATTTTACTAGATTGAGAGATATGTATCAGATAGTCAATCTTCAATTTTTGTGGAGGTCACATTCTTAGAAAATGGCACAAAAGTCAAATACTTAAACATGTATTCACTGAACATATGAGAAATAGAGCTTAGGTTCTCATGACCACCAAAAATTGTGATCTTTCACTAGAGATTGCTGAATATACCTTTTCGTTTTTTGGGGGGGGTGAGGCAATCGGGGTTGAGTGACTTGCCCAAGGTCACACAGCTAGTACATGTCAAGTGTTTGGTCTGAGGCCAGATTTGAACTCAGGTCCTCCTGACTTCAGGGCTGGTGCTCTATCCACTGTACCACCTAGCTGCCCCTGAATATACCATTTCTAACAGCTCAGCCCACTATGCTTTAGACTAATTTTCTGCCATGTCCCACCCCCCAGGTGGATATGTTCCTTTTGCCCCTTTTCCAGTTTCCTTTTTTGTACTATTTTTTTAATTAGAATTTAAGCTCCTGGAAAGAGGGGCTGCCTTTCCTTTTGCTTACATTTGTATTGCCAGCACTTAACACTATGTCTGACACATACTAAGTGCTTAATTAGCATCTTTTCTAGCTATATAATTTTATGATCCCAGTATTTATTACAATTTTATTATGGTATGATTTGTAAAAGTTGTGTTTAGAATTTCTGCCTTTAAAAAGATTACCATTTCTTGTGTCCGAATCTACTTTTTTAAAGGTTCTATATGATAATGAGATATAGTTATGTAACGTTCTTGTTCAGAGGACCCTATGAGACTTGCACTGCGTTTGGGTAGCATAATTGTTATACAAAACTTGAGTTTTAAAGGCAAACAATAAAACTGTGCCAAGGAATGTTTGGGAAGTTCTTTAATCTACAAGGGTAGGGTGAACAAGACCAGTGAAGTGCCTAGCAGGTACCAGCTACTCCACAAACTTGCAGCATTGTGCTTCTCGTTTTTTTCCCCTATTGTGCATGGCGGTTGTCATTGTGAAAGTGAAAATGAGGTTAATAATTAAAGCATGCAAAATGATAAACCAACTGAATGTTGAGGATTGATTGTATATGTATATTACATATTACCATTATCGAACTTAGTTTATATACTTGTTTAAAATATTTTCCAACCTTTTTCTATTCTTTTAATTTAAAAACATCACTTTTTCTTTGTTGGACAGATCTCTCTATAAACAAACCTATTGATTTTGTCTCTAATAATTCTTCTGTTTAATAAAAAGTATCTTCTGTAGTTGATAAAATTTTTATTCCATTTATTATAACTCTTAATCTTAAATATTTAAATTAATAATATAGTTAGAATTTATTGTAGTGTATGGTATGAAGTATAAATCTAAAACTTTACCTTCTACTTCTTGCCTAAAGAAATCCTAAGCACCATAAAAATTTTACTAGTCATAGTAAAATAGTCTTCTATGACTATGCCTTGTACTTTCCAAACTCCAAGACTTATAGTTAGTTCTTTCCTCCTGAAATGTCTTTCTCTACCATTTACCTTTGGACACTAAAATCATAAATTAATATATTAAGGCCTAGGTCAAATGATTTTTAATTCATGAAATCTTTCTTGATCCCATTTATTTCTCCGTTCCTATATGGAAATAAGCTCTCCCTGTTTTGATGTCCATTAATACCTTAAGTCACATCACATTTCCCATATTTATCACACTGTTTTTTATTGTGGTTATTGGTGTAAATATTTCATAGCTCCCTGGAGATAGAACATCTCTTTTTATCTCCTGTTGAATCTAGGAGAGTAACATACACATAAAATTATTAGTTGAATGAACTGATATTTTTAATGTTTTTTTCTATGTGAATAGACAATATTAATAATGGGCTATATGTAATTAATAATAATAATAGCTAAAATTTATATTGCACTTCCATATGTCAGACACTATGCTAAACACTTCACAATTATTATCTCATTTGACTCTCACAACAACCCTGAGAGGTAAGTACTGCTATTATCCCCATTTTACACATGAAGAAATTGAGGCAAACAGCATTTAAGTGACCTGCCCCCAGGATAGCATATCTAGTAAGTGTCTGAGGGAGAAATTGAACTCAGATCTTCCTGACTGCAGGCTTGTGCTCTATCCATTATTTTTGTTGAAATATCCATCTCCTACCTTTGCAGAACATACTGAGTTTTATTTGGTAGATAATTTTGGGTTTGTGACACTTTTTTTTTATTTTGTAAATATTATGTCCAAATTTCATAATTCCTTGTCTTTTTTTTTTCTTTTTTTTTTGCGAGGCAGTTAGGTTAAGTGACTTGCTTAGGGTCACATAGCTAGTAAATAGCAAGTGTCTGAGGCCAAATTTGAACCCAGGTTCTCTTGTCTCCAGGGCTTGTCCTCTGTGCTGCGCCACCTACCTGCCCCCATAGTCCCTTGTCATAAGAAGTTCTTGAAAAGTTTGCTTTGAATATGTATTCCTTGTTACATGATATATACACTTCAGGCAGCTTGTAGTAAGGAGGCAGTATGACATGGTAGCAATGACTTATGACAGAAGAAAGAAGATAGCAGGGATGGAAGGATCTAGTGAGGGGTTTTTCAGGATTGAGAGACATGGACATGTTTGCAGGCAATAGAGAATGACCTAGAAGATGGCTGAGATTAAAAATAAATGTTAGAATCAGTATGAGAGAAGGGGAAAATCTGTTGGAGAAGATAGGATGGGACGGGATCACCTGAAAAAGTAGAGGGCTCAGCCTTGGTGAGGAGTAAGCCACTTCATCATGTGACATAGGGATGAAGGAGATGGTGGCAGAAGGCATCTGAGTGATTGGAGAGGTAGAAGAGGGAGCTAATGTCAATTGGCCTTCATTTTTTCTGTAAAATATGAAGCAAGTTTCTCAGCTGAAAGTATGGGGGAAGAGGGAACCATGGAAGGTTTGAGAGGGGATGAAAAGGCATGGAAGAGCAGTTGTGGAGGGTGGGATAATTAATTGATGAGGGAGGTATGGTAGGATTGCCTAGAAGCAGTAATGGTCCACTTAAGATTATATAACATAAATTGGTAATGGTTCTACTTGGAATGGTTGCATGATTTTCTGATTTTTAATTGATTTCCTATTTAAACTTATATATTTTATTTCATGCACTTAAACACATTTCTTTGAATAGTGATCCAATGGTTTTACTAGACAGCCAATGAGGCCTATGACACACACAATAAATGTAAAAAACCCCTTTTTAGGTGTTTTTTTTTTTTTTGAGTTGTATATAATACTTGATTCTTGGCATTGATGCAGAAGCAATAAACAGTACATAATAAAATATGACTGCATTAGACTGCATCTTCACAGCTTTTCCTAGAACCTGAGAGTTTCTAGAGGGTAAAGCCCAGTCCTTTCAAGTGCATACATACAACACAAAAATTCCAAACAATAGGACATAGTTTACAGTTGATGTTGAGTACATATTCAGGAGTTCTAGTCCCTAGGTGAAGATGTGAGACCTGAATGCAAGATCTCAGCTTTTTCTCAGCAGTGCAATGAAGGTACTCAAGACCTTGTGTGAACTGAGGTTCTTATAGCCTGAATTTTTTTTCAATTTAGTGGCCTCTTGCTAGCAGGAACCTTTGCTTTCTTCCTGCTGAAGGTGTCAAGTGTGAGTGAACCCAACAACCAGGCCTAGAAAAAGTGAGCCTGACATCAACATTTCCCCAGTGTCCCCAGTCTTGAGACCTTTAGTCAAGTGTCTCTTCCTCCCTTTAGTTTTAAGAAAAGAAGTAATTCAGAGTAATTATTACTATTCCAAAACACATAAAGAAGCTAAAACTAAAGACTAAGGGACTTTAACTCTCTTTATTATAGTCATTTGGATGATACATTGAAGTACTAATTTCTAAAACCTGATATTTTTCAATGATATGACAAAGTATTGAAGAATAAAATTATACCTCTTGCTATATCAGATTCTGGTGAGCAAAATAGTCCAGAAGATTTTATTTTCTATATGATGATCAGACTAAATACATTACATTGGTAAACCTCAAAAAAATGTAGACTGTTAAATGTTAGTATTTTATAGGAATTGATACTCATTATTCTTTTTTTTTCTTGGCAGAAACTCCCCAAGTCGAACTTAACCAAAATAATAAGTGCTTCTCAGCAGATAAGGAAAACCAGTAAGCCATCTGAGGAATTTCCACTCTTATATTATTATTTATTGCCTTGAAATGATAGATTTGTTCATGTACTCTTTATTTGTTTTTAATATAGTAGATGAAAAGAGTAGCACTGTCAATACAGAACATAGAACTTTTCTTGGGCACAATCAATCAGATAGCGAAAAAGAAGATGTGACAGATTCCCTTCCTAAGCCTTCATCCCAAGCCCAGTGCTCCCCTCATCCTGTCCATCCCTCACTTGGCTCCTTTTCAAGGTCTTCCCAGATGATGTCTACTCTTCTGGGCATTAATAAGGTAATTATATTGGCTATGACTCCTATCCTTCTTTCCATATTTGTTTACCCTCTTTCCTTTCCTCCCTCAGTCATCACCACTTCATGAAGATGGCAAGGATTCTAGGAATGGAAGTCCTCAATAGTCACATCAAAAGAAAACTCAGGGAAATTTACATATTGAAAATAAAATATTGATGGGTCCAGACAATTCATGAGGCAATTATCAGGAAGAAGGATTAGAAAGCGATCAAGAGGGAATGTAGCCAAGATAGCCGAGTAAAAGCAGTGACTTGCTTGAGCACTCCCCCAAACCCCTCTAAATACCTGTAAAAAAATGGCTCTAAACAAATATTTAGATCAGCAGAACCTACAAAAAGACAGTGAAACAAATTTCTAGTTGATAGGAAACGTCTGTTGTTCTGAGCTAGGAGAGTGTGCAAGCAAAGACAGAGCCCCAGAAAACCTGGAGCAGACCTCAGGGGACTGAATCACAGGCATCTATGGCACTTTCCAGACTTCTAAAACCACAAACACCAAAAACAACTTAGAAAGTCAGTAGGAAAGGTCTGTTGGACCTGGGTGAAAGAGGAGCGTGGTCCTGTCCCAGCCCTAGAATGGTCCCAGGGTGGCAGCAGCAGCTGCTTCCACAGCTCTTGGCCCACAGACAGTGTAGGGATTGAGCAGCTGATCAAAGGGGGACTGCAGGGATCTCTTTGCTGGCTCTGAGGCAGGATTCTCTTGCTTTGCCTATGCTTGGATCTGGGTTGCAGTCCTGGGTTGTGGTTCTGGGGTGAGGAGGAACGCTGACATGGCAGAAGTTGTGGTGGCAATGGAGGCTGAATGCTCCTCACACAGTTCCAAGGCAGAAAAGAGTACTTGTGGTCCCTCATAGACCAGAGCACAGGTCAGGAAAAGAGTAAACACCTCTCCTTTGATCATACCACCTTGGAAGAACTGAAAACTTACAGGTCCCTAGAAGTATCTCTGAAAACAGCTGCATGAAATCCCCCAAGCTTGGGACAGTACACCCTCCACACTGCAAACAGAGCCCTACCTTAACAAAAAGTTAAAAAGTCAAGTAATTGGCTTAGAACATTAGCAAACACAGAAAAAGACTATAGAATCTTTCTTTGGTGACAGAGAAGATCAAAACATAAAACAAGAAGAAGATAACAAAGCCAAAGCTCCTGCATCCTCCAAGAAAAGTATGAATTGGTCTCAGGTCATGGAAGAGCTCAAAAAGGATTTTGAAAAGCAAGTAAGAGAAGTAGAGGACAAACTGGAAAGACAAATGCGAGTGATGCAAGAAAATCATGAAAAACAAGTCAACAGCTTGCTAAAGGAGACTCAAACAAATACTGAAGAAAATAATACCTTAAAAAATAAGACTAACCCAAAAGACAAAAGAGGTCCAAAAAGCCAATGAGGAGAAGAATACCTTAAAAAGCAGAATTGGCTGAATAGAAAAGAAGGTCCAAAAGCTCACTGCAGAAAATAATTCCTTAAAAATTAGAATGGAGCAAGTGGAAGCTAATGACTCTATGAGAAATGAAGAAATTATAAAACAAAATCAAAAGAATGAAACAATGGAAGGCAATGTGAAATATTTCATTGGATAAACAACTGACCTAGAAAATAGATCCAGGAGAGATAATTTAAAAATTATTGGAGTACCAGACAGTGATGATCAATAAAAGAGCCTAGATATCATCTTCCAAGAAATTAATGAAGAAAACTTCCCTAATATTCTAGAACCAGATGGAAAAATAGAAATTGAAAGAATCCACCAATCACCTCCTGAAAGAGATCTCCAAAGGAAACCTTCTAAGAATATTCTAGTCAAATTCCAGAGTTCCCAGGTCAAGGAGAACATATTGCAAGCAACCAGAAAGAAACAATCCAAGTATTTTGGAAACACAATCAGTATAACACAAGATTTAGCAGCTTCTAAATTAAGGGATCAGAGGGCTTGGAATATGATATTCCCAGAGGTCAAAAGAGATAGGATTATAGCCAAGAATCACCTATCTAGCAAAACTGAGTATAATCCTTCAGAGAAAAAAATGGACATTCAATTAAATCAAGAACTTTCAAACATTCTTGATAAAAAGACCAGAGCTGAATAGAAAATTTGACTTTCAAATACAAGACTCAAGAAGCATGAAAAGGTAAACAGGAAAGAAAAATCATAAGAGACTTATTAAAGCTGAACTGTTTATGTTCCTGCATAGAAAGATGATATTTGTAACTCATGAGAATTTTCTCATCATTAGGATAGTTGGAGGAAATATGTATATTGACAGAGGGCACAGGGTGAGTTGAATATGAAGGGATGATATTTAAAAAAATAAAATTTAAAGGATGATGGAGGATTGTACTGGTAGAAAGAAGGATAAAGGGAAAAGTAGAATGGGGTAAATAATTTCACATAAAAGAGGCAAGAAAAAGCTTTAACAGTGGATGGGAAGTGGGGGAACTAAGAGGGAATGAGTGAATCTTATTCTCATTGGATTTGGCTTAAGGAGGGAATAACATACACAATCAATTGGGTATGGAAATCTATTTTACCCTACAATATAGTGGGAAGGGGATAAGAGAGGGGGAGATGATAGAAGGGAGGGCAGATTGGCGAGGGGGTAATCAGAAGCAAACACTTTTGAGGACGGACAGGATCAAAGGAGAGAATAGAGTAAATGGGGGGGCAGGATAGGATGAAGGGAAATATAATTAGTCTTCCTCAATATTACTATTATGGAAATATTTTACATGACTACACATGTATAACCTCTATTGAATTGCTTGTCCTCTCAAGGGTGGGTGGGTGGGTGGGGAGGGAGGAACGGAGAGAATTTGGAGCTTAAAGTTTTAAAAACAAATGTTAAAAATTGTTTTTACGAGCAACTGGTAAATAAGATATACAGGCAATTGGGTATAGACATCTATCCTGCCTTACAGGAAAATAGAAGGGGAAGGGGATAAGAGAAGAGAGTGAGGGTGATAGAAGGGAGAGCAGATTGGGGGAAAGGGTATTCAGAATGCACACCATCTTGGGGTGAGGGGAGAGATGGGGAGAAAATTTAGAACTCAAAATCTTTTGGAAGTGAATGTTGAAAACTAAAAATAAATTAATTAATAAAAAATTTTTAAAAATTTTAAAAAATCATCTGCCAGGGTGGGAAATAATAAAGAAAGCAGCCAAGAGTAAGGACTGTTAGAAGATTATGAAGATGAAGTGGCAGAGGAGGAATTCAGTCAAGATGGCCATGATGCAGGAATTCAGTCAAGATGAGCAGGATGCTGTAGATGGAGAGGAAGGATCAGAATATGTAGATACAGAGGAAGAAGAAGAAAGTCAAGGTGAAGATTTTGAAAATATAAAGGGAAAAGAGGGTTTGAGTAATCAACAGAATCTCTCTCTTCATACTATTAAATGATAGAAATGAAGCTAAACGTAAAATGAGTAAAGAAAAGCAAGTAACGAACATTCCTACAGAATTTCCCGTGTCAATTATAATGGATATTTATCAAAATTTAAGTGCAAACTTATATGCCACTGCTCTTAAGGTAAAAAATAACAAAATGTTTTGTTTGGTTAACAAATGATATGAAGGGCAAGATTTAGATCTAGAATGAACCTTACAGCTTACTTAGTCCAAACTTAGGTGTTCTGTTCTCATAGGTGAATTAGAACAAGAAGAATATGTGAAAAAATATTTTAGGCCATAATAACTTTTTGTATTTATTCAAATACTAAGTATCTACCACATATTGTATTTAAGTGTATAAAATGAATGAAAGTGGGATTTTTGATTGATTATAAACTAAAACAAAGTTTCCAGTAATAGAATTATAAAAAGAGAAGAAACTTTGAAAGGTTCAAGTAGTATGTATATTTGCTCTTATTTAAAATGCATATGTACCATCCCTAACATTCTATTTTTAAACACTCAGAAAAAGTGATTCCATGATATTTTCTCAGACCTTTGTAATTTTTTACCTTAAGAATTGTCAAACCATGAAATTGAATTTCCTTTTTATTTGAGACCAATTTTAAGCTTACCTCTCTTTTGTTCTTCAGATGGACACTAGTTCTTTAAGGTAATAATTAACATAGAACAGAGTAATAGAAATCAGAACTTAAATAATGATCTTACTATAATCCATCATCTTCTAACCTTTTTTTTAAAGACATCTAATTTCCAAAACTTTCATTTCTGTTCCATGCAGCATATATTGTTAGCTCACATTGTATTGTGACCTAATATAGAAGTGGGACAAAAAGTGTCATAATCTCAAATTCCAAAATTTCATTTTCAATTTCTCCTTTATATTTTAATAGCAGTCATAATAACCCCAAGTTTTAATAATTAAGTTTGACAACTTATTGCACATTTAAAAATTTGTATTATGTGCAAGGCATTTTGTTATATGGAATTCAGAGACCAAGAAGACTCAGTTCTAGCCGTCATGTACTATACAACTTAATTGTGGATCTAAGGCTTCCACAAATAACTTTACTTTCTCATAGCTATTGAAAAAGCTTAAAAACTAACAGTGTTATTAATCTACTTGAAGTATTTAGGATATTCATATTTTAAATGAAACTAAAGTTAAATCTATTTCCTCTTCATGTGTCTCTGTTTTAGTCAAGCTAGATTACCCATCATTTTCTGAATGTACTTGATCTTTTCCTCCCTCAATAGTTTTCCTTACACTGTTCCCTGTGTTTGGAATATCTTCCTTGCCCTCTTTTTTGCCATCTGAAATTCTAGCTATCTTTGAAGGCCCAAATCAAATGATACCACCTATGTAAAGCTTTCACTGGTCTTTCTAAACTCTTATAGCTCATACATTTTGAATACTTTTCACAGATTTTTCTTTCTTTCATATTTATATCTTAGTAAACAGTGATTAATTACCTGCTATGTGCCAGGCAGTGTGCTAAGTGCCAGGGATATAAATTTAAAAAAAGAAAGACAGTACCTGCCCTCAAGGAGCTTATGATTTAATGGAGAAAGACAACGCAAAATACCAAAGGAAATCAATAATCTGAGAGGGGAAAATACCTGGTTCTGAGATATGGGGGAGAAGTTAGAGAACTCCACAATAGTGCAGCAAAGTGAGAAATGAAGAATTATCTCTACCAAGCCCTCTCCTTCAATGGAGGCTTTGAAATTCCTCCAGTCATGGGGCCAGTGGGTAGTGGTTAGGTGGACTACCAAGGTTGATGGAATCTTGCAGGATGATGAGGTTTCCCCAATCATAAGATTCCTAGGGCCTAGTGGAGAAGTCCCAAAGTTGTAGATAGAAATGAGAAGATATCTATGCTGGGCTCTCTCCTTCAGTGGAGGTTTTGGAGTTCATGGTTCTTCCCTCCAATCAGAGAGTATCTTATCTTCCCTACTAGATTAGTAATTGAGCATAAGAATTGTTTATTATTTTTCTCATTCCTAGTACTTGAATTTGTTGAAGGAAGAATTAAAACATTCATCAGCATATAGAATGCTATAAATTGATATTTCTACTTAGGGAGTTTTTCTATAAATCAAATGTCTAAAATAAGTGATTGGAAAAATCTAATTCTTTGCATGATTTGATTGTTAGGTCCATCAACATCTGGCAATTACAATGTGTTACATAGGTTCGCATTATTCATACTAGCAATAGATTAAAGAAAAGTTTTGGAGGACACTGTATATTTCATTCTCATTAATTATAGGAAGAATCACCAGAGTCAGAGGAGGAAGAAAAGGAAGATGTTGTATCAGTTGACAATGGTACTGGAGAACGAACACCTCCTGAAACTCCAAATCTTCCCAATGAAGTTCAGGCTCACCATACATCAGAGAGTTGTGCTGTTAGAAAAGGCAAGTTATTGTTTGATAGGACCTGGGATTTCATCATTGTAGGAAATTCCCATTGAGGAAATTTCTACCAATGCATATTGGCAACTGTTCTACAGCTTATATATAGTCTTACCAAGTACCCTGGGGCACTAATAGGTTCATTGTCTTGCCTTTGGTCACACAGCCAATATATCTGAAAAAGGACTCAAACACAGGTCTTTCTAACTTCGAAACTGTCCTTGTATCCACTGTGCTGTGCTACTCCTTACGTTGTAGAATATGCTTACAAAGCTTTCTTTTTGTAAAATGCCATTATAAACCTGTAAATTTAATGTCTATTGACCTAACTCTGAAGTATGTTAAATATAAATAATCTTTCTCTTTCTCGTTTTTACCCATAATATTAAGTGTATTTTAAAAAAGATTTTTGTTATATAGTCTTGTATAAAATTACCTCAGCCCCTAACTTCTTTCTTTGAAGGATCCTCCTTTGCCCATAATTCCTAAATCCCAGTGTTGCTCTCTTATTCTGGTTTTGTCTCCTTGAATTTTTTTGTTGTCATTTTCATTTAATTTTCCCTGAAGCAATTAGACATATTTGAACAGTTTTCATGTTCTCAGTAGCACATATTGTAATTATTAATGTGATTTTTTGTCTCTGCTTTATAGATATGATGTCAGCATTAGGATTGGAAGAGGAAGAAGATGCAGAATCACCTTGGGATTCAGAGGTATCTTCTCAAATTATTTTGAAATTTCAATATTGATTGTTTCCTTTAAAATTACATTGCAGATTTACTTATTTATTAATCATTGCAATTGCCTAGGTGGAATGAGAACTAGAATTTTTGAGCTGGAAGGGACCTTAGAGATAATCTAGTCCAACTACTTACATTTAATACATGAGGAAGCTGATCCCCAGAGAAGTCAGATAACTTGCCTATGGTCTTACACCTGGTTAGTGACAGAACCAAGAATAGAATCCAACGGTCCTAACTTGCAGGCCATGCACTTTCTACTCTACCCGTTAATACCTTACCAATTTCAAAATGTCACTCATTTATTTACTCAGTCATTCAGTGAACAAATGCCATAGTACCATATGCTGTTCTAGGTATTAAGATATATTCAAGTAAAGTAAGAGACTTTAGACAAAGACTTAGTATACAACCCTGCTTCCCTACTACATGATTAGCTTAACTTTAAGTGATGGGATAGGGCACAGGCACATATAAGATGATTTTATGGTCCACAGTCAGCAAATTTCTCCACAACTTGTATGCACACCTGCTGAGAGCAATACAGAGGGAAATGGCAGAGTAAATTGTGGTTAGTCAGAAAAGCTTTCATGAAAGAGGTAATAATTCGGACTTAATGATAGGGTCAAATTTAGATTGGCAGAGAGGAGGGAAGAAAACCTTTCAAGAGAGAGGATACGTAGAAGGAAGTAGGAGTGGTTGCAAGGAATGTAAAGAGTGGGGTTTAGCTGTAACAGATGGCCTATCATAAGGAATAGAAATTATTTTCTATAAATAAGATAGTGTGAGTTGAGGCCTTGAATGATAGCTTAGGATTTGATTTGCATCAAGGAACCATTGTTGTTTCTTATGCAGTGTAATAACATTTTGAACTTTGGTATTTTAGGAAAGCTTTTTGTGATCAGTATAGAAGATTAACTGGAGCAGAGAGGTGCATTATAGGCAAAAAAAAAAGATCTTGTTTCAATATATGAAATAAATTAGAGTAATGGTGGAAATAGGAAAGGTTAAATGATAACTTGTTTATTTTGGAGAAAGATTCAGCAGTATGTAGCGATTACTAGGCTACAGAGAGCGAAGAAGATAACTAAGTTTTTAGGCTGAGGACTTGGGAAAATGTAGATATCACTAATAGACAAGGAAGTTAGAAAGGGTCAGGGGGCTTGCATGGTGACAGGCTAAGGTAACTCTTTAATATGTTAGTTCTCAGGAAATGTTTAAATGGAGTTATCTCATAGAGTGCTAGAATTTTAGGAACACGAGAGTAATGTCAGATGGTTTTCCATGTCTTCTGACAAAGGGAGTCAGAAATCTGGGTCACACAAGAAAATCCCTTGTAATTGAAATATGCAGAGTTGAAGGGATTAACTCACAGCTTTATATTAGAAATAATCAAAGGAAGAAGCATGAAGTATGAAGACGAGAAAAGGACAGTGAGTATGCTTGTGCTTTTTGGTGTATGTAGAATGTTGAGTGGAGACTGTGGAGTTAAATGTAGAGTGAAGACCAGGTAACAGAGAGACAAAAAAATCATGATTCACAAGAGGTTTGGAGGCCATGATACGTATTAGACATCTAGCATGAGGCCAGGAAATAAAATGAAGAGAAAAAAACATAATCCAAGTGTGGGAGACCTCTAGAGAAGGTGGGAATCATATTGAATACTCCACTATCAACAATGAATTTTTCAGTAGATATGGTTGGTATGATTAAGCTAAAATTTTTAGCCATTCTGTCATATGTGTGTGTATGTATATATGTATATGTGTGTATGTATATGTATATGTGCACATGTGTGCATATGTAATATAAACCTATATCAGTTTGAACTGTGCAAGGCTTTGTTGTTCAGTAATTTCAGTCACGTCTGACTCCATTTGAGATTTTCTTGGCAAAGGTACTAGAGTGGTTTGCCATTTCCTTCTCCAGCTCATTTTACAGATAAAGAAACTGAGGCATACAGGGTCACACAGCTAGTAAGTGTCTGACACTAGATTTGAACTTATAAAATGAATCTTCCTGACTTCAAGCCCAGGACTCTATTGACTGTGCCACCTTTTCTAAGGTGATTATATACTGTTCATCAGACCCCAAATATTATTTTCTTTCCCCGTATTGTTAGTTTTTGGAAAATAGTATTTTAAATGTACTATAAAATATTATAACTATCATAGCAATAATAACTTAACTTATCATTATTATTATCATTATCATAACTTTATCATTACTTACCAGTAAGCCATTTTTATATGAAAAAGTGTACTCCAGCCTACACCACTACATTTACCAGTGTTATCTCATCTATAGACAAAAGAAAGAAGAATAAATTTGAAAAGTGTAAGCATGATGTTATATAAAAAAAAATTTTATTTTCTGTAGAACTCTCATTTCTAAGTGGGAAGTTCACAATTTACCAACAGAAAGCATTCAGGGCTGCTTTCTACAGTGAGCTTGCTAACTGTGTTGTTGATCTTTTCATTTAATAAGTGTACCACTGAAAGTCTTCCCAGAGGATCTGCCAGGCATGTACCTACAGCCACAAATCAAACAGTAAAAGACAATATTTCAATGGAACAACACGAAGGTAAGATTGTACAGTTAGATTTGTTATATAGTTAGGTTTGTTTAAAAAAAAATAAAAGTGGTATTGGGGAGGAGGTGGCAGGGAAGTGACTCTATCATCACATATGTAGAAGAAAAGAAGGTGGGCAAAGTCTTAGTGCCACTAACAGGACTGCCTGAGCAAAATGAGAAAAAGGATATGAAAAGGAATACAATAGGAGAAAAGTAGGGAAGGAGAGGTATTAGAAGGAGAATGGAAGAGTACAATGGAAAGAGAGAGAATAGAAATAGATATGTTTGATATGGAGTGACAGATTGGCTCTAATTAATAATTGTCTCTGTTAATAATCAACCAGCCTTTGCATGGTGGTTAGTTTTAGGAAACAGAATGAGCTCCATTTCAGTTTAATTAGTTGGTTATGCAGATGTCCTTCCTGTGATACAAGCCCATGTCACCTCATTTTTTGGTGATAGAGAATAGACCTGTAATTCCATTTGTATGAGGTAACTCCCTCTAGTATCTCAGAGACTTGACTAGAGTACTGAAAGGTTAAGTGATTTGTTAATAGTCACATAGCCAATATCAAAATCAGAAGTGGGACTCGAGCTCAGGCCTTCCTCATTCTAGGGCCATCTCTCCATCCACTCTGCCTCTCAAACTTCACTGGTCTCTCATCTCCTGGCTCTGAAACCTTCGGTTATTTATTTCATGTCTATCAGATAAAATGGAAAGTGAAGAAAATGTGTTATAAACTTCATTTTTAAAAAATCTTAAGTATCTGCTTACTCAGAAATATAGATGATAGAAGATGGCTGTATTGGAACTAGGAAGAGAAAGCAACCAAATTTGCTTTCCTAAATTGCTAGGTGGGGTCTGAGGGCTTCAGTATATACTGGGTGTTCTTTTTTTTTTTTCCCAGCCAAAGACAAGGTTAATTAGAACATCCATCATATTAGGCAAACCCTTAAAGAGTCTGAATGTTAGTGAGCTATTGGCTAGATTTTAAGAATCTAAGCATCTTAATGGAGACAAGATGGACCTTATATCCAGAAAGAGTATGGGAGGGATCTAGGAGTGGCCAGGTAGTCTATGAAGTAATAGAACTCTAGGAACCTGGACCACTTGGCCAAGGGAGAATGGAACCTGGATAGGATTAAGGGTGGGAGGTGATGTGGGACCTTAGGGAGGTAAGACAATGGAAGGCTAGGCTAGGTTAAGGGTAAGAGAGAATTGGGAGGTTGGGTATAGGCAATAACAAAAGGCCAGTTGATGGGATTATAGCCTCAGGCTAACTACAGAGATTTGCCATGTGGGAAAGTCCAGGGTTTTTCCTTTTTGGTTTTTCCTCATCATTCCCCCCTCAAACAAATGGGACCCAAATTCTTTTAGGGTAAGGGGTGAAGGTCTTGGTTTCTGAAACTGCTTCCTGCTGGCAAGGGGCATAGAGTTGTCCCTGCCTCGACGGGGACCTAAAGAGGAGGTTGACTGGGGGGAATGATGGGGGTTCATTGGCTGGTACCTGCTGTTTGCTATCAATTGTAGGTGAATGGCCTATATTGTGGAAGACACAAATCTGACAGAAAAGACTGCAGGGCCCAGATATGACAAGATAGAACATCCTTAGCTCTGTTTGCATTCAGATGATTCAGTTTTCCAACCATGCGGTCTCAAATCCACCTCATAGCCAGACTCAGGAATAGCCAGGTGGGTAACATTCCTTTTCAAAGGAACATAATGGGGAAACTGAGCCAGGAGGATCCCATCTTAGACTGAGGCTAAAATTGTCCTCTCAGCTTTTCCCAATGCTGACTTCCCACCAGTATCACATTCTCTGAGTAGCTTATGGCATTTCTCCCAGATGGTGGATTATTGATTATCCACGGATTATTGTGATCCTTCAGACAATTCAAAATAAAATCCTATGAGCTTTTACCTCACACAGCAAGTTTCACTAATCACAGCTTAGGAAAAACTTTTCCAAGCTTTACATCTCAAACTTAAATTTGTCCTGGTGTAAAAAGCCACTCATTAAAGATTTCTATACACTTGCAAATTCTCAGCAAGCCATAACCTAAACAAGCTTTTTGGCTAGTTTATACATTAAAACAATAACCAAAAATAGCCAAATTATTTTAGCACTAACCAAATTATGGAAAGTTGCTTGACATAACTGATAGAAAAAGTTCACCAATATGAAACTTGAAACAAACTCATTACCAATCAGGTGACTTCAATTTTGTTAAATGCATTTCCAAATTACTTTACACAGAGAATCAACATCTCATCATTAACAATTAAAATTACAAATTTAAAAGAGCATGCTTACCCAAGTTCGGAGGCTAGTTTCTTTACCTTGAGCAGGATGTGCTGAACCTGGGTGATGCTTCCAGGCAAAGGTTGCTCTAGGACCCAAGGCCATTGCCAGGGGGGCCCATGCTGTAGCTGCTGCCCCTCCTTCCTCCTTCCTTTCCCAGGTGGGGGAGGGTAAAATCAAAGGTGAGGGGTAAAGGGTGAAACTCTCTTCTCTTATGAGAGGGGTTAACAGATACCCTCTTCACTCAAGGGAAGGGAGAGGGACAAAGGAATAACCAAGGTTGTAAGGAGGAGTTTCAAAATTCCTTAATGATCAGTCACAAAACCTCCAGAATCCCAGTGGACTGAACGCCTGAGAGCATCAGGCTGAGTACAAGACTGCCTCGTAACTATCTGCCTGAAAAGCACCTCCAAGCCTTATTGCTTGAGAGTGACCCCAACTGCAGAGCAAGAAAGAAGGAGGTAGGGGCTTACATACCTTCCAGTCTTGGCTGGAGAAGAACTTGGGGTTAGGCAGTTTCCCATATGGGCCACCAAAATCTTGAGGTTTAAGGGTGCTGGGACTCCAAAATCACAACACATAGGTCCTGCCTGAAAGAATTCAACCCAAGCCTTCTTTCAGCCAAAGACAAGGCTTATTAGAACATCCTTCATATTGAGCAGACTCTTAAGGAGTCTGAATGTTAGTGAGCTATTGGCTAGATTATAAGAATCTGAGCCCATGGCTAGATTATAAGAATCTGAGCAGTGGCTAGAGTTTAAGAATCTAAGCCCTGAGTGTTCTTATTACTTACTTTTACATGTTTACATGTCTCCCCTCCCCAAATTAATTTATTCAAGAATAGATTATGCTTTTTGCTGTCTTCATTCTTGGCAGCTTTCAGCTTACTTTCCTGCATGTTGGCATCCAGTTACATAGTCTAAGGATATTAAAATGAGGTGGCCATAGGATAAAATACAAACAAATAAAGATTTCCAACAACTAAGCAGAAAATATCACTTGCCTGCAGACACTTGGGAGATAGAGTGCTTGCTTCTAGGGGCCTTGACAATAGGACTCTAACCAGCCTTAATTCATACTGCTCCTCTTCACTCTTCTTCAGCCAAACTGTTCTATTACTTATTCTCTATATTGTTCAGCCCTGTGCTACTTCCATGAAGCCATTTAGGCCATCAGTTGAAATCTCTCTCTTCCTTCAAAAACTTTCTGAGGTCTAAAATCCATGAAGCTTTCCTGGGTTTTCCTAGTATTCCTCACAGTTATTTCCCAATATATTGATTTGTTGGTTTCTTTTAAAGGTATACTTATTATAAGCATCATCAACTAATGTTACGGAGCACCTACTACTACATAACACTATAATCCATTCCAAGGTTTACTAAACTTAGACACAACAGCCATTGTTGTTTCTGAACTTTTCATAAAGGGAAACATAGAACAAATGTAAAATAGTAACAAAAAGAATTATATGTAAATGTTCATTTACCCCGAAGGACCCATGAGTTCACTGGTCTAGACTCTAGTCTTAGATGCCTTGGAAACTGAAACAGATTGGGGCTGACTTCATTTCATTACCCCACCTTGTCTGAGTTATATGCAGTCTTCTTCATTAATTTCTGAGGCAAAAAAAAAAAAAATCACCTTATTACCAGGCTTTCAATGATGCCCACACAGAATACTCACATAAGGACAAGCATTGCTAACTTCTAGCACATAGGCTATCCCTCTCTCCTGGAAATTAAACACGTGTTCTAGTTGTTGATGGAAATTAGAGTATTTTCTTCTTCAATACATGAGAGAAGAACAATAAAGCTATACTTAGAGACATATTAGGCAATTTGTCTATCCTTTTTCTGTCCAGAAGTATAATTAATGTCTTTTTTAGCCCAGGTGAGTAAGTAAAAACATTTACACAGGAGTTAGTTATAATGCTTATGTTAGTGATGCATATAGGATTAATAATGTGCTTAGTGTTGCTTTGGAAGTACTTGTTTTAAAACTTCTTTCAATTTCTTAATATTTTTGTGGACTGACGTATAGTAAACCTAATTTTATAATTTAGTAAACAATTTCTTAAACCTTTTTTGGACTGATATATAGTAAACTAATTTAATATTGTAAAATATACAATGCTTTCAGAACTTCAAATTTTGTTTTCTGAGATTTATTGTGAACATGTAAAAAGTTTTGTTTTCCATTAATTATATATGTTGAAAGGTTTTTATATGTTAATAACATTGAATTAGTAATTGAGATGATTACAACAATTTTTCTTTTTTAAAATAACTCAAAATTGAAAGTTTTTGTACATCATTTCTTAGATGTATTTTATATACCTTCTTTCATGAATGGATCAAGAAGCTTTAAGATGGATAAACTAATGGATATGAGAAGTATAGGCATGCCAGTAGGCAACATGGGTATGGAAGAAATGAAAATGTATTATTAACTATTATTCTACAAGTGTACATCTATGTGTATGTATTCAGAACATTTATTTCTAGCCCTTTAGTTCTGTGATAAGAATGTGGTTTATAGATTGCTTTAGATTCTATTTTGTCTTTACTGTTTACATAGTGCCTGATTTTGCAAATTATATAACTAATTAAGGAATCACCCACAGTATGAGCACTTGTAGTATAATTGCATTAATCACTCTCATTGCTTGGAAGACATGCTGCTGCATTAGAGCATCAACTTTGTAATTAATCCCCTGTGAGACTTGAATACCCATCTTTTAAAAAGGATGACCTTTATGTGTGTCATTGATGAGCATGCTTAAATATTGGTATATGTACACATATGTATTTGAGTCCCTTGAAATCTGATGTATTTGAAATGTAAATTGCATGTTGTGTCAACACTGTATTCTTGTTTTATTTCAAGTACTAATAATTGATTCCAATTACTGTCGTGCAAATGTCATAATAAGAATTATACGAAATTAAAACATTCACTTTTTAAATCCTATAATGGGAGCTAACAAGCATTTGCATTTTGCATGAAGTTGTGATTGAATTACATTGTTAAAATACAATTGATGATAAAACTTTTATTCTTTTTTCAGATTATCTTGAGAGACATCCTAATTTGAAGGTAATAACATTGATGCTTTTAATTTATTATCCAATACTTGCTGAAAACTTTGACTATAACCATCTTGTTCTTTAATTATCTTGTTTCATAGCCCCTTCAACCCACTATTGAAATGAAAGATTCTTTCACAAACCAAGAAGCAGAAAAAGGAGTTAAGGAAAAACAAAAGTCACGTAAGTGTCATAATTCCATAATTTAGGAATAAAGTAATTATATTTTAAAGAATTTTCAATATTCATTTTTCTTTTTTCTTCCTTTCCTCCCCACTTGTATTACAGATTTAATGGAAGAATTTGGTTTAGATGATGCAGATGACATGGATGGTATTTTCCTTTTTTCCCGTTCTTTATGAGTATGAGAATAAGTGAATTTTTAAAAATCATGTCTAATAGAAGATGTTTCCTGTAGTCTTCAGGTTTTTACTTTTGTGTTTTGAACACTGTATTTCAAGTTGTATTTTTATACTTCCTGGCATTTTTGTATATTGCATGAAGGCGCATAAATCCAATTATACATATACTCCCAATTGAAGTTTACATCCATTAAGCAACTATTATGTATCACGTGTATATCAAGTGCCCACTGTTGTACTGTAGGACACAAAGATAAAAACAAACAGTTCTTTGCTTCAAGGAATTTACCTTCTATGAAGGCATACAACATATAAACTATGTTACAAGGTCTGGAGTAAAGGAGGTAAAGGAGAGAAATAAAAGTGCTCTAGGAAAATTGAGGGGCGAGAGAGAGCATGAAAAAGGATAATGGTTGTGGAAGGAAGATTTCATAGCTGTGATGTCCACTGAACTGCAGCAATAAGGCAAGAGAGGCCTAGTTAAATGCCTTCAGAAGACGACTTGATAGCTTTGTGTAGAATGGACCAGAGAAGGTAGGAACCAGACATAAGAAGATTAGTTAGTAATTTATTACAAAAATCCAGTTGATGAGGTTGTGAAGTAGGAGGATGGATATGGGAATGAAGAAAAAGGAGAGGATGACAGATATTATGGAGGTAGAATCAGTGGGATATAGCAACTTTTGGAAATGTGTCTGTCTATATACACGTACGTATATATTTGGATGAGAGAAGTGTCAAAAATATAGCTCCAGATGACTGTGAAGATGACCTGTATTTAACAAAGATAGAAAATGTTAAAGGACTGATGACTTCAGAGGTAAAATAGAGGAGGAAAAGGAAATAATGAATTCAGGCATGATCATGTTGAATTTGAAGGTACAGGAGGACTTGCAGGCTGAGAGGTCCAGAAGCCAGTCCTAAAATGTGGTGTTCAAAACTAAGCACAGTATTCAGGTGTGATTTGACCAAGATCAGCCAAACTAATATCTCCCTTTCTCTGGATATTATATCTCTTTTAATGAAATTTAAAATTGCTCTAGCTCTTTTGGCTGCTATATTGATTCATATTGAGCATATAGTCCAACAAACTCTGACAAACATTTATCTATCCATACTTCTGCCTTGTGTTTTTACTTGTGTTTGCCATTTTGTCCACAAAGATGACATGAGGGAATTTAGGTAAACTATAATGGCAATAATCCTCTGGTCAGTCAGTCTAGTAACCCTGTCAAAATGTGAAGACAGTCTGGTGTTACCTGTTCTGACCACTTCCCAGGGAAATCATGAGAGTGGATAAGATCACCAACAAAGAATGTCAGATTACCTTTGAGGCAAGGGACTTCAACAGTGCCTGAGGCTTTGTAATGTCAAGAGATGAAGACTCAGAAAAAGGCTATCAGATTTAGCAGTTAGGATACCATTAATAACCTTGGAGCAAGCAGTTTCAGTAGAAGCCAGTACAAGCCCAAAGCCAGACAAAAGGGTTTGAGGAGTGAATATAAATAACTCCAGGAATTAGACAGTGAAAAGGAGGGGACATATTGGACAATAACTTGAAGAGATGCCATGTGTAAGTGAAGGATGGTAGAAACTTTAAACACCCAGAAAATTAAATGTTTATTTTATATTCTGGTGTTTTTCCCTTTCATACATCATTGTCATTAATTTGCACTTTTTGAAACTGTTATAAAAGTAGTCTTATCTTATTTTATAAGGGAATACTGTGATTTTCATGCTAAATTTGTAATACACATTGAAAGTTATAAGATTAAGCTTCGAGAAGTTAGATTATTCTTTGTTTTTTTTTTTTGCTTTTTACAGGTGTTTATTTACATGAAATGAGATCATCTATCCTGTAATAGGCTTAGATACATTCATTAGAATCAGATGACAGAAATCTTAACTAGAATATTCTTGATTGATCCCAACCTTATTCTCTTTTATTCCAGATTCAACTTCTCAAAATCCCCTTAGATTATTCCTTATTCTCTTCTGCTCCTGTATCTAATAGCCCTTCTTTTCACCAAAGTCAAGCTCTGTGTTTGAGCCTGATTCCAAACTCTTGTATATGTTCCATCAGTTGCTTCCACAGTTATCTCTCTAAAGATTCATTCCCCATTTCCTTCAGCATGCCTGGGTTCTTCTTTATCATTATTTGAGCTTCCAGTGAGTTACAGTCTTTTTGCTGGTAGAGAGTCTTCCTCTGTGTCGATGGATGCTGACTGATCAGGACTATGGTTGCTGAAGATTGGGGGCTGGGAAAGAGGAGGGGGGGCTGTAGCAATTTTAAAAATAAGATAACAATGTAGTTTGCCTCATCAATTGACTCTTCCTTTCACTTGAACACTTAGAGGCCATTGTAGGGTTATTAATTGGCCTAATTTCAATATTGTTGTGTCTCAGGGAATAGGAAGGCCAGAGGACAGGGCAAGAGATGGGGAATGGCCTGTCTGTGGAGCAGTCAGAAAGCATATAATATTTGTCAGTTAAGTTCACCATCTTACATGGGCAGAGTTCACAATAGTAATATCAAAGATCATTGATCGCAGGTCATCGTAACATAGAATAATAATGAAAAAGTTTGGAATATTATAAGAATTACCAAAAAGTGACACAGAGACACAATATAAGCATGTATTGTTGGAAAAAAATGGTATTGATAGACTTGCTCGAAGCAGGGTTGTCATAAACTTTCAATTTTTAAAAAATGCAGTATCTGTGAAGTGCAATAAAAAGTTATGCCTGTATCTGGAAGCAGAAGGAGGGACAAAGTAGCAAAGCAAGTGAACAAGAATAAACAGTGCTTTCCCTTCTCTGGTACACAAGAAGGGGATGGAAAAATAGAGACTATTCTTGGCGCTAATGAACTTGCCCATTATGGCTTCTGATCATAATGGAATATTTCTTTGAATGAATTGAACTGTCCCTCTCTGAGAAGGCAACCACTTATCTCTTCCCCGCTATCCCAGCTCTAACCTTTCAGATGAAGATTTAAATTTAAGTTTCAGGATTTCCTTTTAAGCCCTTCTCTACTGTTTTAATGGTGTTATTAAATCTATCTTCTTTAGGTAAAAGATGAGATAAATTCCAGTTGTTTTCTCCATGTTTGTACTTATTCATTGGCAACTATGTGGGTGGTGCAAGCTCTGGGAGTTCAGCTCTCAGAGTATAAATAGCTGAAACTACCTTTCTGACTGTGGTTTAATTGTCACCTGAGGGTGAAATGAGCTGATAGTGATGTTTCATTTCTCTTAATAACTTCATAACTCTCCTAAAAGGTAGATTTTTTGGAAGCTGGGGCTTGTATTTCTTTTCCCTTTTAACTAAGCAAATCAATCCTCAATGGTCACTGTGATCTCAGGACCTCTCTCCCTCTCTTGAGAAGTCCAGCAGCACTTACTGGTTACACATTCACCATGTCCAAGCCCTCAGCTTACTTCCCAACTTCTTTCAAGCTAGTAACTACTTCCACATTTAGTTAAAAATACTCTCTCTGACCAATGATCCTTTACTTACCAAACAGGATGTGCTTTTTTCCGACATCATCTTTTTTGACCTCTTTAAAACATTTTACACTGTTAACTATCCCCTTGTTCTCATAATCCCTTCTTCCTGTGTTATTTGTGACCCTACTGATTCTCCTTTCTGTCTTACTGTTCCTTCTCAGTTTGTATCATCACCACTTCCTCTGTCCCCTATTTTCTATCATAGTTTCTGGTCTGCTGTCTCTCCACCCTTCTTTTAGTGATCTCTGCTCCCATGTATTCAACTATCAAAGCTATATACATTACTTCCATTTCTTGATGTAGAATAGTGATACTCTCTGAGCTTCAAATCTCTTATCACTAGCTATCGCATGAACATTTTCAACCTAACTCAACATTTCCAAAGCAGGACTTTCTCTGTAAAGCCTCTCCTCCCAATAACTCCCCTGTTTCTGACCATCATCCTTCCAGTCACCCAGAGCTGCAAACTTTCATCCTCAATTCTTCTCTCACACACTCTGAATATCTAATGATTGTATTTTCAAGATTTCACCTTTTTAACATCTCTCAAATACACCCTTTTCTCTCCTCAGACACTGCCACTGTCCTAGTATAGGCCCTCCTCTCCTCTACCTTGAACTATTGCAGGTGGGTCTGTTGAAGTTTAGAGGTTTAGGGGTTCTGGGACCCCAAAATCACATCATGCAGATCCTGCCTGAAAGAATTTGACCGAAGCCTTCTTTCAGTCAAAGACAAGGTCTGTCATATTGGGCAGACTCTTAAGGAATCTGAACATTAGTAAGCTATTGGCTAGACTTTAAGAATCTGAGCAGTGGCTAGATTTTAAGAATCCAAGCACCTTAATGGAGACAAGATAGACCTTATATACAGAAAGACTGTGGGAGGGATCTAGGAGTGGCCAAGTAGTCTATTAGGTAATAGAACTCCAGGGACCTGGACCATGTGGCCAAGGGAGAGGCCTGGGGCCATAGGGAGGTAAGGGAGATTAAAATACCAGTTGATGGTATTATAGCCTCAGGAGAACTCCAGAGATTTGGCTCTGTGAGAAAGTCCAGGGTTTTTCATCATTCCCCCCTCAAACAAATGGGACCCAAATTCTTTTGGGGTAAGGGGCAAAGGCCTCAGCTTCTGAAACTCCTTCCTGCTGGCAAGGGTATAGAGCTATCCCTGCCTTGGGGATCCCAAAGAGGAGGTTGATTAGAACAGAGCACAGGCTGCATCCAGGGAATGATGGGGGGGGGTCATTGGCTGGTACCCACTGTTTGCTACCAACTGTAGGTGAATTTGTGTCAAGACACAAATCTGACAGAAAAGACTGCAGTACCCAGCTATAAAGCAGGGACTAGATTTAGGGCCCAAATATGAGAGGATAAAACATTCTTAGCTCTGTTTGGATTCAGAAAATTCAATTTTCCAACCGTGCAGTCTCAAATTCACCTCATAGCCAGACTCAGGAATAGCCAGGTGGGTAACATTCCTTTTCAAAGGAACACAAGGGGGAAACTGAGCCAAGAGGATCCCATCTTAGACTGAGGCTAAAATTGTCCTCTCAGCTTTTCCCGATGCTGACTTCCTACCAGTATCACATTCTCTCTGAGTAGCTTGTGGCATGTCTCAGATGGTGGATTATTGATTTATTGATGGATTATTATGACCCAGTAGACAACTCAAAATAAAATCCTATGAGCTTTTACCTCACACAGCAAGTTTCACTAATCACAGTTTAGTAAAAACTTTTCCAGGCTTTACATCTCAAATTTAAATTTGTCCTGGTATAAAAAGCCAATTATTAGAAATTATTTCTATATAATTGTAAATTCTTAGCAAGACAAAACCCAAACAAGCTTTTTTTCAAGTTTACACATTAAAACAATAACCAACAATAGTCAAATTATTTTAGTGGTAACCAAATTATGAAAAATTGCTTGACATAACTGTTGGAAAAAGTTCACCAATTTGAAACTTGAAACAAACCCATTACCAATCAGGTGATTTCAATTTTGTTAAATGCATTTCCAGATTACTTTACACAAAGAATCAACATCTCATTAACAGTTAAAACTACAAATTTAAAAGAGCATGCTTACCCAAGTTTGGAGGCTAGCTTCTTTACCTTGAGCAGGATGTGCTGAACATGAGTGATGCTTCCAGGCAAAGGTTGCCCTAGGACCCAAGGCCATTGCCAGAGGGGCCCATGCTGTAACTGCTGCCCCCCTCCCTCCTTCCTTTCCCAGGTGGGGGGGGGAATAAAATCAAAGGTGAGGGGTAAAGGGTGAAACTCTCTTCTCTTATGAGAGGGGTTAACAGATACCCTCTTTACTCAAGGGAAGGGAGAGGGAGAAAGGAGTGACCAGGGTTGTAAGGAAGAGTTTCAAAACACCTTAACAATCAATCACAAAACCTCCAGAATCTGCCAAGATATTTTTAGCTGTTCTAACTTTTCCTGTAACCTCCATGAAGGAAGATTCAGGGGTGTAGAGGGAAGGGAGTAAGTAAGCCTCAGGGAGCCAAAAGGCAACTGCAGTTTTCCCCAATTCCCTACCGCCAAGAGAATTGACAGAATTGGACATACACTTCCAGATAGGGTGTCTGGATAGGACGTCCATCCTTGTCCTCTGTGCTGCGGAAGGTGTACCCAGGTCCATGGGCCGAACCAACCCAGTGGACTGAGAGCCTGAGAATGTCAGGCTGAGTGCAAAACAGCCTCGTAACTGTCTACCCAAAAAGCACCTCCAAGCTTTGTTACTTGAAGAGTGACCCCAACTGCAGAGCAAGAAAGGAGGGGGTGGGGGCTTACATACCTTCCACTCTTGGCTGGAGAAGCACTTGGGTTTAGGCAGTTTCCCCATATAGGCCACCAAAATGTTGAGGTTTAGGGGTGGTAGGGTGCTGGGACCTCAAAATCACAACACGTGGGTCCTGCCTGAAAGAATTCGACCCAAGCCTTTCACCCAAAGACAAGGTTTATTAGAACATCCGTCATCTTGGGCAGACTCTTAAAGGGTCTGAATGTTAGTCAGCTATTGCCTAGATTATAAGAATCTGAGCCCATGGCTAGATTATAAGAATCTGAGCAGTGGCTAGATATTAAGAATCCAAGTCTAAAAAAAAAAAAGCTGTCTTCTAATCAAATTAAAGTAGTTCACATTAAAAAAAAAAACAATGCAACCATGCTTAAAATAAACGAGTTCTCTTTTTTTTTTTTTAAATACAGTCACTGAAGGGATCCTAATTGTAAGCATTTTCTGTGTAATTAGCATGGTGAATAAAGACCTGACCTCAAAGCCAAAAAGATTTAGTTTCAAGTCTCATCTCTGACACATACTGGTTAGGTGACCTTGGGTAAGTCATTTAACTTCTAAGTGCCCTAGGCAATTCTCTAAGACTGCAGAGAGGGTACCAGTGTACGTTATTAGAGGTAGTTTCCTCACCTGAGAGTTCTCTATAAATAAATCACAGGTTAAAAATCACAGTTTCAGACTCCATTTCCTAATCCTAAATAATTTGAAAAGTCAAATGTGAATGTTATTTTTAAAAGGTTATTACCAAAGAAAATCCTTTTCCCAAGGATCTTACTAATAAGTTCTTTGGGAATACACACTGAAATGGATTTTCGTGAGGTAATAAGAGCTGGTAATCCTAGAAAAAGAGGATAGACTGAATAAAAGAAAGAAAACAGTTTTGTTTTTTTTTCTCATGTTACCTAAGAGATAAAATACAGGATGCATTAATAAACAAAATAAAGTCATAAAGTTAGGTGGTAATTTGAGTGACATCCTGTGAAAAAATTAAATAATGTGTCAGGTGGATAGAATTGATGTACGATTTAACTCCAGTATTTCCTTTTCAGATGCTTCTGATTGGGATTCTCCCAGTACTTCTCAGAAAAGTAAGAGTTACAGAAGTTACAAGGATTTGAATTTTAATGGGAATTATCCTCGCCCATCACTGCCACTGACCAAAAATCAGTCAGGATCCACAGAATTTGGAAAGATTCCTTTAAAAGAAGATGAAGCAGCTAGAGCTGGAAGTGGCCCTGAGACTGAGTTTAGGGATGTGATTCTAGAAGAAAAACCAGTCCCTCAGAAGGAGTGTGAACCACAGCTCCCTCTAAAAGAAGAGGAAAGTAAAAAAGGTAATGAAGGAGCATGTGGAGCTAACATTGTGAAATTTCAATGGGTAGCTTATTTGCTCAATTTGTTACATTCCAATCTTTATTAGTATGGGTAAGCAAAATAAATGATAAAGTCATGTGATGACAGAATTTACTGCTTGTCTTTACTCCTCTCATGCAGCCTAGAATTTAGCAGGTATCTTTTTAACAGATATTTTGATTTTCTCCTCTAATCAGTGTAACATATTCCACAAACACGGAAAAGGGATAGTTTAGGCCTGTGTGCTAAATTAGTCTCCTCCTGTCTAATTGACTGTGGTTTCCTACTTAATTTTTTTAAGTGTTTCCAATCCTAAAACCATTAGGCTTATATAAGTTTATTTTCACATATGAAGTCCATATATAAATGATTTTTCTTTTTTCTGTCATTTTGAATTAACTTTCCCCAAGTATTAAATTACCTTGTTAGTTGATGCTTCCTGGTAATTGTTTCCATGACATTGTTTTGAATGGAATGTGATTACCATGCCGAGGAATGTCTTTTTAATATTATTTTTGAAGTTCCATAAATTAAGATAATTTTGTCATATTCAGGTTTAACGGTTTATGTTGGTTTTGTTTCAGTAGATTTGTTTGACCTGTGACATACAGTTATATCTTCCTGATCTTTAGAAGTTATGTTAATCTCTGTGAATTTCTCTCCGTGTTATCATACTCTGTGTAGCTCTAAGGTAACTAAAAGTTTTACAGTGAACTTCAAATTACCTGCTGGAGTATTATCAGCATATCTTATTTGCATGTTTTCTTGGCTTAATCAGAGTAGCTTATAATTACTTAATGATACAGATCTCATTTACTTTTATTTCCCTATGCAACATGACGTCAAGGTTTTGTTCTCTCTATGTTTTGAAATAATCAGATTGATTCTGCCTTTTGTAAATTGATTTTGTCCTCTCACTGCCTAAGTCATGATTCTTTGTCTCTGAACTTAGTTCAGAAATTCATCGGTCCTATGTAATAAGTTAAATTTAGAAATCCAGTTCTGTTATTAATCATTTTACTATTCTTGTGTGAAGGAAATGTGTTACCCTTGAAGGACTCTAGTCTAGTATCTTTATACACTCCAGCTCTCCTTCGAGGATGTCTGGCTTGTTATCCAAAGAAGTCTGGTCCACTCTCCATAACCTTGCAGGTGGACTCAAGCAATGAAGATTTCTTAGTCAGAAGAGAGAAGGAAGGGATTGTTGCTAATCACTCATTCCCAATTTTCTGTCAGTCACGTTGTCCTCATCCGCATGATGCTGTCTCCTCTATAATCTATCTCATTGTTTTCCCTACCTACCCAACTCTGGTCTTTGTTCTCTTGTACTTCCCCAAACCCTATAAAGGCTAGTAATCCTTACCGCATGGTCTTTGGTCATTGAGAAATCCCATTAACCAAATTTATTGGTTACTGCTAGCCTAACTAATAATTTGATCATGCACAGACCATTTTCTCTCTGTTTACCCTTAATTTTCAAATGTAACAGTCTCATCTTGATTAAATATATAAATCATTCTTCACAGCTTTCTCTGATTTGGTATGTAGTGAGCATCTCACAAGAAACTTAAAATGTAGCAGTAGATTGAAATTACAAAATAATCAGCTAAATGCATAATTAGTAAAACTGACATTTATGACCTTTTATACCTTATTTTAAAATAGATAAATTATAGCTGTGATAACTGCCATTACTGTTAATGGGGGGATTTCAATCATATAAAAAGTAATTCTAAATAATATAAATTTTTACTTAAATATCAATATTGAATTAACACAAGAATTGGAATTTAAAGGATCATCAGAGGAAGGCCAAGAAAGTTTTGATAAAAGTGACCAGGAACAGGTATGTAAAAATAACATTCAAATTTCTGATATTTTATTTGAATAAAAGTGCCTTTCATGATAGTTTTATTGGAAGTTTTTCAGAACTTGGTTCACTTTTAAATACATTTTAAACTGATTTAGAAAATAATGCATGTTTCAGTGAACAGATAGGACCCCTTTTTTGCATTATAAAGTATGATTCTTTAATCTGAAAATGGATACTTTTAGAAATAATCTCCTAGTGAAATGTGCCCATTGTGAATGCTAGAAAACTAATTATATTGCTGGATATTCCCTCATTTCTCCCCATAAATTAAATAAAGACTATTATCTGTAAAAGATATAACTATTTATGATAATTTTCATAAGATTCCTAAATAATTCAGCTTCTACATAGTTAGGTGACAAAGTGGATAGAGTAAAGAAGACCTGAGTTTAATCCATTCTTGGGCTCCTAGCTAGCTGTATTATCCTGGAGAAGTCACCAAACCTCTCTTAGCCTGTTTCTTCATTGGTAAAATAATTATAAGTAAAGTTTATCGCACAAAATGGTTGTGAGGATGTTATGAGATAATGTATATAAAGTGTTGTGAAAACCTTAAAGTACTACATAATTGTTAGTCATTGTTATTATTTGTAAATTTTTATTATTTTACAGTGCTATTATCTATTTTATAGGACCAAGTACAGATGGATGCAGGTGATCTTGATGACCTCACTCAGTCATCTGACATAGCTACAGAGGATTATGATTTACCTCCCTTAAACAATAAGAATGTTTTGTTATTGATCGAACAACTTAGTGTTGATTGTAAAGGTAAGAATATTCTTAAATTACCTAACAAAATACCAGTGTTAAACAGAAACCAAAGATGTGGGTATATACAAGAAGATAACCCTGAAGTCCTATTTCATTGACTCATAGTAAAATAGATTTGACTTTGGATTCTTGGAGGCTCTGACATTGGAGCCTAATCTCTGGCAGGCCTTGCCAAGGTGAAAGGGATTTTGGAGGCTTCAGGGTGATGAATTTTTCAGCCACAGAAGATGACCTTCTATTTGTTTCAATTCAAAAAAGAATTATTAAGTACCTACTGTGTGCCACATACAAGAAGTTTAGATAAGACACAGTCATTGTCCTCGTTGAGTGTGCAATCTGGAAGGGGGATATAGCCTACCTAGATAACTCTAATATTAAAAAAATGCATAAATACTTGAGGAGTACTGTCATACTGCTATGTGAGGTTCAAAGTGGGAAAGAACGTTAACTATCAAGAAGCAATAATTTCTTTGTAAAGCTACCATTTGAGTTGAGTTTTAAAGGATGGGTATGAATTCAGTAGGCGTAGATCATGCGAGTGAGTATAGGAGAATGAAGTGAGAATTTCAAGAATGAGAACTGTGAGCAAAAAGGCAGGAAAGTGACAGTGAAAATGGAGTTTTACTGGACAGGATATAGCAGTAAGAAGTAAATATGGAAAGGTAGGGTGTTACAAACTTGTAGAGGGCCTAGCTTTGTGTCTATACACAAATCCCTTAAACTTGGAGCTTTGGTTTCTTAATCTATAAAATACCTTACTTCACAGGATTGTTGAGAGCCTATATGTGCTATGTTACTTGATGTGAGTTACTAATATTGAATGCTAGGACAAGGTGTATGAATTTTATTTGCTGGGTTAACAATAGAGAACCATTGAAGAGACTGACATGACCAGATGCATAAAGATATCAGGAGTGATCTCATTCTTGGAAAGAATGGTCAAAAATGTCAACAATCTCACATATGTTCTGTCTAGTTTTTATAATTCTTCTGTCAGCATGACATATAGGATAGTATACTGGAGACAATGCCATGAATACCTAGGTTCATATTCTGCCTTATACACGGGCTACCTGTGTCAATCCAAGTTCTTTAACTTCCCTGTGCCTCAGTTTCTTCTTTTGCTTTGAATCTTTGAGCTTATGATTTCCCTTAATGCCAGCTTCACCGCCCTCTACAATCAGTGTGTCTACCTCTAGCAGCTCTGTTCTCTCCTTGCTGCTTCAATTCTGCTAAACACTGAATCGTATGAAGAATTGAAAGTTGCCAAGGGAAACTTGACAACCAAGCCTCTTGAATCTGTAACTTGATATAACACACATTTCTAACTGTGGATTAGGTCTAAATTTGGCTATGTATCTCTCTTCAGAACAAAGTGCCTGGGTTTTGTGGCAGTTTTTTTTTCCTTAATGCTCAGATGATTTTTTCACTTTCTTCTGGTATCTCAGCTATATTTTGGTTAATGTTACCAGAAGTCTGGCCAATGAATAAATGAGGATGGATGTTATTGTATGAATGTTACATACAGACTTATATTATAAGTCTCTAAAGAAGAAGCAGTGTTTACATATAACTATTTAGGGTAAAATATATTTATGATGCATATAAAATGAGTCAGTATAGTTGTAATATTAATATTTGTAATATTATATATTTAATTATGTTTATATATTTAATATTATATATTAAATATATAATCCATTTTACTAATCTTATTTATTAATATTATTTGTCCCACCCAGAGTACACATCAGAATGTTTACTTTTCACATTTATTTTTCTAATATTGTAAAAAATTCTGAGGTTTCTAATGGTTTTTTATAAAGTTATGTGTAACTTAGAGATTCTTTTTAATTGTCCACAATGCCCACAGGAAAATAGGTGATTTTCAAATTCAATGTAAATCTTTTGACAAAATAAATAAAATGCATTTATGATACTTATAAAATAATTCAGCATACTTTTAATATATAAATATTAAATATATAATCCATTTTATTTATCTCATTTGTCCCCCCCAGAGTACACATCAGAAATTTTACATTTCACGTTATGTTTTTCTCATATTGTGAAGAATTCTGAGGTTTCAAAAGGCTTTTTTATAAAGTAATGAGTAACTTAGAGATTCTTTTTAATTGTCCATATTACTCAAAGGGAAATAGGTTATTTTCAAAATCAATGTAAATTGACAAAATAGTATTTCAGTTTCTCCTTAGGATTTATATTTGGATACTATGTTGTCATTGCCAGAGTATTAGAATTCTAAGTATACTGCTTCTGTCCTGAAGATTTTAAAATACTCATATTTTTATTTACTTGTGTTTTTCTCTGTACAGATCCTATTAGCCTTTTGAAAATTCAGGATGCAGTTCTTAGATATGAACGATCGGTAGAACTTAAAAAAGGACATTGTTCACTACTCGCCGGAAAAGTTAAGAGTTTAGAAAACAAGATTACTGGACTACAAGAAGAATTATCAGAATCAAGAGAAATGAAATCCCAGTTAGAGCATCAAAAAGCAGAATGGGACAGAGAACTCTCTAGCCTCAGGTATCTAACTCATGAGTTTCAATGAAGACTTGAAAGCATTTCTTTTATGTTCAAGCATTCTGAGAGAGGATTTGAGGTTAGGAAAGCAAAAATGACACATCTTTAAAATAATAATATAATGAGCCCTACTTAATCCTTTTTATTATGTGAACATCCATTAGAGATGCATTTTTAGTGAATTTTCAAAACTATACCACAATTTCTTACATTTTTTTTCAAAATGAAGTAAAAGTCAACTCTGAATAATCAATAGTAATGGGAAAATGGATGAGGGAAATGTAGAAATCATTCCCACATCTAATTTTAGTCAAGAATTTTATCTGTATCCCCCTCTAGATTTTTCACCAGTCATTCAGATGTATCAAAACTCAGGAATTTTGAAAAAGTCATTTCCCCTAGCTCCTCTGTAGTGCAGGTCAATAAAAGTTTAAAGTGAAGAAGGCAGGCAGGGAAGGAGGGAAGTAGGTGGACATATATATCCAATTTATGGCATTTCTGTCTGTTGAATACAAAGAGCCAAAGCATCCAAAGAACTATATGATACATTTTTGATAGAAGTTTAATGCCCTGGATAGAGAAATGGCTTCATGTGTCATTTGTGACACATCCTGACTGTGTGAGCCTGAGCAAGTTACATAATCCTCAGTGCCCCAGGCAACAGTCTAAGGCTTGAAATTGTAGAGCAGGGACCTATCTACATTAGTATTGGGAGTTTCCTGATGGTGGATCCAGTTCCCCCCCAAATTAATGTTGTTTTCTTTTAGAGGTCCAGATGAACATACTCAAAGGGCATTCCTTATTTTTACTGAACTGTGATGTTAAAAAAGAGCAATTTTAATCTAGGTTTACACTGAAGCAAGAGGAAGTAAAGCGAGTGACTGCCGAAATGCTATTTGAAAAAATTAGAGAACAGTTAAGAAGAAAAGAAGAACAACATAGTAAAGAAGTGGAGCTAAAACAGCAACTTGAATTCACTCTTAGAACTCTGGAGCTTGAACTGAGAACAGTAAGAAATACTTTGAAACAGGTAAATTGGAATTTAAAAGTCAGTATTTCCGCCTTTTCTTTGTTAAGAATATTTATGGGTTCCCTGGGGATGGACAGGTGAATACTGTGAAGTCTTTTTAATCTTAAAAAAGGATTATAATATTTATGTCTAGTATAACTAAGTTGGGTTCAGTCATTCATAAATATGTATTCATAAGTACATAAAGAAAAATAAAGAAAAAATTCTCCTATTTTAGCATTTGAATGTAAAATTACAGCCATGGAAAAGGTAAGATGGAGCTAATACTTTGTGAAGTATGTCTCATGGCGGAGAATCAGTATGATGTAGTGGATAGAACTGGCCTCAAATTCAGGAAGACCTGGTTTCAGGTGTTGCCACTAACACATCCTGACTATGTGACCCTGGGCAATTTCATTTCATCTGAGCCCAAGCCAGAGGTTTGAAACTCCCCAAAAGCTACTCACAAAACACAGAACTGGGGGTATCTATTTGACACCACTGCTCTATCCTCAGCCTCTCTAAGACTGTAAGTGTCAGATAACTCCTCTATGTTGGTAGAGAGATATTCCTTACATGAAAATTCTCTAGGATAATGAAATTGCAGGTTCAGTCCCTTTCACTGTTCCTTATATTCCACTTTACCATACATCCTTCAGTCTTTCAGAAAAGTTTATTCTTCTCTACCATCTTTAGCTTTTACTTATGCAATTAAAATTATCCAAGCCTTTCTAAATGGAAGAAAGGCAAAGTCTTAATAGGTCAGAGCATTGGACTGAACCTACTAATAAGATGAAATTCAATAAGAATGAATGTAGTTTTATAATTAGGTTAAAAAAATAGTTTCACAAATATAAGTTGAGGAAATATGATTAGATAGCATTTTGTCTGAAAAAAATGTAGGAATTGTAGTGAGCTCTAAGTATAATTTGAATCAGTGCTGTAAAACAAAAAACAAAAAAAAAAAGATAATGTAATTTTGAATCCCATTAAGAGAAGTATAGTTTCCAAAACCAAGGAGGTAAAAATACTTCTGTACTCTGACCTTGTCAGACCTCACCTGTAGTATTTTGTTCATTTGTGGCTACCACAAAATTCTGGTAGCTAGGAAGCAGGACAGCAAACAGGATGAGGAAGGGCTTTGAGTCCATGGCATGTGAGGATCAGTTAAAGGAAATGGAGATGTTCCTTGAGAAAAGAAAACTCCAACTGTCTTCAAGTTTGTTTGTTTTTTTCTTTTCAATTTAACAAACATTTATTAGGCATGTGCAATGCCCTGTGAAAGACACTGGAAGAAATATTAAATTAACCACTCATCTTCCTCGCATAGAGCAAGTACACAATTTGGCATAATGGTAGAAAGGCATTTTTTTTTAGTGTAATCCAATGTTCATTTTGAAAGGTATAATTCATTTTTTTGCATCTGAGTCTTTAAAATTTTTTTTAAATTAATTTATTTTAGTTTTCAACATTCACTTCCACAAGATCTTGAGTTCTGAATTTTCTCCCCATCTCTCCCCTCCCCCACCCCAAATCTTCATTCCCCTTCCCCTAACCCCTTCCTTCTATCTTCCCCCTCCTTCTCTTATCTCCTTCTCCTTCTGTTTTCCCATAGGGCAGGATAGATTTTTATACCCCATTGACTGTATATCTTATTTCCCAACTGCATGCAAAAACAGTTTTTAAAATCTGTTTTAAAAATTTGGGTATCAAATTCTTTCCCTTCCTCCCTGCCTACTCACCCTCATTAAGGAGGCAAGCAACTCAATAAAGGTTATACATGTGTAGTCATGTAAAATACTATAATATTAGCCATAATAATATAATTATTATATAATAATAGCCATGTTGTGAAAAACTAACTATATTTCCCTTTATCCTATCCCAACCCCCCATTTATTCTATTCTCTCCTTTGACCTTGTCCCTCCTCAAAACTGTTTGCTTCTGATTGCCCCCTCCCACAATCTGCCCTCCCTTCTATCATCCCTCTTTATCCCTTTCCCCCTATTTTTCCTGTAGGATAAGGTAGACTTCCATACCAAATTGAGTGTGTATGTTATTCCCTCCTTAAGCCAAATCCAATGAGAGTAAGATTCATTCATTCCCTCTCACCTCCCTCCTCTTCCCCTCTATGGTAAAAGCTTTTTCTTCCCTCTTTTATGTGAGATAATTTACCCCATTTTGCCTCTCCCTTTCTGCTTCTCCCTGTACATTCCTCTCTCATCCCTTACTTTATTTTTTAGATATCATCCCTTCATTTCAACCCACCCCATGCCCTCTGTCTATATATGTATTCATTCCTACTACCTGAATACTGAGAAAGGTCTCATGAGTTACAAATATCATCTTTTCATGTAGGAATGTAATAAGTCCCTTATGATTTCTTTTTCCTTCTCTTGAGTCTTGTATTTGAAAGTCAGATTTCCTATTCAACTCTGGTCTTTTCATCAAGAATGCTTGAAAATCCTCTTATTTCCCTGAATGTCCATTTTTCCCACTGAAGGATTATACTCAGTTTTGCTGGGTAGGTGATTCTTGATTGTAATCCTGGTTCCTTTGACCTTCATGAGTATCATATTCCAAGCCCTCTGATCCCTTAATGTAGAAGCTGCTAAATCGTATCTTATCCTGATTGTGTTTTCACAATACTTGAATTGTTGCTTTCTGGCTGCTGTGTTCAAGTTTTTGAAGGACAGACATGTGGAGGAAGGATTAAGCTTGCTCTGCTTCACCCTAAGGGACAGGACTAAGAGCAGTGGATAGAAGTTGCAAAAATGTACATTTTTAGGGTTAATGTTAGGAAAAAATTGGTAACAAATAGAACCATCCATAAGGAGAATGAGTTGCCTTGAGAGATGGTGGCTTTCCCGCCCAGACGCCCCATGAAGACTTCAAGCTGAGACTGAGTAAAGTGTAGTAAGAGTCGGGTACTTAGTAATGGGTATGGATTCACCTGAATAGTTGTTGAGGTTCCTTTTCAACTCTGAAATGCTAGCCTTCCTGTTGCTTTTCATTTTCAGTAGTCTACTTTTCTTAGATTTTTCAGCTATTTTCCATTCTTTTTCAGATTCTATATTCCGGTTAAAGGTAAAATGCTTTTGCTGACTTTTGAAGGAAAAATATGATTAAAAATTTAATGAATTGTTGTCCCCAGGTTGAAGAAGAGCGAAATGACGCTCAAAGACAACTTTCTCAGGAGCAGAGTGCCAGAGCTTTGCAAGACAGAATTCTGAATAATCCTGTTTGGAAGCAAAAGGAAATAGAAGCAGCTGCTTCCAAAAGGATTCAGAGTTCTGAGGTATTCCCTTTGGTCATTTTCAAGTCTAATTGCATATTTAAAAAGTCAGGATTTTTGTTCTTCATTTTTGGACACATTTGTCATCCTCAGTCATGTCCATCTGTCTTCAGGAGACAAGCAGTGATACACATAGTGACCAAAATCAGTGCAGGTTGTTTGTTTTACTTTGTTGCTTCTTTTCTTTGAATTGAATGATCCCTCCAGAGGCCCCAATGTACTTCCACTGAAGCAATCCCTGGTTCTCGGTAGTATCTCTGCTCTTTCTGGACATAAGAAGGGGGCAGCTCATCAGTTTCACTAACCCCCTAAAGGGAGAAAGGAATGCAACCAGGTAGAAGGTGACACCTCAAACACAAACCACTTTTCTTCCTTGATTAAGTGATTTCATCTGTTGGCCTTTTCCAGGGAAGAGACCTGGTTATAAAACATATGAGAATAGTTTGGTCTGTTTCACATTGTTGTCTCACTCATGTTTCATGAAAGAGAAGGAAAAAAGTATTGCAACAAGAATAAATTTTACTGAGATTTTTAAAATCAGGGTCTTTACTTTACAAGGTTTCATTCATTCACATTGATCATTGCTCAGCATGATAGAAACTCAAGTTCATCAAATGCCAAGTTTATGATTATTAATTTTCTTTCTTTTTTTTCAACAGTGGTTTGAAGTAAATCATTCAAGTTGTTAGCCCTTAGTAATCCTTTGGTGCCTGGGCACTGGAATGCTTCATTTAACTCAGTTGCTGCCTATTCATACCTTTCTCCTGACTTTATAGAAGGGATCTCTTAGAGTCTCCTAAGCTTTTTGATATGGCCGTTTCCACCAGTCTTGAGTTGGGGCCAAATGTTCCTGGACCAGTTTTACTATGATAGGGGTGCAAAAATCAACTTTTTATGTTTTGGCCTCAATGATGTTTTCATTATTCCTTTAAACTTTGATGGTTAGGGTTAGGTTACCATCTACTGACACCTCTCTGGGCCTCACTTTTCCCATCCCTAAAATAAGAGGTTTAGACTAGATAACCTCTAAAAGTTCTAAATCAGTGATGCTCTGAAAATGCTACAGATCTATCAGAGAACAGATTGTTCTCAAGATGTATACTAAGAAATTCTAAGACTGTTATCACTTCATTGGTCTACAGCTAAGATAGTTGTACCAAGACAATGACTCTAACTGTAGGACAACTGCTTATCTTCAGCCCAAGAGGAAATTAGCTATTGAAAAAGAGTGCTAGATTTGAAGTCTGAAGAGACCTGGATTCAGATACTGCTTCTAACACTTACTAGGTGTGACAGTGAGCAGGTTATTTAATAACTTCTCCTAACCTAAGTCCTAATCTGTAAAATGGCGAAAATAATATGAATATTTTCCTCAAAAGTATGTTGCAAGGCTTATGAGAGATAATGTCTCCAAAGTACTTTGGAAACTTTAAAAGGCCTTTGTAAATATCAGGTATTGTTATTTTTGTCATAACACCATGCATAGCCAGTGTGGGATCGAATGGATATAGCAAAGGAAATAAAGTATTCTGAAAGGCAGACAGATTTGGGGGCCTAAAAATACAGGGTTTATAAAATGTACTCTATTTATCATATATTGAAATGCCTATCTATTTTGAGGACTGAATATCCAAAATACATATCTTTTGATTGATATAGCACTTTTAAGATCTGTTCTTTGGGAAAATTGAGTCTAACAAAAATGTGAAATAGGTGAAACTCAATTTACTTTGAATACACTGTGCTTCTTGGAGTTTAAGTTTTAATCACTAAGGAAAAATCAGAATGCATAATTTTATTTTGAGTAGCAATTTTTTTCTGTTTATTGTGTTTAGGTTCCTGAGAGTCATGAAAAAGAAAAATATCTCCTGCATAAAAATCAAAACCTACAGGATGAAGTTGCCATGCTCAAGCTGGAACTAGACACAGTAAAAATTAAGGATCAAGAAAAGGAAAATCAGTATACAGAAGAAAATGAAGTTTTAAAAGAAAAGAATGATGAGCTTCAAAAGGAATTGAAACTGAATGAAGAAGCATTAACAAAAACAATATCTCAGTACAGTGGACAAGTAAATGTTCTGACAACTGAGAATGCAATCCTGAACTCTAAATTGGAAAATGAAAAACAGAACAGAGACAGACTAGAGACAGAAATTGAATCATACCGTTCCCGTCTGACTTCGGCTATTCGTGATCATGAACGAAGTCAGACATCAAAATTGGACCTTGAACATAGCTTTCAACGAGAACAAGACGAGTGGCTTCGTTTACAGGACAAACTAAATTATGACTTGTCTAGTCTAAGAGAGAACAATGGTATCCTTTCTCAAGAGCTATCTAAAGCTGAAAGTAAAACCAGTAGTTTAGAAAATGAGCTATACCATGTACATGATTCCCTCAGAGAAAAGACACTCATTTTAGAAAACACACAGAGAGAATTAAACCAGGCCCAATATAAAGCAAAGGAACTTGAACACGCAAATCAAATGGAAAAGGAAAAACTGAACAAATGTATCATGAAATATGAATCTATCCAAGAAAGATTAGGCCAAATCCAGAGTGAAAATATGTTGCTTCGGCAACAGCTTGAAGATGCCCAAAACAAAGGCATCCTTAAAGAAAATGTATTGAGTGATGCCCAGGTACAGTTTATTGATCTTTTCAATAAACTTCGTGCTGATACGGAAAAACAAGTTCATTTGGTAGAAGACAGAAATAAAGAGTTAATCAGTGAATGTAACCACTTAAGAGAGCAAATATATAAATATGAAAATGAGAAAGCAGAAAGAGAGGTAAGTCTTTAAATAATATCATTTGATAAGCATTTAATTTTTTGAAACGAAATTCAAAGTAATTTTGATCAAGGTAAATTAGGAATTTGAATTTTCAGCAGGCAGATGATGTTAATAATTTTCATTGTAAAAATTCTGACAAGCATGGAGAATGAGGAAGAAATAACATGATAATAATCATGATAATAATCAACCTGATATTCATCTTTTAGGTAAGATGACTCACTTTGCTTAAAAATATTTTCTGGTCCATGAAATTTTAAAGGCATAGTGTTGGTTTGATAAATGTAGATAGAGTTAATCACTTGTAAATAAATACTGATGGATTTATAATTCTACTAATAAGCCTAATATTCCATTTTAATACTGCAATGGAATAAATTATTTGAAATGCTAAAACTTAAGATAAATCCTGAAAAATTAAGCTAGTGATAATATAACAATTCAAATTAGACATCTGAATTGAGATACTGTGGATATTATAGTTACCATTTTCACAACCCTTTCTGAACCTGACTAGTTTTAATTCAAATTACTCGGATATAATTTTAGAAATACTAAACACTAGATTATATTTTTAATGAAATTCCAAAGCCTAATAACTACTTTGCTTTAAAATTAAGATAGTAATCAATTCAAAGAGATTATGATTGAGCATTGAGCATTCATTTTGTGTGTGTGTGTGTGTGTGTGTGTGGTAACAGCGACATTTTTTAAAAATGTGTTTTTGCTTCCTCACTAGATATTTATTTTTTATTTATCTCAATATTTTTTTTACTGTTTTACTAACACTTTTTGCTTAAAGTACAAAATTGCAGTTTCTGGGATCACTGCCTTTCATTTGGTAAAGATAGATAGCTTTTTATAGTCCAATAGCAATTCTCATTATCTGTGATTTTTCATATATGCATTGGGTGGCAGGACTACCAAGTACTGTACTGGGTAACAATTTTGTACAATTTCTTTTTCAATTTTATTTTTAGTGTATATGATCATGTGTTTGAATCTAGTCATTCATACCAGAATTTAGTTTATTTGTAAAAGTTCAATTAATTATGCTAATTTCTCCTCACACAATTATACATGGGCTTCTTTTAGCTTATGTTTCCTTTAAAAATTTTACTAGATTTTATTTAAATTTATTTTTACAAGATACTTAATCTTATCTAATAAGATAGAAAAAATTTAATTTCTTTTGCTTTTTAGTTTCATTTGCTATTAGTAATTTGTGCAGTGATTTACTTTGCTGTACCGTGAAAATGAACAGGATTTTTATAGCATATCTGTATATACATATACAAGTATTTGTGTATGTATGTGTACATATACGCATATGTGTGCATGTATGTATATAGGTATTCCTGCTAGACTAGAGAATGAAATGAAATGAATGACTTCCCTTTAGCTGTGACCTTACACCAGACTGTGTATACGTAAGTGGGAGAACTACCATATTTTCTATAGTTTCCCCTTTCTCTCTCCATTGACTGTAACCCGGAGTGTAATTCCTATCCTAACAGAAAAAGGAACTGCTTTGAACACTTGGCAAGGTCAGTTGATGTGTATAGAAGTTAGCAAACCCTCTACTCCACCTTTTTTTTTTCTGTCAGCAAATCAAATCAATCACTTCAAGTGCTTTAACCAAACCTAACAGACATATGAGTATATATGTTCATCTCTGGGGCAACCTATGAGAGGAAGGAAAATATAACTTTTTCTTATAGATGTCCTCATTCTTATAAAGGCCAATGCAAAGAACTAAGGTAGTTACTTTTCTGAAAAAATGGAAGGAAAAAACCCCTAATGTTTGTATCAGGTATAGCAAGCTATATATTCTTCACTCCCCATCTCCCCATCTTCCATGTGAATTACACATAAAACATTTTATCTCCTATATGGCTTTGGAGGTGTTATAATTCTCAAAAAGATGGAATGGGGAAATCAGGCTGAATGCATTGCTTTATGAGGAGAATACTGAGCAAGTAGGAAGATAGCATTTGATCTATGGTGAATGGAGGGTGAGTGGTATAGTCAAAAGAATTTTGTAGTCTCAGGAACTAAGTTCCAATCCTTTTCTGTATTAATTACTACCTTGAGACCTTGAGTAACTCATTTGACCTCTTTGGGGCTTAGTTTCCTTATCTGCAAAATGAGAAATTGATTAAATAGTCGATTAAATAAAATAAGAATTTTCTAGTTCTAAGTCTATGAAAGCTATGAATATGTTAATGAAATTATTTATATGTGTGAAAATATTTACATCAATTAATTTTGAAGGTATTTTTTATATAAGATAATATTGATTTATGAAATCAGTAATAGAAATAGTTTGGGCATATTTCTATCAGGGTACAGTAAGAAGGCTTCAAGAAGAACTTGCTGATTCCCTGAAAAAACAATCTATGACAGAAGCTTCACTGGAGCTTACATCACTTTATCAAAATGATTTTGAAGATAAGAAAAAACAACTGCAGAATGAAATAGATCAAACAAAAAGTAAAGTATGTATGCAAAAAATTGGTAATTTGTCACTGATTAATGGAAAATGTTTTCAGTGTAATGTTTGTTTTTGTTTTTGTTTATGTTTTACCAATATTATATATTTCCTGAACACTGTGCCTGTCATTTAAACTGACTTAGTACAATACCTATAACCTACACCATTTGTTCTCTTAAATTGGGCTCATTATATTCACTCTTTAGATGGTTGACAATTTTGTTTATCTATCCTCATACAAGGAATGAAGTGTTTTCTAAGTAACAATAATAACTAAAGCATTTCTATCATACTTTATAGTTAGAAAGTCCTTTACATACATTATCTCATTTAATCCCCAAAATAGTTCTGTGAAGTAGGAGTTATTTGTTTGCTTCTATTCAAACTACTCTTTAAATGAAAGGAAAATGATATTACTTCACAATTTGAAAGTATATAAATTGTGCATGGAAAGTGACTTTGAGAATTAAAGTAATTAGGTGGATAATCTCATTATTATCTTCTAATTTATTCAAATTGATCTCGCCATGTTGATTTCCATCTCCATATCCTCATTCATGCTCTTCTTCTTGCTTATTTAGTTATACTTCCCCATCTGTGCTACCTATCCAAACCTGTCCATTCTTCAGCACCCTGCTTCTCAAATACCAACTTCACCTCTAAGATCCTTTTCAGTTCCAAAAGTATGATTCTTTTGCCATAAACCTTTGTTTTTTACTTTTCAGCCCTTCTTCTGAAGCCGAATTCTTCTGAATTCCACTTTTCATCTGATACTATAAAATTTAGTATTTAACTATATATTGATTGCCTTATGGTGTTCATATCTGTTATCAAACTATCATTTCCAGTATCTAAGTCTTGTTTCCCCAACTAGATTGTAATTCCTTTAGGACAGGGATTATTTATACTTCTTTATCTTCCATAGAACTTCCTTTTCACAACATGTTGGTAGTAGAAGTAATAGTTACTATTGTAGTAGTAGTAGTAATAGTTGTAGTAGTAGAAGAACATGTTAACTATGTGTTGACTTTGCCAAGTGTTGAAAGTTTAGCTACAATTAAAATTACTACAAGGTAATATTTGGACTAAAAAACTTTGAGTTTTTCTAGTCTGATAGTATAAATTTTCAATTTCCCAGAGTTCCCCAATGGCAAAATAGAAATTCAGTAGAAAATTATTTCATTTTATTTTTTATTATTATTAAAAACTATGATAATGAAGAAGTTAAGCATAGAATACAGTTTCACAGTCAAATTCTTCTAAAGTGTTCCCTTTATTACTATAAAATATATTCTAGGTTGCTTTCACACATTTATGTGTAGTTAAAGGTGTGCTGTTCATCATTATACCAGCCAAAAGGTGTAGAAATGGATATTTCTGGTATCCTTGAAAGCACATTTTCAACCTAATAACCATCATCATGTTGTAAAATAATGGAAATCTATGCCAAAGCAGCCAAACATGGAGTTTTTGATGAAGAGATTTTCTCTGTTTAGAGGCTGCTTGGTGCAGATGGGGATAGAACTTTGGGCTTAGAGTTAGAAAGACCTAACTTTAGATGTAGCCTCAGATCCTATCTTTGTGATCCTAGGCAAGTCACTTAATCTTTCTCACTTTCAACTATAAAATGATGGGAATAATAATAGCACCTACCTCTCAGGGCTGTGGTGAGAATCAAATAGCACTTAATAAGTGCTTGTTTCTCTGCTCCAAAAGCATAAAGGCCAATATTGTATGTTGCACTTAAGTAGTCACTGCTTCCCGCCATTTGATAAGCACCTCCTAACGGTGCAAAAACAGTTCTCGTGCCTGGTTAACTTCAGTATAATTGTTTTAACTAAGAACTTATTGTTAGGTCCAATCTCATTCTTATGAAAGCTTCTTTTCTTCCATATTTGTATGCTTGAGAAATATTTCTAGGTTTCAGAAATCTGAATTGGAACAAAATAACTTTTGTTTCCCAAGTAACTCCCCTATCATTCATTCTCTTTATTTCCCTCCTATTCTTTTTGGCCCACATTGATTAAAATATTAACCTTCAAAAGCTTTTGGCTGCAGGCTTCAGTCTAGAAACTAGGTGTGGATTGAGCCTTAGGAAGTGTAGCAAGGCAGCAAGTATGAATGGCAGTATGAATTAACTCAGTTAATTGGCATTGAAAATAAGGTGGCACCATTTCTTCCCTGTCTTCTTTCCCTGATCGTGCAAGTAACTAAGCTTTTGCTATATAAGAATTAGGTGAAATTGCTGTTTCTTTCTTGTTCACCATTTAATCCATCAACTAGTGAATGTCAATTATGCGTAACGCATGCCCTCTCTCCTTGAAGAATTTTCAGTGTTACTGGGAAGCCAGTGCAAAGTAGAGGAAGTTCATTTATAATACAAGGTAGTATATAAACAAGTACCAAGTGAATGGTATATAAGTAAGTAATTTATAAAGCATTTATAAAAGGGAAAGAACACTATAGTTAGAGATTAGAGAAGGTGGTACTTAATCCAGTCCTTCCAACATGAAAAATTACTCAATACAAATTTTCTGAGTTAGCACCTCTTTTGGAAGAATAATTGCCAACTAGCTAAATTTAATAACATGTGTTTTAGATAATTGCATATTTATAAGTGATTAAAAACCTACATCTGAAGGTGACTTTTCCAAGATTTCGAGTCCTGGCTCAGTCCCTTTCTGTCCATATGACTTTTGACAAATGGCTTTCTTTCTTCAGGCCTGAGTTTCCTCGTATATAAAAGATGTATTAACTCATCACTAGGGTCCCTTTTTACTGTAACAGTCTACAATTCTAAGTGAGTGAACTCCAGTTGCTTATTCTTATTCTCTAATCTAGTCAGCTCTTCCAAATCTACCATTAAATATATTTAAAGAGTTCCTGCTATGTCCCTATACAATATCTCAGCCTTAGATGCTGAAGTAATAAACTAAAGTGAGTAGTGGCACAAAAATTAGAAACTAACTAGAATGGCATGCTTACTGTGTGCCATGGACAAAAATATCAAAGAACGTAGTGAAGGAAGAGATCATTGTTGTAAGATACCAAGAAAACTTTAGAGAAAAGATCAAATTTTGAGTTGCCTTTGAGAATTGGGAAGGGATCAATAGGATAGGAGAACAATACAGTCCAGGAAAAAAGCAAAAGCACGGGAGTGTGAGGAGGGTTGCTGTAAAGAAACTAGAAGTAAAAATTGGAAAAAATAGGATGTGGTTAGATTTTAGAGGAAGAAAGGCAGAGAAGTTTAGCCTTTAATCTGATAGACCATAGCAGTCCCATTGTAGGTTCCTGAGTAAGGCATTAATATGATCTAAACAATGTTTTATGAAAATTAACTTAGCATCTTGTAGTAAGGATTGGTGTGGGGGTAAAACTAAAACACAGAGACCCTGTAGCACCTTTTTTTTTTAATTAAACCATAGGCAAATGACTTAATATCACTGTGCCTGTTTCCTAATCTGTAAAATGAGAAGGTTGGAATAAGGTGTTCACCTCTCAATTTATGATCCTCTGCTTGAGGTAATGAGTCTAGACTAAGGTGGTAACCATGAGATAAAAAAGGAAAGAGAAACACTGTAAAGGGATAATTTACAGGGATAATAAATGACAAATCAGATAAGAGACAGAATCCTATGTTGCAGTGAAGTCAGACACTAAGAAGAAAGGTCTTTGGGTACGGATAGAAGTATTGATGATGCAGTTTCAGTAGACTAGTAGGGAGGTAATCCAGATTTTGTGGAAATAAAGAAAAGAGAGCTGCAGATTCTAAATTGCAGACTGGGCACCAGGCCTGTCTGTTCCTTATACCAATTAAATCACAGATACAGACCAAATAAATAGGTAAAAAATCATAAATAAATAGATGAATGAAATGGGAATAAGAGATGAAGAAATGGCAGCTGTGAGATAGTCATTCATTGGAGAAGTTTGGAAGCAAAGAGGAGAAAGAAGTGTGAATCTAGAAGGGGCAGCAGAATGAGGAGGGTTCTTTCTTCCTTTGTAAGTTAGAGAAGACCCCTGGAGAAGGGAGAGGTTGAAAACCTTAAAAGGAAGTTGTCAAAGGGACAGATCATTTACCTGGCTCATAATCTAGAGCAATAGATAGCACTCAAGGAGAATAACAAAATATGAATTTACACAGGTTGCATCTCACTTAGCCAAATACAAAGAGATTTGGAGAATAGTTTTATAATCTAAGAACACACATGCAGACATTTCAACATAGGAATGCTTAGAACATAGGCCAGGTGTGCTAACAGGGGAATGAGGATGAAGTGACCATTTACATTGGTTATAGAGAAAGGGGGAAAGCCAGCATTCCTCCAAGGTGTATTGGCAAACTTGGCCCACATTCTATGCATTCCTATGTATTTTAACCATTTTAAAATGTATTAACATTATTAGTGTAACTAATACCTATATTGAAATAAAATGAGAACTATCATTAATCTAAATTTCAAAGAAGAAATAGTTTTTAGCGAAATCAGAGGAAGGCTATGTTGTTTTAAGTAAGATCAGTCTTTCCATATTTGTTTTGTTTTTATAAACTACACTTAAATTGATATTTAGAATTGGATCTGGAATTAATGAAAAATATCCTTTTTAAAATGCCAGTTCTGTTCTTGTAACATTTTTCATTGTAAAAAATGTTTTCAAAGCTTAATACTGAAAAGGAAAAATTAAAGAAACTCATTGAGTTAAAGCAATCTCTGGGAAATCGTCTAGAACAAGAAATGAAAAGAAATGATGAATTACAGAAAGAACTCAGTGGGTAAGACTCTTTTCTGCAAATTTTTTCAACCAAATATTAAGTAAGCAAGGACTTAAGCATCTTTTAAATCTTAAGTACAAATTCATTTTATACATTAACACTTGGATAATTACAGTATGTATAATTTTAAATGAATAATAAGTTTTTTCATTTTCATATTATTCACTAAATTATTGCTGAAAATCAAACCTTCTAACCCGCGTCTTTGAAGTTATAGTAAAATGCTGTGTAGCACCTGTATCATAAAGTATGTTTTCCAGAACTTATACTATACAGCATTTGACAGTCTCTTGTTAAGTATCCTATTTCTGAACATAAATTGTTTCTGTAAGATTGGTCTCCATGTTCTTCATGCTAATTTATTTCCTTCATTATTCATTTATTTCTTCCTTTATCATTCATTCAAAAAGTATTATTAAACATCTCTTGTGTACAAAATACTGTGCTAGACCCTGGAGTTACAGAGATGAATAATGAAAAATAGTTGAAAATGATTACATTCTAGTAAAAGAGGTAATGGAGGGACTTAAATAACATGTGCAAATAAAAATGTGGTAAGTGCTTAAGAATGGTCCATAGAAAATGCAAAAAGAGACTGAAGGAGGTAAAGATCTTTTCTGTTTTTGTGGGATCAGTAAGATTCTATTAAGGATATGACTTTTGAGTTAGACTCTACAAAATTACTTGGCCTGAAATTTAAGTCCTTCACAATGTGGCAGCATCCTCCCTTTCCACACTTAAATTATATTATTTTCTCGTGTACAACTTAAGCTCCTGTTGAACTGCAGTATTCTCTGTCCTTCAAAACATGCCTTACGCTTTCCTACCTCTTCCCTGTGCCTGTAATGTTCATTGATGGCCTCTGCACTCATCCTCACACAAATGCAGCTGCTCTGTGGAGCCTACTCTGATCTCTGTTGTTGATAATGAATGACCTTCACCATCAGACTTCACATCACAATTTCCACTACACTCCACTGAAGCTGTTACATTTTGTTGTGTATCATAATTATCTACATGTATATCTTATGTTCCAATTGAATGACAGCGCAGACCATGGTCTATCTACACTTTGTATTGTATCACAACCTTTAGGGCTAAGTACTTGATGCTTTCTAATGGAACTTTAATCGAATTCCAATTGATGAATTTTAATTGAATATAGCAAGAGGCCACCACTGTTAAGGTATCAAATCCTCTGACCACAGGCTAGAGGCTGCCATTTCAGTGGCAGAGGAGAGTCTCCAAATCCTCATGCATTTTCCAGAACTGTAATTCAGCTGTGTTATGGTTTAATTAGTTATTTGTGGGCTTCTATTAGAGCGCTAGCTCTAAGGGGGAAAATGCATTCCCTGTTCCAACCAGTCAATTTACAAAGTAACTTATGAGATGCAATTGACTTTTCAAGTTAGGGACTGCCTATATTTACATCCACTATACAAACATTTTAAATGCAACTTTGTATTCTATTAACATTAAATGATATTATTTGTGTTGTGTGGGCTATGGCATTTAAATACTTGACCAGCTAATTTACATAGATCTACAATTAAAATAATAAAGGCCCAAAACATCACCCTAAACTTTTTTCGAAATAAATTTATTCATCATTTAAATTTCAGTTTGTATTACTGGAAGGTATCACCTTTTCTACAAATATTACAGCATAACCAGATCATTTGGAGACTATTCTACAATAAAATAATATTAATGAAGAACTGATGTTGAATATACATCATTTGATATAGAGATGAAATGATTAGTGAGGCTATCATTCCTTTGGTTTTATTTTAACAAAATGTCAGATTTGAGTTGGCTGACCTCAAGAACTCTTTTTAGATTTATTTTCTTCTCTATGATTGAAAATAATTTAAGGCAATGGGTCAAAAATAATACTTTTTAAATCTATAATATTTAAACTGTAAAGAGTTTGACTTAATTATTCTGTTCACAGATTTAAAAAACTGTTGAAAACAACACAAAAGAAATTAAGAGAATATGAGAAAGGAAATATTGTTTACGAGGGGGGACTGAAGCAAACACATTCTGAAATGGATAGACAAATTAATAGGTTAAAAAATAAGGTAATCCTTAATACTGGAAAATGTAATGTGTCTTCTCTTTATATTGCTTTTGAAATGGTTACACACATATATCTGTATCTACATGTATATGTATATCGATATATATATACACATATATACATATACATACAAATATATGCATGCATACACATACACACACACACACACACACACACACACACACACACACATATATATGTAGCAGGTCATTGGACATTAGTACCCATGAGAAGATTTACATCTTCCCCATGCTTGGAAGGCAACACTTTCTATCTTAGGCCTACTCACACAATTCCTTTTGTTCTCAGGGACTCATTAGACATCCTTGGAGACTTTATATCTCCCTGAAAATTCTGGGCTCCAGTGACTTTCTATGTAGATTTGTATATTAGAATTTTTCCTTTATTCCCATTATAGAATTCATGTCAACTAGAATATATCTAAATATATTGTATTAAAAGAGCTTCTCAAGTATTTAAAAGCATTGTCAGGTGGGGAAAATATTAAACTTGTTTTGCTTATGAATTGAAGTTGCAAAAGACATAAATTTAGGTTTGATCTAAAGAAAAACAACTTTCTAACAGAGCGTTCCCAAAGGGAAGTGGGCTGTTTGAAGAAATCAAATGCTGAAAAGCCTTTTAAGGTCAGTATTTGCAGGGCCTCTAAGAACTTCAGAGCTCCCTCTGACACTCTGCTTCTGTAATCTTAAAGATGAAAAATTATCCCCCTGATAGGATGACTAATAGGCAGAAACAATTTAAAAAATAGTAGTTCTTTCAGAGATTTTAAGATGACAAAGACGAAATTAAGCAACAGTTTGATTGCGAGGTGAGCACTGCTACTATTAAGAGACTTCATAATACAACATAGAGTTATAAAAATTAAGGACTCTCTCTCTAAAAATAGGACTTGAGTTGGTTTAAGAGAGAGAAGGACTCTAGTACTTAGAAGATTTTCACTTCCTTTCACCAGTAAGTGGGTGAAAACCATTTTATCACAGTATGTCCTGTGCATCACTTTTGTATTTTAGGAAAGCAAAGATATTGCCCCTGTTGGAAGAATAATAAATTGATTAATTCATCTGAAGCTACTACTTTTCTTTTTTTTTTTTGTTTTTAAGATTCTAATATTTGATGTTATTGAAACATTTCCCCAACTCTAACACCTTAGGCCAGCACAAGTTGGGGAAAAGTCCTAAAGAGATTTTGAAAAATAGCATAAGTGTTCAAGTGAGATAACATTGGCCAACTTTAAAGTGCTATGTAAATGCTAACTAGTATTATTACCTTTTTTTTTCCTATAATAAGTGACTCTTTGGAAACATCTTATCTTACTATCATTAATTTTCCTCATTAATGTCTGCTATATTGAGTTTTTGCCCTTTGAAACTCGATAGTGTCACACTTTTTTATTTATCACTTATTTCAGTCCATCATCTAACTCCTGGGGCTGAAGGAAAACAGGTAGAAGTCCTGCTAAGCTTGTTGGTTTATATTATGAGGTACTTGGGGAGCAAGAAGAGGGCTATTACACAATAGAATCTCTGGTAAATGTGATATATTCCCTGGGTACTATCACTAGAGTTTTGTAGATGAAAAAGACATGATTTTCCTGGGCTCTGAAACTGAGCATCTCACCATATGACATTCAATTTAGCATAAATTTATTTGCTTTCTCAGTAAAGTCTATCATCATAGAATCAGTGTTCTCATTAGGATGATCAAAAGGAATCTCATTTCTTTCCAAATTCCTTTTAAGATCTATTGTTGCTTTAGGACTAGCATAACTTCAGAAGAATTTGTTGATATCCACTACTATGAATTTTATTGATATCTGCTCACTGTACTAAAAGCTGGGCAGAAAAGACATATGGAATAATTAGAGAACATAGAAGACAATATGGAATCAAGTACTAAATGTGGATTATACAGGCTATAAGAGCTAATAATATAATTTCATGGTTTCTTCTTTCAGTCTTAACTTTGTTTTTGATTTGTCAATTTAACTAAATAACCACTTTAGGAAATACATTTTGTAGCTGTAATATAAGAATATTGATACATTTAATTACATATGAATTAGAAATAATTTAATCTTCAGTTTTAAGTTAGTATTTAAGTTGATAGACCTAAATTTTACTTCTATAATTTGCTAAATTGATATTTTATACAAACAGATTGAAGACCTTACACAACAGTTGGAAGCAGCATCTTCAAAATGTAAACAGTTGGAATCAATTAACCAAAGTCTTCGAGAAGAGTTATTTTCCATGAAAATCTTGCAAAAGAAATATGCCAAGCTGGAAGAGAATAAAAGACAATTGGAAGAAGAAGTAGTTAATCTTAAGCATCATTTGGAAATTACTAAGCTAGAACACAATCAAATAGAACAATATAAACGTGATATTGAAGAACGAGCAAGGCAGGAAATTGTAGAAAAACTAAAAGAAGTCAACATATTCTTACAGGTTACTTTATAATTACTATGCTTTTTATTATTGCTTTATTACTTATTTTATTATATAATATTAATAATATGCTATATTATTAATAATGTATAATTACATATAATATAATATAATAATATAATATTAATTGTATGCTATATTACTATATGATTTATCACTACTATTTATTTGTTTCTGCTTTTTTTTTTTTGGTGAGGCAATTGAGGTTAAGTGACTTACCCAAGGTCACACAGCTAGTAAATGTCAAGTATCTGAGGTTGGATTTGAACTCAGGTCCTCCTGACTCCAAGGACAGAGGTCTATCCACTGTACCACCTAGCTGCCCCTATCACTACTATTTATCACACAACTACTAATAAGTGTCAAGTCTCTGAGGCCAGATTTGAATTCATGTCCTCCTGGCTCCAGGGACAATGCTCTATATATATTAATTGAGTTTTTAAAAATAATTAGCATAATTAGAAAAAATTTGAAAGGTGAGATTTTTTTTTATTCAACAAAGGTTTTAGTTGTAATAAAAGATTCTGGAGTTGGAGTTAATTTTTTTTTTAATAATTTTACCTGTTTTATTTTTTTGTTTGTTTTTGTTTTTGTTTTTGTTGTTTAGCAAAGCTCCAAGTTTATTCACAGGGTATTATAGCCAGGCTCAGCATTAACCAGATGGGAAAATTTCCTGTTTAGAAAGGAAATTGCACAATGGGGAAACTGAGTCAAGAGGATCCTCCCTTTGTCCATGCTAAAGTTATCCCCTCAGCTTTCCCTAGGGACAGATGTCCACCTGTAGCAGTTCACAGACTGCAGCAAAGGACATTTCCCTTGGATGGTGGATTTAATACTGGTGGTTTAATAATAACTAATCAACCATACCTGAAATCAAATTCAGAATAACATCAAATTATAAGTCCAAGAGATAATGCCTCAAATAGCAAAATTTCACTAATTACAGTTTAGGGCTAGGAAATTATTGTAATAATAGTTCACAGTGTGCATATATAAAGACATTTCATTTCTCCTTCATATACAAATTAAGAATAATCACATTCTGAACACATATAGTGAATATCTGATAATTGACTTAAAACCCCAGAAAAATGCCATTACCATGAATCACCAAACTAACAGGTAATGCCTATGAAGCTCTGAGGCAAAATAAAATCTCTGAATCTAAAATATATTGTTACCAAATTGATTCAAAGATGTAATTCCAATTCATGATAATTTTATTAACATGGACATTTTCATAAGTGATAACTGAATATCCCTTCCCCTAATCTGCCCTCCCTTCTATCTCTCCCTCCCTTCTCTTATCCCCTTCCCCTTCTATTTTTCTGCAGAGAAGGATAGATTTCTATATCCCATTGCCTGTATATCTTATTTCCCAGTTGCATGTGAAAACAATTTGTAACATTTGTTTTTAAAACTTTAGGTTCCAAATTTTCTCCCTTCTTCTCTCCCCACCCACCCTCATTGAGAAGGCAAGCAACTTGACACACGTTATACTTGTGTAGTCATGCAAAACACTTTCAGAGTAGTCATGTTGTAGAATACTAACTAGATTTCCCTTCATCCTACCTCACCCCACTCTATTTATTCTATTCTCTTTTGACCCTGTCCCTCCTAAGAAGTATTTGTTTGCCTCTGATTATAATCTCCTCCAATCCGCCCTCCCCTTTATCATCCCCCTACTCTCTTGTCCCCTTACCCCCTTATTTTCCTGTAGGGTAAGATAGATTTCCATACTCAATTGAGTGTATATGTTATTCCCTCTTTAAGGCAAATGTTATGAGAATAAGATTCACTCATTCCCTCTCACCTTCCCCCAATTCCCCGGCACTGTAAAAGCTTTTTCTTGCCTCTTTTATATGCGATAATTTACCCCATTCTACCTCTCCCTTTCTCCTTCTCCCAGTATAATCCTCTCTCACCCCTTAATTTTATTCTCCAGATATCACCCCTTCATCTTCAATTCACCCTATGCCCTCTATCTATCTATATATGTATCTATCTATCTATCTATCTCTATATATATACATATAATTTTTTCCCTCCAACAACCCTAATACTGACAAAGGTCTTATGATTTGCAAATATCATCTTTCCATGTAGGAATGTAAACAGTTCAACCTCAGTAAGTTCCTTATGATTTCTCTTTCCTGTTTACCTCTTTATGCTTCTCTTGAGTATTGTATTTGAAAGTTGAATTTTCTATTCATCTCTGATCTTTCCATCAAGAATGCTTGAAAGTCTTCTATTTCACTGAATGTCCATTTTTTGCCCTAAAGAACTATACTCCATTTTGCTGGGTAGGTGATTTTTGGTTTCTATCCTATCTCCTTTGACCTCTAGAATATCATATTCCAAGGCCTCCAATCCCTTAATGTAGAAGCCACTAATGCTTGGGTTATCCTGATTGTGGTTCCACAATACTTGAATTGTTTCTCTCTCAATTCTTGCAATATTTCTTCCTTGGCCTGGGAACTCTGGAATTTGGCTACAATAGCCAAATTTCCTTTGGGGATCTCTTTCAGGAGGTGATTGGTGGATTCTTTCAATTTCTGTTTTACCCTCTGGTTCTAGAATATCAGGGCAGTTTTCCTTGATAATTTCTTGAAAGATGATGTCTAGGCTGTTTTTCTGATCATGGCTTTCAGATAGTCCAATAATTTTTAAATTGTCTCTCCTGGATCTATTTTCCAGGTCAGTTGTTTTTCCAGTGAGATATTTCACATTGTCTTCTATTTTTTCACTCTTTTGGTTTTGTTTTACAGTGTCTTGATCTCTCATAAAGTCACTAGCTTCCAATTGCTCCATTCTAATTTTTAAGGAAGTATTTTGTTCAGTGAGCTTTTGGACTTCCTTTTCCATTTGGCCAATTTTGCTTTTTAAGGCATTCTTCTCCTCATTGGCTTTTTGTACCTCTTTTGCCATTTGGGTAAGGCTATTTTTTAAGGTGTTAATTTCTTCAATATTTTTGGGTGGTCTTTAGCAAGCTGTTGATTTGTTTTTCATGATTTTCTTGCATCACTCTCTTTTCTCATCACAGTTTTTCCTCTACTTCTCTTACTTGCTTCTCAAAATCCTTTTTGAGCTCTTCCACGACCTGGGACTGATTTATATTTTTCTTGGAGGCTTTGGATATAGGAGCTTTGACTTTGTTGTCTTCTTCTGGTTGTATGTATTGATCTTCTTTGTCACCAAAGAAAGATTCTGTGGTTTGACATTTTTTGCAGGGCCAGGCCAGGACTGGGGCCAGGACCAGGCTTGTCTCTCACCATGGTCACACACCTTTCCTACTGTCCTTCTAAGTTGTCTTTGCTGTTTGTAGGTTAAGAAGTCTGGAAACCGCCATAGCTGCCCGTGATTCAATCCCCAGAGGGCTGCTCCAGATTCGCTGAGGCCTGGTCTTAGCCTGCCTGGCCTATGTTGAACTGTGTTCTTCTTCCAGCCAGGCACAATAGGCCTTTCCAGTCAACCATCCAGGTTGCCTTGGGCTGAAAATGTTTCACTCTATCTTTTTGTGGGTTCTGCTGCTCTAGAATTTATTTAGAGCCATTTTTAACAGGTATTTGGAGAGGTTTGGGGGAGAGCTCAATCAAGTCACTGCTTTTACTCTGCCATCTTGGCTCTGCCCTATACCTGTTGTTTTTATAATGATCCTAATTCATTAGGATAAGAACTAGTGAATTAACATCCAATAGAAATAGGGTTGTTGTTTTTTAAGTTCAAATTTAATTCAGCTTACCTTGATAATTAGTACCTTCAAAGTTAGAATCTATTTATAGAAAATCAGAATTGCTCTCTGAATCACTGACTCAAATTAAAATGTAACCTAAAAGAATGTGGTAACAAACATCCTATAATTTTCAGTATAGAGTTGGGCAAGGTTTTTTTTTTTTTTTTTTTGTTAACTTCATTCTTTGTTTTCCATCTGGTTTAGACACAAGCAGCATCCCGAGACAACTTAGAACAATTAAGAGAAAATAACAATGCTTCAATAAGAAACCAAATGGAGCAACGAATTAGAGATCTGGAAACTGAAATCTCCAAAATGAAAAACTCACATCAAGACTCAACTGAGGCAGAAATAGAGAGATACAGACAGCTTTATTCTGAAGAATTAAAAATCAGAAAATCATTGTCAAACAAAGTAGACAGGTAAGCCCAAACACAGACACTAAGAAAATAGTACTTATACTTATCAGATTGCTTTTAAAGTTTTCCATTTTGAATTTAACAAATCTTTAATGGACTGATCTATGACTTCATTGGGAAATGGGGGCTAACTGTAGAGATTATACTTTTATACATATTGGTATACATAGTTTTTAAAATGTTAACTATGTACCAAGGAATGCAGTGTGGTACATTGGAAAGATGGTATTCTGGCTGTAGAGTCAGAGGACCTGGCTTCAAATCTTGCCTCTGATGATAACTGCTGTATGACCTTGAGCAAGTCATTTAACCTCCCAGGACTTCAGTTTCCTTATCTTTAAAATGAGGATGTTTGATTAGGTGGCTTCTGAGATCTCTTTTAGTCCTCAATTTATGATGTTATGAAAATTATTTTTAAGTATGTCTTATTGATGTGTCATATTATTTCTTTTTACTATCTGCTATAGATTACTCCTTCCAGGATGAAGTTAAATATTTTGAAAATTAGAATAACATTATTCTCATTTCACCAAATGATAATATTAAAAGGTTTAATGTATTTCTGAAAATGTGTGACAGAATCATATCAATATATAACCCATTGTAAATAATCTTCTAATGGTGACAGCCAGGACTGAAGGACTTGGGGCCATCCTGGTGACCCACAGCAATGTCTAACCATTCCCCTCAATTTCCTGCTGCCCCACCCCATCAGTTTTCTATTCAGGTGAAAGCTCACTGAGGGAGCTATTGAAGGGGAAAAGAAAGAAAGGAAATATTACAGAAAGGTTTAGATTAGGGGCTTGGATAGCCGAAAGATATTATACTAAAGAAAAAGGGATGGGGCAGTTTTGCTTTGCTATATATCTTGGTGACAATGGTGGGTAGGTATTATGGGTTGGCTGTACAGTTGAGAGCCTCTGGACTTTTTTTAGCCTCAACTGAGCTAGAGACTGCATCCCTGAATCATTTGGCTGCTACCTAGGTAAGACTGCAAAAGCACTGCCTGGCATAATTACCCAGATTTGATACCCTTAAAACAACTCTACTAATTTCTGATATAAATTTATAGAATACAAGTCCTTTTAATGACTTCCTTAAAGATCAGATTAGTAAAGAATCCCAGATTTACAAGTATCTTTTGTGTTTTGGTTTGGTTTGTTTTTAATTTTCCCAGGACAGTCTGAAAACCTTTTCCTTTAAAGGTTACACTCAATTTCTTTATACCATTTATTGGGAAAGTACCTTAATGGAAGTAATTCAATTATGCAAAAACTTTAATAACCTACATACTTTAATTGTTTTTGGAGTTAGAAACTACTCAGGGAAAAGTCACAATTATGATAACATTAATGAAAAATAACCATTTAAGAAAAATGCTAACCATTTATGTGCTTTGAAATGTTCACAGAACTACTGAAAGGCTAGCTGAGATGAGTCACCGACTCCTGAATGAAAAACAAAAGAATAAAATTTTAATCAACAGTTTTACTGCAAGTCCAGTTCTGGAGCCACCACATGTTGGGAATATTAATACCAGTATGTTCCTCAGTAGAAGTCTTATTCCAAGAGGAAATTTAGTATATTCTACTGGAAACATAGTGTCTTCAAAAAGCAGAGTGGAAGCCTACATGACAAAGGTTAGTCATTTAGAATTTTTTTTTCTTTCTGTATGTTAAAGGTATAATTAAAATTTTCATCATAGTGAAATTTCCTACTTAAGTATTTTTGAATGTGTCATATTGATTTTTGCAGCCTATTAAAATGAAGATGGTCCTTTTACCTAATGATAATTAAAAATGCTAGATAATGAGTTTTATAATTTTTTTAATTTTTAAAATTTATTTTTATTTTATCTTTAGTTTTCAACATTCACTTTTATAAGATTTTGAGTTCTAAATTTCCCACCCTTTCCTCTTTCCAAGATGGCATGCAATATGATATAGGCTATACATGTATAATCATATTAAACACATTAACACATTAGTCATGTTGTGAAAGAAGAATCAGAACAGAAGGGAAAAACCACGAGAAGGAAAAAAAAGAGAGAAAACAGTATGCTTTGATCTACATCCAGACTGCATAGTTCTTTCTCTGAATATGGATAGCATTTTCCTTCATGAGACTATTCAACTTGTCTTAGATCATTGCATTGCTTAGAAGAACTGAGTCTAACAAAGTTGGTCATTGCGTAATGTTGCTTTCATTGTGTGTAATGTTTTCCTGGTTCTACTCACTTCACTCAACATCAGTTTATGCAAGTCTTGCCAGGTTTTTCTGAAATCCACCTGCTCACCATTTCTTATGGAACAATAGTATTCCATTACATTCATATACCACAACTTGTTTAATGATTCCCCAATTGATGGGCATCCCCTCAATTTCCAATTCTTGGCCACCACAAAAAGAGCTGCTATAAATATTTTTGTACGTATAGGTCCTTTCCCGGTTTTATAATTTCTTTGTGATACAGACCTAGTAGTGGTATTGCTCAGTCAAAGGATATGCACAGTTTTGTAGCCTTTTGGGCATAATTCCAAATTGCTCTGCATAATGGTTGGATCAGTTCACAACTCCCCCAACAATGCATTACTGTTCCACTTTTCCCACATCTTCTCCAACATTTATCATTTTCCGTTTTGTCATGTTTGTCAAACCTGATAGGTATGATGTGGTACCTCAGAGTTGTTTTGATTTGCATTTCTCTAATCCATAGCATTTTTTCATATGACTACAGATAGCTTTAATTTCTTCCTCTGAAAACTGCCTGTTCATATCCTTTGATCATTTATCAATTGGGGAATAACTTATATTCTTATAGATTTGACTCAGTTCTTTATATATTTTAGATATGAGGCCTTTATCAGAGACACTGGTTATAAAAGTTGTTTCTCACCTTTCTGCTTTCCTTCTAATCTTGGTTGCATTGGCTTTGTTTGTGTAAAAACCTTTTAATTTAATGTAATCAAAATTACGCATTTTACATTTCATAATGTCCTCTATCTCTTCTTTTGTCATAAATTCTTTCATTCTCCATATATCTAACAGGTAAAACTATCCCTTGCTCTCCTAATTTGCTTATAGTAATAGCCTTTATTTCTAAATCATGTACCCATTTTGACTTTATCTTAGTATACGTGTAAGATATTGGTCTATGCCTTTAATGTAGAAGCTGCGAAGTCTAAAGTATCATTAAATAATACTTAAATTGTTTGTCTCTGGCTGTTTTAAGCATTTATCTTTGACCTGATAATTCTGGAATTTGGCTACAATATTCCCTTGGAGCTTTCATTTTGGGATCTCTTTCAGGAAGTGATCGGTGGATTCTTTCAATGACGTTTTGCCCTCTGGTTTTCCTCAGGGCAGTTTTCCTTGTTAATTTCTGGAAAGGTGCCATCTAGGCTCTTTTTTTTTTTAATCATAGCTTTCAGATAGTCCAATAATTCTTAAGTTATCTCTCCTGGATCTATTTTCCAAGTCAGTTGTGTTTTTCCAATAAGGTATTTTGCATTTTCTTCTATTTTTTCATTCTTGTCATTTTATTTGACTGATTCTTGATGTCTCATAGAGTCATTAGCTTCCACTTGCCCAATTCTAATTTTTAAGAAATTATTTTCTTCAGGTGGCTTTTGTACTTCCTTTTCCATTTGGCCAGTTTTACTTTTTAAGGAGTTGTTTTCTTCAGTTAATTTTTGTCCTTCCTTTTCCAAGCTATTGACTCTCTCTTGCATACCTCTCACTTCTTTTCCCAATTTTTCTTCTACCTCTCTTATTTTACTTTTAAAATCCTTATGAGCTCTTCTAAGAAGGCTTTTTAAGGTTTAGACTAATTTATATTTCCCTTTGGGGTTTCAGATGTAGGTTTTCTCTTCTAAGTTTGTATTTTGATCTTCCCTGTCACCATAAAAGCTCTCTTTGGTCAAGGTTCTTTTTTGCTTTTTGTTTATCTTGTTTGCCTATTTCCTGGCTTTTTAAGTTGAGCTCTCCTGCTGGAAAACATAGGAGGCACTCTCTCAAGCTTCTTGTGCTGGGGGCCAGGGGCCTGATCACTAGCTTTGTTCCATGAGGCCTCAGGTGCTGACCACTGGTGACTAGAGGGCTCTGGCAGCTTCCTTGATCCTGAGCTGGGGTCCTAGTGGTGGTGTCTGGCATGCGCTGAGACTGGGTAGGGTTTTTCTGCCTTTCCCCAGGCTATGCTGCAGCATGGGGAAGTCCACTGCTTGGGAGGTCTGCTGCTGGAGGTGATCTGCCTGCCCAGAGCTGAGCTGAAGCGCAGGGAGGTCCTGCTGATTGAAGACGCCTGCCTGCTCAGAATGGTTCTCTGACCTGGAGTCTGCTAGTTACCCTGGCTGTGCTGAAGCACGTAACTGGTCCAAAGGTTGGCATTTACCTACTACACTGCTCTGGGGCTCAGGATCTCCCACTGGGATGCTGAAGTGGAGCCTGCTGCAGGCTTGCTGAGATGCCTCCTGTCCTGGACTGTACTCCCCTTTTACATGAGTGATATGGACCTTTTTTGGATTTTTTTAAAAATACTACTAAAGTGCTGTCAAAAATGTATATATTGAATGAATTAATCAGTCAATTGATAAAGATGAAAGGATTAAGCTTTATGGGTCTATCTTATAAACATCTGGGTGATATTGACATGATAAAGAAAAATGAACGTTAATTAATGTCTTCCCTATGAAGCATTTAATTAAAATGTTCATTTTAACAAAAAATTGTTTTCAATTTTGAGGGAAGTATTCCGTGTGGAAATCTCCTTGTCGACTCTCAGTTGACCAATTCATTTTACCAGTACAGACACAGGCATTATAGTCACTCTTTCCCTTTGAGAATCAGCTCACCTTCACTACTTTTCTTTTGTTTCACTGAATCTTTTGGTGTAAGATCTATAAATGTGTTCTTACTTCTTCAGCTCCTTGATCACCAAATCTGTTTCTAGTTTCTCTTCTCTGCAGTAAGATCCCTGAAAAGGTGTGTAGTCAACTTTGCTCAATGTTCTTATTGGCTCTCTGTTTGTGGCTTGGACCACTTTGGTCATTTATGTGACCACTTATGTCACTTATAACTTGATGTTTATTTTTATAGCTTTTTAAAAACAAGTCTGTATTCAGACTGCACTCATTCCCAAATATCATCCCCAAAGCAGTAACCAATCAGTTCCAGTCTTTTTAATAAATTTCATTTCTTGTATGGTTTTTGGTGGGTTTTTGTTGTTGTTGTTTGGGTTTTTTTTAGTCCTTACTTTTTAACTCCTTGGGAAGAAAATATTCAGGAGAGACATACGGGCAGACATAGATTCTAAGTAATCTTAAAAGCCTTTGTCCTTTTTTACTCAAACATGGGCTATGTTTTCCAGCATACTTTCTGCAATCCCCTCCTCTTCCCATCTTTGTTTTGAAGCATCAAAATAAGTTTTGACTTGGTTAAGAAATGCTTTGTTTCTCATAGATTGTCTCTACTTTGTTCTCTTCAACAGATGTTGACTACAATTATCTTCTTGGTGGTCTTTTCATAGATACTTATCATAAACATTGCGACATGTGATGTCCAGATAACATTGGAACTACGGTTCTTGTTGCTTTTGGGTACATAGTAAAACCAACTGTGATCCATCTTTCTAAGCCATCCTTCAGTTTAACTACAACTTTGTTTTGTCTGCTTGCTTATTTCAGTCATATCAATATGGATGTCATAGATTTCTTCCAATAGTATGGCACTTTATTGGTCATCTGACATTTATATTACTAACAGTTAAATTAATGTTTGTAAAATGATTAAAACTGTAATTGATTCTTAGCATCATCTCTTTTTTTGGAGGAGAGGTGTCATTTAGGAGGACTAAAAGCCATTTATACTTTTTCTTTGTTTCATGAGGTAGCTTAAGAATTAATTACCACCTGTCAGTGGTCAATGTACTGACAAGGGGCCCCATGTACTTAACTCAGTTGGTCATTCTTTGCCATTCATTTATTAAACAAACATTTATTACGCACCTGTTCTATACCAGGCACTGTACTCACATTGGGGAGAAATAAGGACAAAACAGTGCCTACCCTGGAAGAGCTTTCATTCCATTGTGGTTAAAAATAAACAAAAAAAAAACATACCTATATAAATCTTAGTAGATAAGAAGCCTATACAAGTACCTACAAAGTAATTTGGTTGTACACGGCAGGGCTTAGCAACTAGGACTATCAAGATAGGACTTGTATACATTTGAACTAAACCTTCAAAGGACACTAGGGATTCTGAAAGACCCAGGTAAGGTGGGATTACATTCCTGACATGGGTGAAAGCCTTTGTAAAAACCTGGAGACACGAGGTGGAATATCTTTTATAAGGAACAGAGATAGGCCAGTTTGTTTGGAACTTAAGAGTGTGTGTGAAAGGAAGTAATATACAAGCTAGAAAATATATGCTAACCAAATTAAGAGGAAATTAAATGCCCCACAGCAACATTAGTCTTTTTCCAGAATACTTGAAGCTTTCTGATTATGGTAGAGCCTGGCAGATACTGTGCTCCATGGGCATAAGCTTTCAAGATCCCAGAGTCGACTCCATGTCACAGTGAGGCCTCAGAGAAGTACTTCTGCTAACAGGTTGGAAAAATTAGCCATCTCATGAACAGACATCCAGAAAATGACCCCTTTAAGCCCCCAGTACTTACAAAGCCACCAGTAACTTATTTGTACCTTCTGTCTTAGAAAGGCTTCCTGACTTCCCGCAATGTTAGACTGATCTGGATCCTGCTTCTGCCTGAAATATTGAGGATCTCTCTGCCATTTCTGTGATCATCATGGCAGTGACACAGACTTGTAGCATTCTCTGACCCCAAAACATATTCATATCCATTACCACTTCCACAGAAGGGCCAAGCACCCTGTCCTGGAGCTGGTTTTATAACTGAAAATAGTTAGCAAAAGAATATTCAGTTCTTCCATTCGGTGAAGAAGTTCTTTCTGCGATGTGACTAGATTCAACAAATTCAGTAGACACTTGGGGCAGTTCCAACAAATTTCCATAGCAAAGTATAAGAACAATTTCCACAAACTCCTTGTGGGAAACTTCAAAAAGATCTTCACCCAGGACTCCTACTGACCGTGGTTATGCTGCTCTCTGCACAGGACTTTGAGTTCAGAAGTGAGGATGCACAGAATGCTAAGCAGAACCACAAGAGCATGTGGCAAACCAGTGCCACCTCTAACCTTGACTGCTCCATCTGTTTAATTTGTCAGGAAGTGCTGACCTGTGATAACGTGGAACAATCTCCACATCTTCTAGTTACATTTTTTTGAAGTAAGGCCTGGTGAGACTCATCTGCTAAAAGCCTTGCTGCTTAGCTACCCCAGAGGATGCTTCAATACAGGGCCATACGCATAGGTCCCTTCTTTCTTAGAAACTAAGACACTGGAGCATGAAATGCCTTTGAAGATGTAGGCCAGTCCAGAGGAACAGTTGGGATTGTGAGATACCAAATCAGGGAATGTGGAATATTAATATTCTAGGTTTGAAAGTATCTGGAAGTAGAATCCAGAAGTATCTGGAAAATTCACCAAGCCAGACCTGGGCATTCCCTGATGTTGAAAACATATCCAAATTAGGTCTCTGCTACTTATTAACTGTGTAACCTTTGACTAGTATCTTGAGTTTAACTACAGTTATCCCTTCCACATCACAACTTTCCCCATCACATTTTCCATATATTGCGGGTCAGCATAAGAAATTAAATAAGAATGGGGGGAATTTTGTGGAAGCTACAGACACACAAAGGCCTGCAGATGGCACTGAGCCTATGACCAGCTACTTAACCCAAATTTTACAATAAGGTACTGTCAACACTCCATAAAAAAAAAAGAAAAAATTCAAACTTTTTCTCTGGTACAAAGGGAGGGCCAAAAAAAAATTAATAAATTTATTTATTGTTAGTTTTGAACATTTACTTCCACAAGATTTTGAGTTCCAAATTTTCACCCCATCTCGCCCTTCCCCCCCACCCCAAGATGGCATGCATTCTGAATACCCCTTCCCCTAGTCTGCCTTCCCTTCTGTCTCTCCCCCCCTTCTCTTATCCCCTTCCCCTTCGATTTTCCTGTAGGGCAGGATAGATTTCTGTACCCCATTTTCTGTATTTCTTATTTCCCAGTTGCATGTGAAAACATTTTTTAAACATGTATTTTTAAAACTTTGGGTTCCAAATTATGTCCCTTCCTCCCTCCCCACCCACACTCTTTGAAAAGGCAAGCAACTCAATATAGGTTACACATGTGCAGTTATGCAAAACACTTCCATAGTAGACATGCTGTGAAAAACTAACTCTATTTCCCTTAATGCTATCCTGCCCCCCTATTTATTCTATTCTTTCTTTTGATCCTGTCCCTCCTCAGAAGTATTTGCTTCTGATTACCCCCTTTCCCAATCTGCCCTCCTCACTATCATTCCCCTACTCTCTTATCCCCTTCCCCCCCTATTTTCCTGTAGGGTAAGACAGATTTCCATACCCAATTGAGTATGTATGTTATTCCCTCCTTAAGTCAAATCCTATGAGAATAAGATTCACTCATTCCCTCTCACCTTCCCCTGTTTCCCCTCCACTGTAAGAGCCTTTTCTTTTCTGTTTTTTCATGAGATAATTTACCCTGTTCTACCTCTCCCTTTCTCCTTCTCCTATTATAATCCTCTCTCACCCCTTAATTTTATTCTCTAGATACGACCCCTTCATCTTCAACTCACCCTGTGCCCTCTATCTATCTATCTATCTATCTATCTATCTATCTATCTATCTATCT